>NC_143017.1:42719639-43036425 GCF_055824585.1 Amblyomma mixtum | reverse complement strand
AAACGCGTAGTTACACAAGTGACCCAGCTGCAAAGAACTTGCCCCCCCCCCCTCCCCCCTTAACCGCCGAGTATTCTTTTTGTTAAGCATTGTAAGGGCAGTATGAATAAACTAAAGACGGTATGACTTCTGAAGTCACCCAACTTCCAACCTAGTGATGTTTGTCACGTGGGAACCACGGCAGCATCGTTTTTTGACGCAGCGATTGTAACTGGACAAGGGCTCGCCGTCGAAGGGCACTCTGATCATTTCTGGCACTTTCGACGCTTTCGGATGTGTGCCATCTATATTTGTGGCCCACACGGGCTTTGGAGCGGGGGCAATGAGGGGTGGGGGGTGGGATGCCATAAACTTATCGTTATTTTTCCGCCTATAGAGGGCATACCGCCCCGACGTTTTCGTCGTACAAATGAATACCTTAGGCATACAGTGGAAAAACAGGGGCTCATTTTGACATACATGACGGAAGCCAACAGCCACAGAAACCAAAGAGCATAGGGAATGTTCTTTTGTTTTTCAGTTTGTGGTGCAGATAGTAGTGTACATCTTCTGTCTCTTAAATGGTACGCCACAGTGGCTCAGAGGTTATGGTGCTCGGTTACTGATCCGAAAGACGCGGGTTGGATCCCGGCCATGGCGGTCGAATTTCGATGGAGGCGAAATTCTAGAGGCCCGTGTACTGTGCAATGTCAGTGCACGTTAAAGAACCCCAGGTAGTCGAACTTTCCGGAGCCCTCCACTACGGCGTCCCCATAGCCTGAGTCGCTTTGGGACGTTGAGCCTTATTTATTTATTTATTTTACCCTCAGGGCCTTGCAGGCATTACAGAGGGGAGTGGGCAGAAAATATAGAACAAAACAATGGAGAAAAGGGAAACGGGTACATCAAAGATTAGTCCTGTGTATAAAATGTTAGCTAGACAAAATACATTAGTGCAGAACAAAATAGAGTTTACACAACACCAGCCAAAGCTTTGCGAAAGTTATTTACGTCAGTAATAGATACAATTTCACCAGGAAGATCGTTCCATTCCTTAGAAGTACGCGGGAGAAATGAGTGTAAGAAAGAAACTGTTTTACATGATGGGATGGCAACTTTGTGGGGATGATCAATGCGGCTAGATAAGTAGTAAGGTCCATGAAATAAATTATTGTGTAGGCTGGGGTGATAATATAACTTGTGAAATAGGGTTAGCCGACAAATTTTTCGTCGCGAAGCCAATGACTGAAGACTAAGGTTAGCTTTCATTTCCGTTATGCTAGCTCCTCGGTTATAGTTAGAAAGAATGAAGCGAGCGGAGTTATTTTGAACACGTTCAAGCGAAGTAATTAAGAAGTCAAGGCTAGGATCCCAGACTGCTGGTGAGTATTCTAGCTTCGGACGTATTAATGTTTTATAAAGAATTGATTTCAAAGAAGAAGGCGCGCGAGAAAAATTACGTCGCAGATAACCTAAAGTTTTGTTAGCGTTATTGATTATGTAATCTATGTGAAGCCTCCAAGATAGGTTAGAAGTAATGTGAATGCCTAGGTATTTATAAGAATTGACGCTTTCAAGTGGAATGTCATTCAAGTAGAACACGGGAGACGGATTAGCAGAACGGGATACACGCAAGACCTTGCATTTGTTAAAGTTTAGTTCCATTAGCCACTGATTGCACCATTTAACTATAGCCGTAAGGTCGCGCTGTAGGATGTTGATATCGTTTTCGCTTTTAATCTCACGAAAAATCACACAGTCGTCGGCGAATAAATGTAAGTTAGAGGACACATGAGAAGGAAGATCATTGATATAAATTAAGAACAGTAATGGTCCAAGAACGGAACCCTGTGGAACACCAGAAAGTACATTAACAAATGGTGAGTTGTAACCATTAGCAGCGACAAATTGGGAACGGTTAGTCAGAAAGCATTCAATCCATTTGAACAAGTTATTGTCAATATTTAGGTGACGTAATTTATGAAGAAGCAAGTAATGGTAAACCTTATCAAATGCTTTTGAAAAGTCTAAAAAAATGCAATCAGCGACTGATGACCTGTCAAGTACATGTTGCAAGCTGTTTGTGAAAGAAATTAGTTGAGTGACACATGAATATGATTTTCGGAAACCATGTTGTACAGAGGAGAAAAATGAATTGCTTTCGAGAAAGTTCACAAGTGTAGTGAATATGATATGCTCGAGCAGTTTGCAACATGTGCTAGTGATGGATATGGGGCGATAATTAGCAGCAGATGTCTTGCTCCCCGATTTGTGAAGTGGAACGATCTTCCCGATTTTCCATTGTTCAGGTAGTGTGCCTGTGTCCACTGACTGTTGAAATATATGTGTTAAAAGTACTGAACTATAGACACAAGTATTTTTTAGGAATTTAGCATTAACGAGGTCATATCCTGGACTGGAATGATCTTTCAGAGTACTAATCAGCCGAGCAACACCGGCTGGGTCAACAGTCAGGGGAGGCATCATCGAGTAGTCATGATGATGTACATCAGGAAGACGGGTGCGGCTGTGGGATGAAAAATTGTTCACAAAAGTATCGTTTAATACAGTAGCACAGGTAGTATTATCAATTGGATCACCACGCGAGTCTAGCAAAGCAATAGGATTGCTGGCTGTGGGATTTATAACTCGCCAAAATTTTCTAGGATTTGTTTGTAGCATGTCCGGTAAGGTGTTAGATAAGAAATGGTCTTTGGCATTTTTTAGGGCGGTTATGTATGTTTTGGAGGCAGCTTTGTAAGCAGCCCAGCGCGAAGTAGCTGGTGAAAGTTTTGCGGTGCGCTACAGCCGTTTTTTCTTGTCTGATAATCTTTTGATATGGGCGTTGTACCACGGCGCGTGCGAGTTCGAGACGATGTTTCGTACTGGAATATATTTGTTTGTTAGACGGTCAACCTCAGCTGCAAAGATATCCCAGTTTGATTGAATGCAGCGATCATAGAAGTTTGAAAGAAAAGATTGCATGAAAACGCACAGTTCGTTATTTATTGCTGTGAAATCTGCTGTCTTATAGTCGCGTATTTTCTTTTTTGCCTGGGAAGGTTGGGGGGGTGCCGCGTTGAGATGAAAAGTAATTAATGAATGATCACTAATACCTGGTACTGAGTGATGTCGGATAATAATCAGGCCTAGTAGACAGGATAAGATCAAGAATGTGTGAGGCATTCAATGAAACTCTAGTTGGTTCAGTAATTAGCTGTGTCAGTGAAAATAGAGAGCATAAGTTAATGAACTCAACGGCTTGCACCGAGAATGGAGACAATGTGGGCATGGAATTGGTGTTCCAAAAGATGTTTGTAAAATTAAAGTCGCCGAGTAGAATTATAGGAGCTGAAGCGAATGTCGTGCTGATTTTGTTAAGACAGTCATGCATTTCGTTTATAAACCATCAGTCTCTTAAATATAATTGATA
This sequence comes from Amblyomma mixtum, assembly GCF_055824585.1. Taxonomy (NCBI): domain Eukaryota; kingdom Metazoa; phylum Arthropoda; class Arachnida; order Ixodida; family Ixodidae; genus Amblyomma; species Amblyomma mixtum. The sequence goes on along the minus strand of NC_143017.1, from coordinate 43,033,013 downwards.
AGAAAGCAGAAGAAAAAACAGCCACATGCCGAAGGTGGGATACAAACCCACGAGCTCCCAATTTCGCGTCCGGTGCTCTACCACTTGAGCTACGGCGGCGGCTCAGTTCGAAGGCTGCGGGTTTGGATCCGACTGGTGCCATGTGGTTATTTTTTTTCTTCTGCTTTCTTATCAATTGTCTTTACGTGATTGAAAACGTACACTATTAATCTCCAATTAATTAACACCACAAATGCTAAAGAACATCCAATAGGCTGTTTGGTTCAGTGGCTGTTGGCTTCCGTCATGTATTTCATAACGAGCACCTCTTTTCCCTACACTTCCGTGCTAATTAGCTTAACCAGGGCCTAAAATCCGGCAGCCTTGACGCCATAGATAGCATAAGAGGGTTATCACCCAACTTCCGCCCTCACGGATCGAACGCGTTCCTATGTAGCATTCGCGGTAATATACGATGTACTAAGTCGGCCGCAGTGGATGACGGTACCGCTGGTGAACACTCTCAACGTTCGCTTACACTATACATAAATTGATACACTACACATAGATCGGTTGGTAGAGCACAGGATGCGAAATTCGGAGGTCGTGGGTTCGGATGTCAACGGCGGCATGGTGTTGTTTTTTCTTCTGAGTTCTTATCAATTATCTTTAAGTTAGTGAAAATTTACACTATTAATCTCCAGTTAAGTGGGAAAAAAAGAACATCTCCTATGCTCCTTGGTATCGGCGGTGGTTGTTGGCTTCGGAAATGAATATTTTGTTTTTGTAAAAGTTCAATACATATTCTGTCAACTCATGACTGAAATTAAGGGTGGAATGGAATGCATATGGCCACCAAGTTTCTTAGTGTTGCCACTACAGATATGAATATGCTCTAGACATAGAGCGAGCGCAACTCTTGGGCCCCCGTTCCTCCATTCCGGATTATCGTCGGTGCCGTCATTGGCCTTGGCATTGTCGGCGCAACCGGTTGTCCAAGTAGCCCAACTAAACGCGACCTAGAAGGTGGCTGCCATGGGAAGATCCGGGAAGGTTGCTAGCGTTGGCCAAATCTTTAGGGGAATCCACCAAGGTGGAGTAGGTTTGTGATAAGGAAGTAATTACTTATTGATATCCACCCGAGCGCAGCCAAACGGCCACAAAGGAAAGCTATACAGCTTTCTCAGAAACTCGAATTTTTCTTTAACTACGAAGTTTCTGAGAAATCTGTTAGCTTTCCTTTGTGACCGTATGGCTTCGCTCGGGTGGATGTCAATGAGTAATTACTCCCTTATTACAAATCTACTCCACCTTGGGGGATTCCCCTAAACATTTGATCAACACAGTTCCCACTTCGAGTTATTGATCGATTCTCTTTCGCCATACCATAAGCTTGCCATCCCGGCTAGCTCAATTGGTAGAGCGAGTGCGGTGGTCCGGGTTCGAACCCCGGGCCAAGGCGAATTTTTCTTTAACTACGAAGTTTCTGAGAAAGCTGTATAGCTTTCGTTTGTGGCCGTATGGCTGCGCTCGGGTGGATGTCAATGAGTAAATACTCCCTTATTACAAGGTTGATAGCAGCGTAAGATGCCACATGTGAGCTCTGGCAAGTGGCGTATGAAGGGCTGCACTCAAATCCAGCATTATCAGCTATCTTAACCGTCCCTCAAATGCAGCACCCTGCGCTAACTTACGCAGGGTGCTGCGCCACCAAACTGTGCTAGACGCCCCCAACCAACAAAGGTAATGGTTACGGCAGCATTGCATTTCAAGCTTATCAAAATTCATGCGATGAGTATATTCTGGACTCAGACTGTACTCTAATTTCGTAGTGAATGTGCTTCATGCTTAGAACAGAATCCTCGCACGCTATCTAATTTTTGTGAGTTGTGATTGCGGGGGTCAAACCGCGTTTCAGTGGTGTTGGAAGGTGCCTTGAGTACCCTTAAAGAAGGAAATCAGAAAAAATGTGTGCAAGAAAAAAGGGTTATTATTGTATTTTGCAAAGCACTCTTATGACAGGAGTGCTGTATTACTCAGCAGGCAACACTTTCATGGAAAAAAAGCTCTCCAGCCTTCCTCAGATGGCTTGTGCACTTTTTTTGTAATTTTTGAAGCCCATGCTTCACTGGTTGCATAATTTTGATAATCTGTATTTATCGTTGTCGCCTTAACTTAGAGGAATGGCAGCATCAAAGGCACCTGACGTTCCAGTTGGGCAGCATGTCCATAGAAAACTCATTCCCTTGTTGGTGCCGTTCCGGGGAGCAGGGTACCAGCTGACATCGCTGGACATAACTAAAGGACCTCCCGAAAAGCTGCCGCTACTTTACTCTCAAGCCCTGCAATTGCTTTCACCCTGTGAAGATGTAAGCATAGTCTATTGTGTGGTTCATTACATCAGGCATTCTGAAATATGTGTTGATCTGAAAACAGCAGGTCGGTGCAGTTTTCCAGCGTTGTTTGGCCACTGCTCAATGTAATGAAACCGATGATTTTTTTCCTTTATTGTTTTCTTTCTACAGAAAGAGGCAGCCGAGACAAAAGGCTTTTGAAAAGCCTGACGAGGCCTCGGCACCCTAACAGTTTCACAGAGAAGCAAAACATACATCACAGCACAATTAGTACATACATGTGTAGAAATGTACACACGCAAGAGCTGTCGGAACAGAACCTATACAACGAGAGTCAAATGACCAACATAACCACAATTAGATATACAAGCAATATCAATTGCATGCATGCAATAATAAACTGCAGACGTGGGTGCATCTGGGCCCTACTCTCACCCACGAACAAGGTCATCCGAAAGAAGTTGTAGAGGGAACAAAATTCAAAATTGTTGGCAATTAGGTATTGTTTAATGTTTATTTTAAATGTAGCATTGCTGACAGAAAAGTCCTGTTTGAACCTGCTGAGAAGAGAGGGAACTTGGTAAATTAGTGTTTGTTTGCCATAGTTTGTTCGAACTTTAGGAATAAACTTTCGGTGGATTCGAAGGTCGTATCCTACAGAGTTATTATCAGGAATTTCTACATGTAATTTCTGCTGATGGATATACTGTAACAAACGAAAGTGATAAATCTGATTGGCTTGAAACATACTGTGCTTCTGAAATAGCGGTGCAGTATGGAGATATTGTGGGTTTCCGTAGTGTCCTTCAATTGCTCTTAGTGCCCTTTTTTGTACGACATAGCCGGTTTAGGTTTTTATGCGTTGTTGTACCCCAAATAAGAAGGCAGTATGTGAGTCGCGAATAAAACAGTGCATAGTAAAATAGACGCTTGACTCAAAATGTCCATATATCCGATTTCACCACATCGTATTGTTTATCAGAGTGTGTTCATGCATAGTGAGTGTTTGCCGAATAGGCACTAATAACGTATCAAGTACACCAGATATGTTTGTAAATCAAGAAGAAGCATTAACTTTTAGTGGAAACGTTCCAAGCAATCTTATATATACCCCGGATATATCTTCATGTTGGCGCTTTCTAACATTAAGATTTATTGCTTACAGAAGACCTGACTGGAACACAGCTTTGTTTTGGTCCTTGGGTGCTCTTTTTATTCATGTATGCAGGGATTTCATTATAATATTTCCTCATTTTCATTCAGCGTTCATGCGTAGTAACTTCATTTTTCTTCAAAGTGTTCCGAGGAGGGGAAAATGTTTTATGCGACAATGCATGCGAGCTCAGTTTAATTTTTCTTTTTAATTGCAGGTGTGGTTGAAATGATTGCATCCGTACACCACCATCTCTATTTGGTGCTTTTTTTCTATTGCAGTTCGTAATTAAGAGATGTTACTGATGCATATGCTTTTGATTTGAGATTCCGCTATTCCAAACCTGTGCGGAGGCAGCGACTTGTGTCAGGCTTACTCTTAGCATTTTGTCTCTGCTTCGTCTCGCAGGCACAAAAAATCCAAAATTCCCTTTGAAATTCAACACAGACTATATTGATGCGCGGATAACGCTTACCAGTTTTTATTAAAGTGCACTGTCGCACTGCTGGTAGCCGCTAAGAGATCTCCGCTGGGGCATTTTGTTCCTTAGCTTTCCTTTTCATTCCTTTTATCTATCTCCCACTCTTATGTACCCAGATAATAATCATGTGCAATTAACCGCATTTAATTTCTTTCTGTTTTCTCTTTGTTTTGTGCTTTTCACAGAAAAAAAGCATTAAATCCTGTGCCCCAGCCCCTTTCTTCTAAGGATGATTTGAAATACACTGTTAGTCTCCTGAAACAGCCTCAGTTATGCAATCCTTTCATATACTTTTTAAACCTGCAAACCTGTCTGAATAATCTTCACTGCACTTGCATACACGTAGACCTCTTTAGGCTCTGACAACTTTTTCGTAAACCCTAAGCAGAGTTCTGTGAGGTAGCGTAAACATTCAGAGAACAGAGTTACCCCAACAGTGGCAGAATAGGCGGTGGTAGTGGTGGAAAACATTATATACGGAAACACATAAAGAGGTTATGCATGAGCTGGCCCACAGGGGGCCAGCCCTCACAAGTACTAGGTGGAGGTCCCTAGTTAGGAACCCTAGTTGCGTCGGCCGCCGCCCGGGCTCGCGTTACCAAGGCCCGTTGGGCCGGCAGGTCACAGCAGCCTAGCAGGGTCGCCTCCCAGTCCTCCCGGGTTTCGTTGGGGTGAGGGGGGATAGCAGGGTTGGAGGGGCAGGCCCACATACTTGACTGCCGTGCATTTTACGTGCACTCTTGTCGGTTGGGCTGCAGCTTGTGTGAGTACGTCTTGCATGACGCAGTCAACACACCTGCACATTTCTGCTGTTCGTTGAGCTTAAGCTATTTCACCCAAACAGGCTAGGAGAATACGTAAGCAGTAGAAGTTGAAGTGCACACGTTCACCAATAAGTGGCTGCCTTAGGAAGCAAAAATGCATGCTTCGCCCAAGGCCGCAATTGTCAGATTTATGAGTCCGCGCATGGCTTTTATGAACACACTTCGGGACGGACGCGAGCATTCCCTGAAGGTCGCCTATATAGGACGCAAATTTTCAGCAACCCACGTGGAAGCAACGAATGTATTTCCTTTTCCTTTACTACGTACTAATTTTATGCCGATTTTTTGCATCAAAACGTTGTACTTGTTTTAGACCCATTTACACAGAGCGAAACCTGTTCCAGCCAGAATTTTCACTCTGCGATGATGCGCTCAATCTAAGTAAAGAAGCTTTTGGTTTCATTTGTGCCCTCACCGATTTACTTGAGGGCATTGGTAAGACCGCACATGGAAAAACATCATTTCAATTTTCGACTCACCTCTAAAGCCCGACAACTCCTTAACTCTTTTCAGTAATTTTATTATTTTTTGCTGCAGCACGAAGCAACACAACCACGGATGACATAGACACATGACGGCTGTTAAGTGATGCATATGGTTTTCCGCAATTTAGGAGCGCCAGAACTGCTTGGTTTTTGTAACAAATTGGCGAGTGGACACGGATCGGCAATTTTGTGCTCGCAGTAAACCGGCATTTTCCCGGTGAAAAATAGCTTCAAGCACACAAGTTACATAAGGTTACCTAATTTTTTAATAGCAGTCACGCAAATAAAGAACACTATATGGCATGTTTTAACGAAGAGTGACACGTTTACCTCTCCGGTCTTCTTGGCTCGTGTGAAGCGTGATTCATTGGGTTGTGTGTGCAGGTTCTGAATGTTTTGTTTTGTTTTTTTTTTAGCTTAGAACACCTGCGTAAGGCTGTCTGGTCTAAATCGGTTACCGAATGCTAGCCTTATCACTCACCAGTATAACCATAAGATTTTTGCCTCCCATTCACGAACCCAAAAAGGAAATAATTTAACCACGCCGTCTAAAGAGCGAACCAAAGAATGCTTCCCTTACAACGGGCACCTCCGAATGTGCAAAATAAAGGCACAATTTTCACCCTAAATGATAGCAGCACGACCTGAGTTGACGTCTTGATGGCATCTGGGGTACTTCCCAAAGTGTACATGGTGTGCATATCTAAATCGTGGTAGGTAAACCTTTATCTATCGTACTTTACCTGATGAACTCCACACCGGGTCGCAGAAGAATGCATAAAAGAATTGTGAACCAATATGTTCACTTAAACACTCGATGTAGCTGGCAAATTTTAAACTAATCTTTCACTGCACCTTATTTCTGGGATAAATGTCAAGCAAATGAAGTTTTCCGTCTGGCCCTAAATATTAAAATTAGTAATTTTTTTGTTAAGTTTTACCCGTAATTAGAAAAACGAGAGAACAAATATGACTTGTTTTCTCCCAATTTATCTACACAGAAATAGCAAGTTATTGAAATAAAATGCTACACACTTGCGCAGTGCTTTTCTGCGAAAGCTTCATTCAATAGAAAAACAGCCTCTCCAGAGAGGTATGGTTCCAGTATAATGGTAATAAAAATTTCTCACAGGGCAATAACTTCTTTCAGTTAAAGAGCTATCATGAGTGGTTCCCTTCTGAACGATTCTTGAATATGCCTCAAAATGCTTACGACGTATAGGCCCTACTGTTTCCCTTTAAGCCATACTTTGAGCAATTTCTAGCGCAAGCTTTACATATCTGCCTTGGACTGCCTAAATGTGCCCCTACAGCACCAAATGTTCTCTTCGCCCAGGAATATCCAATTACTACATACATGCCGGTTGACACCATGAGAGCACATATTCGGCATCTCACAAGCGTGCGTTGTCATCATCTCGCAACTCTTCCGGTAATTGTAATCAGGCCACTTACTGCATTTGTCAAAGTCACTGATGCTCACCACGAATTATCTTACATCACAATTCACCCCTGCCTCAAGATCGTGACTGCTTTTATGGAGTCTACACAAATCTCGGGTGCACCTGGAGTTACGTACAAAGCTGGTATATCATTATCTGCTCTCAAATAGCTCACGTTGGAACATCTGCCTTCTAACCACAATTACAGCATCTGCACAGATGGCTCGGTCAAGTGAACCAGTTTCTCGGGGTCTGTGGTGATAACGGTGAGGTCCATCTTGATGGAGGTGAATACGACCTACCACACTTCCTCAACCAGTGCGGAACTAGCTACCCTTCGGGCTGCAGTTGAGTTAATCAGCCAAGAACCTCCACGTGAAGGGTCAGTTTTCATTGATTCCAGAGCAGCCCTTCAAGGCCTGAAAACTGTTCTACGCCGCGGGTCTCAAAAACAGCTGGTTGCAGATATTCGCGAGATGACCCCCTGCGCCATGTAAAGAGGTCAAGATATCATTTTTCAATGTCTGTCAAGACACTGCAGTATCAAAGGAAACAATCAAGCGGACGAGGCCACCCAGCCTTCCCACACTGACGGACTTAAAGTCTGTTTTTCTATATCAATAACTGACGCCGTGTGTGAACTACGCAGGTTTGCACTGTAACTCACATTTTGCCCGAGGAATACTGGCCAGTTTTTCAACAGTGGCCTCAAAACTTTTAAGCCTGGACATCGGTTTCGTTCTTCCAGTTATATACCGCGTCGCGATGCAAGATTATTCTGCTGTCTAGGAATCGGTGTTGCATTTCCAAAGCAATACATGTTCCGGATTGGGATGGCCGACAGCTCTGCTTGTCAAAGATGTGGCTGAGAAGAGACAATTGTACGTCTCCTGTTTGAGCGCCCCTGCTTTGGCGACCAAAAGGCATAGGCTGCGTTATGCCCTGGTATACTTCGATCCTTGCCCTTTAAGAGAAGATAGCATTCTGCGACTATGGCCACAGCGAACGGCTGCCCTTAAGGCCTACAAGGCACTGTTTTACTTATTGCAAGCGACTTGCTTGAGGGCCAAATTCTGAATATGCTCCTTCTCCCTCTTCCTTTTCAGTACCTTGATCGCTCCTCCCTATTTCAAAGTAGCTAACCGGAAGATTCTTCTGGCCAACACTCCCGCCTTCCCTCTTCCACTTTATCTCTCTCTCGTTTGAGCAGTTTCTACGACAGTCTAGTTATATGCTTAATCCACGCCCGAGCTTTCGATTTATACTCATTTAGAACCGACTTGTCTTATCTAACTACGTCATTTTTTTTTCGCTGCATTATGGCCTCACTTCCGTCTTCAACACCTCACGCCTACTGTTATTGTTACTCACTTCTGAGCGGTTTGCATGGCGAGAATCGACTACAGAAGCAATTTGAACGTCAACGAGATACTGATGGGGGCTTTAGCATTTTGGCGAAATATTGCTATAGCAAGGATGCTTCCACCAATAAAGAATTTACCAGTCTCTGCGACACCTGCGAGACGTGCATAGACGATGGTTTGATGATGAAAAAATTTCAGCTGCCTTATTAATCGGCCCTCATAACCGAACACCTATCTCGCAATCTCCACGGCTTTCTTTCCTAGGACGTAGCCAAACAATACCGCTCAGGAGGATGACCTGCTTCCCTTGAGGAGAATGTGGTGCCTGTTGTGATGTGCAGTGGATAGAAAGTATGTCGCGATGAACTCAGCACGATCCGTTATTTCAGGGAGACAATAATTATTCGATTAGCAGAGATCTGATGTTGATAAAGGACGATTTATTACAGCAAACGCACACTCTCTTCTCCATTGCACGTTGCTCGAAAACGCGACAATCAGGTACTACTCGCCCGGGAACGCGCACACCCAGCCAGCATCCGAGGGACCCAAAGCAGACGGGGGTGGAAGCATTTCACTGCGATGTTATGTCATACATGCGCCGACTTGGTGTGCTGCACAAATCTACAAAAGCGAGCATTATAGTGCCGACGTAATTACATCAGATAGGCTAAACGGCAGCTGGACCGCAGAATGACTCTTCGACTTTGAAAGCCGCCCTCCTCTTTTTTTTTGCTCCCAGAGAAATAACCCTGAATAATCTTCAAGGCATATATAATTAATACACCTCTGCCGTGATCAACCACCAAGAGCGAAGAAAAAGAAAAAAAAGCAACTGACGGTAATTGAAAAGTGTGCGACGTAGGGACCGCAACAACACTTTTTAGTTCTTCATTTTGATTTTCAGGCCGTAGCGAATAATAAAGCGATTTTAATTAGTCTCTGTTTTATTGGCTCTGTCGAAATGTGGGGCTTCTAATATGGTGTTTTTGTATTTGATCAAAATTACTTTTGCAATTGCAGGATTGGCATTCCGTCAACGCAAAGGTAGAGTGGCATCCTCTTTACAGCGAATTTTGATACTTGTTGTTTTCTTCTTCCTAACCATGCCCTGACATGAAATCAAACCGAAAGCGCGAGGAAACAAAACAAAGCGCTTCTTTCGGAGGGGTATTTAACATACTCGTTTTAACCACTAAGATGTAAGTGCCTTTCGATATCGCCACCTATGCTTGGTATTATCATTGTGAGCTTAGTGATTGTAAATGACGTCCAGACTATTTTTGCTACCCGTCCTTTAATGAGTAGTAGCTAAACCACATGTTTCAAAAATTTCGTCTAAGCATCATCAAAAAGCTGGTCGTAAATACTTGATACATAAGCTGCCGCGGAGCAAAGGACGCAATACAGAAAAACAATCAGCTCGAGCGCAGCTCACCTTGAACCGTGCTTCAACCACGACCATACAACCAAAAAAGCAACTCGTCTGCGTGTGATTACATTGTTGATGTTGTTCTGGCAACTTGAGAGGTGTACTAGACAGCAGTGTCAATTAGAAAAGTAGTTAAATGGAATGCGTTGCTTCCAGTTCAGTCTTCTTTCTTCTGAATGTCCTTTATGCGCTGAGCAGGCGAGCATTGTTTTAATTAACATTTTGTTCTGTCGTCGAAAACGTTCCCCATTGGTTTCTCACAGCCCTCTTAACTGCTCGATGCGAGCTTTAGAAAAAGATTTTGCTACGCATCGGAACAATAGACAATTACCTTCAATATTTCCTGAACAGTGCTAGACCGCGATGGAAAGAAACGCGAACAAGGAGGCGCCTACGCGCTCCTCTGTTTGAATTTCCGTGCATCGCGCTTTTATCTGGGTGGTAGGAAAAAGACGTTAGAGTAGTCTTAAAATGCAACACGGACGACTCTAGTTTTTTTGTTAGCACCGAAGTAAAAGCGTGATTAAACGAAGTGGGAACAGCGGAGTGCCTAGGCTCCGCTCTGTTCGCATTTCTTGCCATCGCGATAGTACGTTAGAATATTCCAATATTGAAAATTTTTGTCTTAAAATGCTGGACATGAGGGTGTCCCAAACAAATCTCCCCGGTTTTGCACGACGTGCAATAACTAGCAGTCAGTGATGGTTTAACAGCTCAGTTAATCATAAATCAGTACTAGCTTGTCCAAATTGCAGCCTTATTTATCTAGCCATAATATGCAGAAGTCAATAAGAAGATATGATATATCAGTTTTTCGAATTTAACTCTTTTACCGCACTAAAATTAATTCACAAGGTTTATGGGATGACAAGATGCAGCTTTTTACGCAATAGTAGCCAATGTTTATCATCATACTGAGCGACAATTTGTTCCCGCAGAAAATTTATTGAACTGCTTTCTGCGCTACATGAAGGTATCGGCTATAATATCGTTACGTGGCGGCCAGCCGAAGAATAAGGCGAGATGACTGATGGCAATGAGATGATTTAATGGCCGCTGGCCTAGAGCGAGTGCTCCATCCCGCGCCACTGCCAGCTTCGTCGTCTTCGTCACATTACTCGAGGTCACCGAGCGATCGTCCCGAATGTAAATAGAAGGAGACGCCGACAAAGAGACGCGCGAAATGATGGGCGTCAGCAACGTCAAAACAGAAACGGCAGCGTGGTGAAGTACTGGCCGCCACAATGAGAGAGATGAACGAACGAGTGCCTGTCCATTCAGAAGCTTCCGGGCTGCGGGTTGCCAGGAGCCGACGGCCGAGGCCCCAGGACGCCCCGAACGGCGTAGGCAGGAGAACGGTGTCGTGACATTTAAGCGGCGTCTCTGGTCGGTACGGTCGGTAGGTCGGCTTCTGCGTCGGGTGCAGTTGATTGTGTCGGGTGGTCTGGGCGGGGGACTGGAAGGGGGAGCAACGGCGACGTCGGTTCGGGTATGAAAGACGGGTAAGCCGGGCGACGCATTCCAAGAACACACGGCCGACGACAACGGCTGACGCAGTACGCCGAAGCTCCAGGTCCAGGATGCCGATGATTCCCCAGCACCTCACACCAAATGTTAGGTAATAACCTAACGCATCAATACTTAACACGCAAGCTGCTCCTGCGACTACTACTTCATCGCTCTGAAGCATGAAGTCCAGGAAGCTCTCAGTGAACATCTAGCCAAGGGTGCCCAGTAGTACTCCAGCTTCTCGACATTACGCTAGACGCTCCTGGCCTTTTTGTCGCTCAGACGACGCATGACGCTTATCTAAATATTCCATTGAAATAATCTCGGTATGATGTTTTTACCATTCCATAAGGTCCACCGTCTTCTTCATCCAATCTTTCACAAGCGTAGAAAAGTGTTTCAGATAGTAATTCTTTTCAGACATATATTGAAATCCCAGATTCTTGCGTGCCTATGGAAACATCACCTTTTCGAGAATTCCCTGGTCAACGTCTTCGCTCATGCTATCTTGAATACACTCAAGGAAACAAAATTGACGGGCGGAGAGCAGCCCTTTGCCATTACGCCGCCACTTCTCTGATTGGAAGTGGCAAACTGACAACTAAGTAGATGACGTATACAACGTTATCCCATCAATCCCGCACGACAAGAGCTTCGATTCATCTAATTAAATCATTTTTTTCATTCGTGACCTATCCAGACCGCGTTTTCCTTTACCTACAAGTCCTGGAAGCCCAATTCTTTTCACAGATGATGGAGGTTTCAGCTGGACTACTGCCGTTTAATTCTGCACATTGCACATGACGTCTCAATGTCCATGGAGTTACTGTAGAGCCTCATAACAGGTTCAGATGTTCTTAAATGGCGATAACAGTCAGTCGAAGCTCCAGGAGTTGTTAAGTTGTTCAGTTCACACAACCGATCATTACCCCATTTTTCTACTGCTCGAGAGTGTCTGTTTAAAGAACCGCAATGTGTCGAACTTAAATTTATTTCATTTCGACCACTCCGTGCACACTGTTTCACCTAGATTGAACTACTGTTACGAAATAACCTTGTGTTGACATTGTTTTATAGAACTTATCCATCAAAATAATTGAGAGAATTAATACTTGTTCATCATTATCTTCAGTTCTACGTATGCATTTAGTCCCCAGGAACCCACAGGTGACTAACAGACTGCTGCGGTCTATTCGTGAAAGAGGTAACCTCTATAAAAACGAAAACGACAGCCATTCAACCTTGGACTCAAAATGTGCTTTCCAGCATATTCGGAAACACTGCTATAGATAACCAAGAGAAAGGTGATTGGAAACAAACTCATATTGTTAATAATGAGGCCGCGGTGGTGGCTCAGTGGTTATTGTGCTCGGCTGCTGATCCAGAAGACGCGGGTTCGATCCCGGCCGCGGCGGTCTAATTTCTATGGAGGCGAAATTCTAGAGGCCCGTGTGCTGTGTGATGTCAGTGCACGTTAAAGAACCTCAGGTGGTCAAAATTTCCGGAGCCCTTCACTACGGCGTCCCTTATAACCTGAGTTGCTTTAGAACATTAAATCTCACGAAACCAATATCCAATTGTTAATAACGAAAATAACCCTAGTAAACACTGGTTACTCTTGAAATCGTTTTTCGAACAGACCACCACCAACCTGACGCAATCGAATTTAAAGACTAACAAAACACCTGCTAATTTGTTCGAACTAGCCTACATATTTAACAAGCTACATATTTAACATTCTTTTAACTCAGCGCGCTGGACGTGTTCTTGTTATATCTACCCTACATCACCTGAAGGAATCAAAGCTACTATCCCTGGCCAAAAAAGAATTCTGGATGAACTTAAGATCAGGTATATCCATCTGAGATTAAGCGTACTGGGCAATAGCTGTCTAATGTTTTCGCTAACCTTTTAAATAAAATGCTTAGCACAGGTGTTTTAACGCTATAGCGTTAAGAGCCACGTGTCGCAGAAAAGCTGGCGTCGTCATCGGCGTCGTTGGTCGTGAGCGAAAAAGCCAAGATGCATTAATCAGTAAACAAAACCAAGCAGGAAATTGGTCGAATTAGGGAATCGAACCAGGGCATCCTTAGAGCGAGGCGAGCACGCTAACCACTCCGCCACACCAGCTCGATGGTTTCGAATGAACAAAGGCGCGTCTAGTGAACATGGCGTTGCCAAAAATCACAGAAGCATCAATAAATAAAACCGAGTAGGTAATTGGTCGAGTTGATGAATCGAGCCAGGACATCCTTAAGCGAGACGAGCACGCTAACCACTCCGCCATGCCAGCTCGATGGTTTGGAGTGAACAAAGGGGCGTCCAGTGAATACGGCGTTGTCTTAGAAGGGTGCTTTGCTTCAAAGACATGTACTGTGGTGAATATTAGTAATTATGAGCATGGAAATGACAGAAGTCGCAGTTAAGCGAGTAGCAAAGGACGTTTCCGCTTGCGCTCCAGTGTGTCGTCTCTGTGTTGTCCCAAGTCATTTCATTTCAGTCAAGTCATTTCAAAAGCTCAATTATGTGTGACCATGTTAACTACCAACTCGCCCAATTTGAAACCGTCTTAATTTTCCTCTTCGCATGGCGCGCACGTAGCGCCATCAGGCAGCGCGCACTAAAACAGTTTTCTCCTCCTCCTCCTACTCATCGCAATGTACGCCACTGCCCCAACATATAGCGCGCGACGGCAGCGCCTACCGCTCCTCTCGTCGGGCGCAGTGGGGCCGTTCAGAGGCGCAGGAATCACGCGGTGAGTGACGAATAACGCAGCCAAGCAGCCATACAATAACGCCAAGCGAGAAAACATTACTTCCTTCTCGCCCTGCCGCGGTGGCTCAGTGGTTACGGCGCTCGGCTGCTGGCCCGAAAGACGCGGGTTCGATCCCTGCCGCGGAGGCTGAATTTCGATGAAGGCGAAATTCTAGAGGCTCGTGTGCTGTGCGATGTCAGTGCACGTTAAAGAACCCCAGGTGGTCGAAATTTCCGGAGCCCTTCACTATGGCGTCCCTCATAGCCTTAGTTGCTTTGGAACGTTAAACCCCAATAAAGCAAACCATTTCTTCCTTCTCGTACACTACTCACAAGCACCTCACTTCATCTTATTGGACCAAGCCTACAGCCGTATATACAGATTGTCCCAGGTAACTTAGACCAAGATTTATAAAAAAAAAACAAAGCGTTCTTCACAACTGAAACAGCGTGGATGCTGTTAGGGTTCATCTTAAGTTACAGTACCATTTTTTCGTTCGTCCTATTTGAATAATTAGTCGAGATAAATAAACGAACTTTTTTAAATATTGCTTGCAGCATTCAGGCGTCAATAGGAAAGTTGTGGAGCTCCGCAAATATTGTCCAACCCAGGCACTTCCAACGAGATCGACTTAGCGTGGCCGTTTTTATTCGGGAAATACGAAAGACCGCGGAGTTTGAAAAATACCACGTGACAGCGCGCTCCGTGCGCCCGGATGCGCCGCGATTACAGCGCTCTCATCCGTGTTTTGTAAAAAGTGTCACTCGCTTCGCGCCTTTCGTGCTGCCCAAGACAGGCCTTCACGTTCTGCTTGGTTCCAATATAAGCGCCAGTGGGTTCGGGCGGCAGCTGAAAGAAAGTGCGGCTACTGTTTTTCAGCGCAATTTACACGACGTTATCAGGCTTGTTATATGCGTCTTTGCTTGTTGGTATCTTGCTCCGAAATGCCGCTAACCTTCGTGTTGACGGCACCCGACTCCTAAGCGCCCGCCGTCTCGGACGTACCAACACACTTCTGCTCACCGTCGAAGGGCCCCGTCTACCACGCTATGCCGTCTTCTACAGCGGAGTGTACCGCGTCTACCCGCAAAAGCCGCACAGCAAACAATGCACGCATTGTCACGCCATAGGACACCGTGCCGACGTCTGTCCTAACAAGCCTAGCCTTGTTCGGGGCTCGATTTGCAGCCAACCGTTTCCTCCTGACCAAGACCCAACGACTACCCCACACGAATGTGAACCACACTGCTGGAACTGCAAGGGCGACCACACACCGTCTCATCCTGAATGCCCCGCAAGGAAAGACGCCGACGCTGCAGTCCTAAAGTGGCACCGCGCCCAAGGCGACCGGTTCTGACCTTTGGCCGAGTCGGACGTGTTTTTTGACGCTCCTTCGACTTCGGCCGGGCCTAGCTACGCCGTGCAGCAACCGGGTTGGGCCCGCATCGCCTGCACGTACGACCCGCAGGCAACGAACCTGGACCTAGGATAACCACCTCCCGTGGCCCCCCGGCCATGGAGCCCCACCAGGAGGCCCGCGGCCGCGTACTGCGCAAGCCTAGGACTGTGCCGGACGGACCTCGTTCGCAGAGCGCACGCCGCGACCGGTCTATCGATTCATCTCCGCTGCTAGAGAGGTGGATAGAGTGCGTGCAACGCGCAACACAGCGCGCTGCCCTAACTCCGGAGACGGCGAAGGCAACGCTACGCACCTTGGCCCTTCCGCCACGTGCTGCTGCGATGGAGGCGCGCGCGGACCAACACGTGGGAGCCGCCATTGCCAGCCCTGTCCTGCAGCCACCACTCGGCGGCGGCTACATTCCAGCAGCGGTGGAAGCAGCTGTAGAAGAGCCAGAGGGGGACGACGCCATGGATCAAAGCACCCATCGCAAGCGGCGCCGTTCCACCCACTCTGAAGAGGGGGAGGGGAACAAAGGCAGCGGGGGCGAGGAATCTGCTGCTAAGCGCGAAGCGCTGCAGCTAACTGCACCTGTCTCACCTCCCCCTCAGCGTCCAGAGGAAGCGACCACAGGACAAAGAGCCAGGGAGGTGACAGCCGACAATGGCGTGTCTGCCAGTGCTGGCTGCTTTCCCCCTGCTCTCGCCGGAACGCAAGCCCCCACCCCGAGGGACCAGCTGCCGGTGACGACATCGGCTGACGCGGCGCAGAAGCCAGCAAACCCAGCACGTGACCCAGAGGCCGCAGCTGCGGCTCTCAGACGGAGCGCGGCGCACGCTGCCAGCGTGCCTGACAGCAACGAACGCCACGCCCCCCTGGCATCCTCATGCTCACTGGAGACCGCCAGCCTGATCCCCTGGCGCCAGGCTTCAACCCGAGCACAGCGAAGGCGAAAGGCTGCCCTGCAGAGAGCTGCTGCTGCTGTGGCGGTCCATGAGGAGCTCCACTGGACAGTCCTGTTCCGGCCAGCGGAACGCGGCGTGGCCATAAGCAGGGAACAGGGCTGGGAGATTGCTGAGGAGCTGGGCCCGCGCCCTGGCGTGCTGGCGGTTCGCGTTAACACGCGGCGGAACGTCGTGGCGGTGGACACCGGCTGCGCAGCTACCTTCGGCTCGCTTCTGGCCACGACTGTCATCCGTGGCCTGGCTGTGTGCGCCAGGGAGCCAGCTCCTCGCAACCAGTCCAGTGGGCTCGTGTTCGGCGTGGACGCGCGCCGCTCAGCGGACCAGCTGCTTGCCGCAGTGGAGTCGGCGGTGGCAGCGACGTCGGCGTCGCTGTCGGGAAGCACGCTGCTTCTCCGATTTGCGGCGCCGATCCCGCCGCCGCATGTGTTCATTTACAGGCGGCGCCTCGCTGTCCGGCCCTGCCGCCCGCGCCCACTGCAGCGTTCCCGCTGTTCCAGCCTGGGCCATGCCACCGAGGCCTGCAGAGCTGCTGCCCGCTGTGCCCGCTGCGGTGCACCACACGACACTGGAGCGTGCACCAGCGGAAAATCGCGCTGCTCAAACTGCGGCGGTCGACACCCTGCCACGGACCCTTCATGCCCCCACTGGCAACGAGAGAGGCATGTCGCCACGATTTTGGCTTCGTCAGAGGTGCCTCTCTCACGACGGGCCGTGCGCGCGGTTGTACGTGAAGAAACGGCTCCGCAGGCTGCACAGCAGCAACCAAGCAAGCGCAGCTATGCGCAGGTTGCGGGCCACAGCAAGCAGCAGCAGCAGCCTTCTCAGCAGCTCCGGTCTCAGAAGCAGCGGGGGCAGCATCCCAAGCAGCAGGCCGGTTCCCGCACCGCACCAGTGAGGCCCGCACCGACTACCTCCGGTGGCTCCCCTCTGGACGTACGCGACGCCTTAATCGAGCGCCTGCAGGCCGCGCTGCGAGCACTAAGCGTGCTCCTGCCAGAGGGCTCCGAGGGTCGCCGCATCTGTAAGGAAGCGACAGGCCCTCCTGCACTAAACAGCCCACAACATGGCTAGTCGCCGGGCAGTACCCCGCATTCCCACAGTCCTGCAATGGAACGTCCGCTCCCTTGCAGCGCGATACGCTGAGCTCCGCTCACGCATAACATCCGAACAACCAGAGGTGATCGCGCTGCAGGAAACTTACGTCCGGCTGCGGGATGGGGAGCCCCAAAGGCGGCTGCCCGGCTACATCGGTTACCATTCACCAACGAAGTGTGAGGAGGAGTCATGTGCATCAAT
This sequence comes from Amblyomma mixtum, assembly GCF_055824585.1. NCBI lineage: Eukaryota > Metazoa > Arthropoda > Arachnida > Ixodida > Ixodidae > Amblyomma > Amblyomma mixtum. The sequence goes on along the minus strand of NC_143017.1, from coordinate 43,015,575 downwards.
CCCCTGCGGCGACCCAGCCCATCGACCCGGAAAATCGCGGGCCTCCATTTATGTGCGACGCGACGTCCAGCACGCGCTCGTCGGCACGGCGGCGGCGACGAGTGACGTTCAGGAGTGCGTGGCAGTGACAGTGCGCGTCGGGGGTGTTGACACATCTGTGGCCAGTGTTTATGTGCGCCCAGCTGTGGCGTGGAACGCGCTGTGTTTTCGTGCAGTGTCGTCGTGTTGTGCCCCGCGCCAGCTCATAGTTGGTGACTTCAATGCCCACCATTGTGCGTGGGGCAGTGCGCGCAACGACCGGCGCGGCGACGACCTGCATGACACAGCAACGCAGCTGGGACTCACTCCCCTCAACACTGGCCAGCCCACCTTGCGACGGCGTGGATCGTCAGGCTCCTGCATCGACGTTGCGTTCGCGTCCAGCGGCATCGAGGCGACCTGGCGTCGTGCACCATCACTCTGGGGCTCGGATCAGTTCTCCATCACCATAGAGCCCACTGCTAAAGAGGCGCGCCCCATGCGTACGTACGCAATCGTGAATTGGGGCCGCTTCCGCCAAGAGGTGGACGCCGCCGCTGCGTCCGGCGCCGATTACTTCACCAGTCTTGTCCGGAGAGAGAGAGAGAGAAAACTTTTATTGCTCTTTCAAGAGATTCGCGGAGATGAAGACTTCTTGGTCGTCCTGCTTGGGCGCTGGCGACTTGAGTCTTCGAGCAAGGGTGGGCCCTCAGTCCAGGGCTCCACTGAGTCGTGCCGCTTCAACAGCGTGCTGTACCAAGGCCCTCTGGACCTCGAGCTCGCTGCTGGAGAGACAGCTCTCCCATTGCTCCTCACTCGGTGGTTGATAATTGTGGAATGCTATGTTTCTTTCGCACTCCCAGGTAATGTGATAGAGTGTAGGTGTACCGCCGCACCAGGGACAGTCTGATCTGAATTGCGTTGGTGACATTTTGCTGTATATGTACAGGTTAGGAAAAGTGTTCGTCTGTAGCCTACGCCATCCTACAGCCTCTTCCCTAGTCAGTGCTCTGTGTGGTGGTGGATACCTCAATCTAGTTCCCCTATAAAGTTGTAGGGTCTCTGCGTAGCCTCGCTCGCACGTGAGTAGCCGTAACTCCGGGGCGTCCGATAAGCCTGCTCGGTAAGTGAGCCCTCGAGCCAGGCTGTCCGCCCTTTCGTTTCCTGCTACGCCTGCGTGAGCTGGCACCCAGATGATATGCTGTATAGGCGTTTTTCCAGCGGAAGCTGCCGCCTCGCCGATGATCCTAAGGGCGATGCCGCTAATGTTGCCCTTCGTATAACTCTTGCATGTTTCTTTCGAGTCCGTTAGAATGTTCAGGGAGCGGCCTCTTCTATAGCCTTCGGCTACCGCCAGCGCGACGGCAATCTCTTCGGCCTCCGCTATCCCCGACACTCCCACTGAAGCGCAGGAGGTCATTTCCCCTGTACCATTGACTACCACTACAGCGGCTGTGCGCTTCTCTACGCTTGCGTACATAGAAGCGTCCGTATATAGTGTGTTTTCGGATCGGCCTAGCCTTTTGTCCATCTGCTCGGCCCTAGCCCTCCGCCTCTCCTCGTGTAAGTTGGGATCCATGTTTTTAGGCAATGGCCCTACATTGAAAGTCCTTCTGAGGTCGTCTGGTACTTCTGTGTATCTGTCAGCCAGACCACCGGTGCGCCCTCGCTGCCACGCGTCGCGCAGAGGTGCGGGCAGGTCAGCCAACACCCGACAATAAGCTGCTCGATCTGCGCGACAAAAGGGACAAGGCGGAGCGCAGGGCGCGACGGACGGACAAGCCAGAAGACTGGACGGTCTACAATCGGCTGGACGCAGCGGCAAGGCGTCACTCCAACAAGCTCTATCGACGGCAGTGGGCTTCTCTCTGCAACACGATGGAGAAGGATCGCAGCTCGCGGCGGCTCTTCACCACCCTGCGGCGCATCACTACACCTCAGGCGAACCCTCAGCCCCTGGCCGCTCTCGCCATCTCGAGCGGCCAAACAAACCAACAGCTGGCTGAGCAGTTCGCTGACCGATTTGCGCCACAGCGTCCCGCGAGCAGTGCAGTGACGACATCGGGCCCCAGTTTTGACGCCAGGTACTCTTCCCCCGCCCCGGATGACGGCCCGTGCAACGCGCTCTTCACAGCGGCGGAACTGAACGACGCGCTGCACCACTGCACCCGCCGCTCAGCGCCCGGGCCAGACGGGGTTACGTACCAGATGCTGCGCAACCTGGACGCGGAACAGCGTCAAGTCCTCCTGCGGCAGCTCAACCTGGTGTGGGAACGCGGGGTGCTACCTGAGGAGTGGCGCACAGCGGTCGTCTGCCCGATACCGAAGCCAGGCCGCCCACCCACGGAGCTCAGCGGATACCGGCCAGTGGCGCAAACGTCGGCGGCATGCAAGCTGATGGAGCATATGGCGCTCCAACGCCTGCATGCGCGGGCCGCGGAGGCGGACTTGTTCGACGAGCTTCAGACAGGGTTTCGCGGGATGCGCTGCGCGGCAGATTCAATCGCGTACGTTGTCTCCGCACTCGAGCACGCCGTGGCGGCGCGGCAGGTAGCACTGCTCTTGCTGCTCGACGTGTCGAGTGCGTTTGACAACGTCCACCGTGCGGTAATTCTCGCGAGGCTGGAAGAGGCGGGCGTGGCCGGTCGTCTGTTGCGTTATCTGCAGGGGTTCCTCAACGCGCGCACTATTCGCGTGCGCGTGGGAGCGGCTCTCTCTCAGCCCCGCCCGGTGGATCTAGGCGTGCCGCAGGGGTCGGTGTTGTCCCCGTTCCTCTTCAATGTGGCGATGTCGGCGGTGCCGGGCTGTCTGCCCACAGGCAACCGGCACCGCGTGTACATCTCCATATACGCGGACGACATCGCTCTGTGGTGCTTGGGACCTCCGGGCGAGGCTTCCCGCGTGAGAGACTGTCTCCAGGGGTCCCTTGACGCTATCGGCGACCGGTTGCGGGGCCTCGGCCTGGCGCTTTGCGCGGAGAAGACTGCAGCCATGGCCTGCGGAGCTCGCAGGTGCGCCCGCCTGGCGCCGCTGACGTTGGCTGGGACGCCGCTGCCGTGGAAGAGCTCCGTGCGGTACCTCGGCCTGGAAATCGACCAGCGCCTCTCCTTCCGCCCCGCGGCGACCAGGGCCTGCCAGCAGATGAAGAGGACTACAGCCGCTGTGCACAAGCTCACCGCCCGGGGCCAGGGGATTTCTCAGCAGGCTGCGCTGCGCCTCTACAACGCCGCAGCCTTAGGGGCGATACTCTACGCGCTGCCCCTCGTCACGGTGCGCAAACCATCATGGAAGGCACTGGAGGTGCAGCATCGCAAAGCGCTGCGGACCTGCCTCGGTCTACCCGGAAACTCGCAATGCGAGGCGACACTGGCCGACGCGGGCGCGTGGCCGCTGCAGCTACAGGTCACGCAGCGCTCGCTGCACCACATTGACCGCCTTCACCGCGCACCAGACGGCGCGGAACTCCTGCAGCGCCTTCGTCACTACCCGCGCTCAAGAATGGGCGCGGCACTGCAGGAATATGACCAGCTGACGCGCGCCACGCCCCCCTACGGCCTCTGCTCCCCCTGGCCCCTCACGACGGAGGTACAGCGAGAGATCGTCGGCATCGCGGGAAAACGCAGCACACCACTATGTGCAGTGCAGCAGCTAGCCGGAGCCGTCATCTACGAGCAACTGCGCGACCATCTGCTTGTGTTCACTGACGGCTCCGTGGTGAGCGAAAACTGCTCGCTCGCCGCAGCGGCCACCATCCCCGCCCTGCAGCTGCACCGCCAGCAAAGAGTGGCTTACCTGGGCTCTTCGACCACGGCGGAGCTACTGGGTCTTCGCCTGGGCTTGGACCTGGTGCTCACCCTTACTCCGCCGCCACCCAGGTGTGCTCTGCTGTGTGATTCCCGTGCCGCCCTCAGCCGCCTGCAGACTCCCGGCCGTGGCACCCCGTTGCTGTGCGCGTTACGCGAGCGCATTGAGCGCCTCGCGGAGCGCAGATGCAGTATTCGCGTGCAGTGGGTGCCCGGTCACTGCGGCATCCGCGGCAACGAGCAAGCCGACGAGCTCGCCACCGCCGCACATCAGCTTCCTCCCAGCGACGAACCGCTCGCCCTGGAAGACGTGCGTGCGGTGATCTACGACCACCTCCGTCAGCAACACCCGGACCCTCGCATCGCGCGAGGAGAGCGCATTTCTCTCGTCGGCGCGCGCTCACTGTCGCGCCTCCAGCGGGCGATGATCATCCGAGTGCGCGTCGGCTGCGTGTGGCCCGGGGAAAGACGGGTGCGCCACGGACTTTCGTCGAGCGACGCGTGCGCTGACTGCGGCGCAGTGGAGACATTGGAGCACATGCTCCTTCGCTGTACCGCTTCTGCAGTTCCGCGTCGCGAGATGCTCGCGGCCTACAGGGCGCTGGGAATCATCCCGGGCAGTCTCGAAGCGCTCCTGTGGCCGCGCGGCAGTGCGCGCACCCGTGACAGAACAATGGTGAGCCTCTGTGCGTTCATCGAGCAGGCGGATTTGACTCCCCGCTTGCTCTACGCCAGGTAGTGCACGCGTGACACGAACGCTCCGTGGGTGCTACCTCGGACGATATACGCGGCCGGGCGCCCCACCCCGGCCGCTAGTGCAGTGTGCCGCGCGCGCGATTAGTCCGAGACAGGACGCTACGTGCGCGCGGCTATGTACATACAGTTTACTTCTTGTGTAAGTGATTTTGCGCAGTGGCCGCTCGCGCGCGCTTATTTTCGGACAATGCTTGGACATTAGCGCGCGAGCGGCGCGAACTTGATTACTTTTGTATTTTGTAAATAGTCTACAAAGCTCTCCCCTGTCCTTTCTTGCTGTCGCTCCCCTCTATACTTCTCCTCACTATCCTCTCCCTTTCCCTTTCGTTTCCGCCGGCTGCAGCTCGGGTGCTTAAGATATTAGATAGCAATAGGGGATATTCAAAATTCCGCAAGTGCGCTTTCCCGCATAACAATGTTGCCCCCAACAAGATGGCGGACCATGCGTTTCCAGCTGAAACAAAGCAAGAAAGACTGGTTTTTTGTTTGATTCTCCCAAAATACGTTTCTTACATTGTATCCACACCTTTAGCGCCTGTCCTGAAGCCCATGTAGTTCCTTTATAGCGAAGTCGGCCATCTTGTTAGGGGCAACATTGTTATGCGGGAAAGCGCACTTGCGGAATTTTGAATATCCCCTATTGCCGCGGCCGGCAACACTCTTTTGCTTCACTTTTTATTTTTTAAATAAACCGCTACCACCACCACCACCGCCCCCAACGACGCCATCGCGCCCGCGCCGCCCCTCCACCCCCTAAAGCCGACGCGACCAACTGGCCGCCCCTGCCTACCTCGAACCGCTACGAGGCCCTTCAGCTCTCCTGCAGCAGCAGCAGCAACAGCCCGGGGCACGAGACCGCGCAAAGAAGTCAATCTCGAACCAAGCCCTCTGCCAAGCGGCCACCGTCCACCAGTTCTGGTGCTGCAACCAGCACCTCCACCTCCTCTACTAAACCGCAAGCTTCCGTGATGCAGTCACAGACTCCACCAAGTCACCAGGTGAGCGGTCCATCTCCCACATCCATCGCACCCCCTCCCCCGTCCTTCCAAAACCGGTTTTACTCACGTCCCTCCACACCTACTCCACTTTCACCCCTCCCTACCGACAACGCTATTGCTCTCATACAGCAATCCCTTGCTCCCGTCCTATTGGCCTTACAACAACTGACGGCTCGCGTCGAGCAACTAGAGCACCATCTCCTCTCCCTCGCGTCCTCTGCCCCACCCTCTCCCGACGCAGACTCCAATGCTCCCCCTCGAAAGCGCGCAAGCGCCCCTCTAGTGCCTAACCTCGACACAATGGAGGAAGACCGGCATGATGAGTGATATCATGCGACACACATCCCCACCCCAAAACCCTCTAATTATTTGGCAGTGGAACTGCCGCGGTTTTCGTCGCAAGAAAAATGCCCTCTTGCAACACATGCGGATTACTGGCGTTAACCCAGACGTCATCGCACTGCAGGAAACGCACGGTGCCTTTTCTCTGCCAGGTTACGACCATTTTACTCAGCCAAGTATAGTCATGAAGAGAAAAGGACATCAAACGCCCCCTCCTCCGCCGATTTTGACGGTTACATACATACGGCGCACGATACCCACCATTCAGGAAGATACATCCCACCTCAACTCCGGGACGAAAGAGCATGTCCTGACACACTCCACCTATCAGGGTCACCGTATCACGATTTTAAACTGCTACTGGACTCCCTCCGACTCCAAAACCAGCATCCCACCTTTGCATACGGCCCTTCCTGGCTCTAATGTCCCTACTACTTTCGTCCTTCTTGGTGACTTCAACTGCCCACACCCTGCATGGGGATACGACCGTACTTCAGCTTCCGGACGAAAACTCGACCGCTTCGCCAGTATTCATCACCTCACTCTCCTGAATGACACGTTCATGCCTACACGTCTAGGATGTGGAGCACAATCCGACACAAACCCCGACCTCGCATGGATTCGCAGCGATCTCCGCGCTTCTTGGAGTAATACGGGTGACACGATGGGAAGTGATCACTGTATTCTTCAGATAACGCTCACGTCCCAGCGACCCTCCAGACCACCCGGAACACATCTACCTCCCACTATGCTCGTAGACTGGCCAAAGGCTCGTCCGGCCCTCGACTCCTTATCAGTCTCACTCGAGGACCCCGAAAAATGGTGTAGCGCCATTATGGAGACCGTCTCCCAACACACCAAACATATCCACCGATCTCCCGACTATCCATACATTGATACACACCTACTTGGGCTATGGAAACAACGTCGCCGGGCCATAAAAGCTTGGCCCAACTGTAGATCTAGCCACGCATTGAAAAGAAAAGTTGCTGAACTAACGCAAGCAGCCCAAGAATACGCTGACCAACTAGCCACGAACAGCTGGCTTCAGCTCTGTGATGACATGGTCGAGAGACTCCACACTCCAAAAGTCTGGCACATTATGCGCACCCTACTTGGACAGGGTAAACCTCGTAACACACTTCAAAAGCTACAGTTGGCCCTCTCCGTCTCACAAGAGCTGGTTGAGCAAATCCGAAATCAATTTTACCCATCCTCTACTTCTCCTGCCAGCTCCCCGTCATACCCTTACACCGAAGAAGAAGCAGACGAGCAAGGAATGAATTCCGACTTTACATTCGCCGAACTTCAGGCTGCTCTACGCTCCCTTAAGCGAAACACAGCACCCGGCCCAGATAAAATTGCCTATGGTATACTCCGTAATCTCCCCGATTCAAAACTAGACGAACTTATTCAGATTATTAATACTGTTTGGCGCTCCGGGAAAATTCCCGCTGCATGGAAAGAGGCACACGTAATTATGATTCCGCAACCAGGAAAATCCTCTGCGCTCATCACTAACCTCCGACCTATATCCATGACTTCTTGCCTAGGGAAGCTGATGGAGAAGATGGCCCTTACCCGCCTCGAATGGCACCTGCATACCAATCGCTGTCTTGCTCCCACTATGGTCGGATTCCGCGCCCACGTATGCACACAAGACATTGGACGGCAAATCTATGAGGATTTGTACGCCTTCCCAAGCAGCGCACAGCTTCGAGTTTTGACCGGCGTGGATATCAAAAAGGCTTTTGATAATGTCGCCCACTCCGCAATTCTCACCAACCTGGCAGACACTCGCCCTGGGGCCCGCATGTTCAACTACATCAAAGACTTTCTTACAGACAGGACCTTCCGAATCATTGGCCCCGACGGCACACCTTCCGCCCCCTTTCCCCTCACCGCAGGTACACCACAGGGATCCATTCTTTCACCTATGCTTTTCAACTTGGCAATGAAAGAACTGCCCCGAAAACTCGCTGAAATTCCTGGCCTACGCCACGCTATATATGCGGATGATATCTCTCTCTGGTCTACCACAGGAAACGCCGGGGAACTAGAATCCACTTTGCAGCAAGGCCTCGACGTCGTTCAGGAGCATGCACGCCGCATAGGTATTAGTTGTTCCGCCGAAAAGTCGGAATACATCGTGGTTTCTAACGCTCCTCAAAAAACTGCTTCTTCCTACCGCGAACTCATTCAACTCTCTCTCGCGCAAACCCCTATTCCCCGAAGGAGCCACATCAAGATCCTTGGCTTCACTTTTCAACAAGATGGCAAGTGCAACGTGTGGCTTAGCCAACTCCTGCAACAACTGAACCAAATTCGCCACATGCTGTCCGGCATATCTCGTCAAAAGCATGGACTCAGAGAACACGAACTCCGTCGAGTTATAGAAGCACTCGTTTATTCGAGGGTCATGTACGCCTACCCCTATCAACGCCTCACATCCTCTCAAGTAAGCAAACTGGAACCCTCTCTGCGTCGCTTCACTCGATTAGCCATGGGAGTTCCCATCTACGCCGCAAATGCTCTGATCGCAGACGCCGCCATTTTCAACTCCCTCGAAGAACGCGCAGCAGCACACCACCGAGCCCAGATACACCGTCTCTCTACCTCCGAGCAAGGCAGAGACCTCCTCAGCCTTTTCGGACACACCATTTCCCAACTACCCCCGCTTCAACCATCTGCTCCCCCGTGGAAAAGCCTCCCGCGTCTTACTGTAAAACCCATTCCACGCCACATGTCTCCAACGATAAATCCCGGGCGGCGTGAAGCACTGGCGAACCATTTACCCGTACTGGGCCACGACACTTACTATACCGATGCCCATATCCTCGAGCACCAAGTAGTTACTGCAGTAGTCGGCCCTCGAAGCACCTCCTCACATCTCCACACAGGAGTGCCCTCCTCAACCGACGCAGAAACTCTGGCCATAGCAGAGGCGATTACGCTTCACGACCACCTGTCCTCCACCATCACCATATGTGCAGACTCTCAGGCTGCCATACGCTCATTCGAATCTCAAAAACTCCCTCCCCATATCCTAGACACTTTGCTGCAATACCTAACAGCCCACCCTACGCTCCATGTCCGCCTTGAATGGATTCCTGGTCATCAAGGTATACCGGAGAATGAGCTTGCTCATGCTCTGGCCCGTGAAAAAATACCACCGGGCCCTCCGACTGCCTGGCCAGCCCATTATAATCCCAAGGCAGACCGCGCTACACACCGACAGGACCGCCGCGAACAACTTCGCAATTTGCGGCACATGCGACGAACCCTTCCGTCACCCTCCCATTTCCTTTGCCGTGCTGACGCCACTCTAATTCGACAGGCACAGACTAACTCCCTTCCCTGCGAACTGTATTCCCACTATATCCTTCATAAACCGGGCAAACCCGCCTGTCTCGTGTGCGGAGAGCATCCCTCCAACATTCATACATATTGGTTATGCCCCCGCGCAACTAACTCTCCCACCATACCTTCCTCGCATACCTTGCCTCCCCCCTTTCACCTCACGTGGGCCCGATGGACCGCTCCACCAACCTCTCTGCAGCCCACCCTCTGGCCGCTCCTCGCCGCCCACATCCGACGCATCCAAGGGACACGTGGCCCTACTCTGCCACCGCCGATAAATAGCGCCCACCAAACGGGCAACTAAGAAGGCTCGGACTTGAGCTGAAAAATAAAAGTTATCTCTCTCTCTCTTGCTCCGAAATTCGAACTCATGAGATTGTCATCCTTCCTCCGCATGCATTCTGCTAACGTTAGAGCACGATTATCGCCCTTGAAACGGGAGCCGTCTTTTCTTTCAGTTGCCGCCCGTGCCTACTGGCGCTTATCTTCGAACAAAGCACAACGCGAAGCCCTGTCTTGGGCAGCACAAAATGCGTGAAGCGAGGGATGCTTTTTACAAAGCACAGATGAGAGCGCTGTAATCGCGGCGCATCTGGGAGCACAGAGCGCGCTGTCACGTGGTATTTTTTAAACTGCGTGGGCTTTCGTTTTTTCCCGAATAAAAATGGGCACGCTAAGCGTGTCTCGTTCGAAGTGCCTGGGTTGGACAATATTTGTGGAGCTCCACAACTTTCCTATTGACGCGTGAACGTTTCAAGCAATATTTAAAAAGTTAATTTATTATCTCGGCTGATTATTCAAATAGGACGACCGAAAAAATGGTACGGTAACTTGAGATAAACCCTGACAACGTCCACGCGGTTTCGTTGTGAAGAACGGTCAGTTTTTTTATAAATCTAGGTTCAAGTTAGCTGGAACACACACACACACACACACACACACACACACACACACACACACACACACACACACACACACACACACACACACACACACACACACACACACACACACACACACACACGCACACGCACACGCACACGCACACGCGCACACACACACACACACACACACACACACACACACGCGCACACATATATATATATATCAAGACAATTTGCTTGGGCTCCGTTAGAAATATACGCAAAAAATATATGAAGACGTTTGTAGCTTAGAACAATGTAATGATGGTCCCGCGGCGGAAAAGTGACAAAAGTGTTGTAAGCAACAAACGTCTTCATGTATTTTTGCCTTATTGGCTAATTGGCTTATAGGGGTTTAACGTCCCGAAGCGACTCAGGCTATGAGGGTCGCCGTAGTGAAGGGCTCCGGAAATTTCGTCCACCTGGGGTTCTTTAACGTGCACTGACATCGCACAGTACACGGGCCTCTAGAATTTCGCCTCCATCGAAATTCAGCCGCCGCGGCCGGGATCGAACCCGCGTCTTTCGGGCCAGCAGCCGAGCGCCGTAACCACAGAGCCACCGCGGCGGGGCTTTTGGGACACGAAAATCTGGGCCACCTAACCTCACAAAAAAAGTGCGTAACGCCTTTGGCTCACTTAGCAGACAAACCGACATTGTCATTAAGCCCGCCGACAAAGGTGGAGGCATAGTTATTTTAGACACAGATAACTACATTCAGGAGGGCAACCGCCAGCTCAAGAACCCAAAATTTTATACTAAACTCTCATCAGACCCGACCCCTGAGCAAAAGAACATCGTAGAGAAAACTATCAAAAAACTAACAGATGAAGGTGAATTACCACCGCGAGTAGGTAAGGCGCTCACGCCAAGAAATTCGTCCGCGGAGCGCTTCTACAAGCTCCCGAAAATACACAAACAGAATCATCCAGAGAGACAGATTGTTTCTGGTATTGGCACAATAACAGAACCGATCTCAGAGTATATCGATTCGCTCATCAAACATATACCTCCTAAACATCCATCTTACATCCATCTTACACTAATCACTTCCTGAAAGAATTATGCAATGTCACCTTCCCTCAGGGCGCTTTCCTAGTTACCCTGGACGTGGTATCACTTTGCACTAACATCCCACATGACGACGGAATTCCGGCAATGGTTGGATCATATAAAGAATACAAAATTCTAGACGCCCCTAGTCCAAGTGCCGTCAAAACACTTGCAAATTTGGTCCTTAAACTTAACACCTTTGAGTTCAACAACTCATATTATCTTCAAACAGGCGGTACAGGTATGGGCACAAAAATGGCTCCAAATTACCGCAACATATTTATGAACAAAACTGAATCAGACTTTCTCTCCTCATATCCAACAAACCAGGTTTTTACAAACGCTTTCTGGATGACATATCCATAGTTTAGACAATAGGTAATTAAATATGGCGTACCCCAAGGCTCCATCTTAGGTCCTCTCCTATTTCTCTTATATATTAATGACATTGTATCAATACCCCAAACCCCCGAAATAGTGTTGTATGCTGATGATACTAATGTGTTTTTCCATGGCAATTGTCTAATCACCCTAATGAAGAATGCCAATACATGGCTCGAAGAATTATCGACGTGGTTGCAGCATAGCCAGTTAAGACTCAATACAGACAAAACGAACTACATTATCTTTCGGGCTAAAAATAAGGCGATTGACACTAAACTTAAACTAGTCTTCGAGGGGCAAACATTAAACCGTGTTAGCGCTCAGAAATTTCTGGGTGTACATTTCCATGAAAACTTGAACTGGACACACCACATAAACTATTTGACTATGGACCTCGCGAAAACTATTGGAATGCTAAATAGATTTAAGTTTATGCTCCCAGCGTGGTTCAAACGCCAGCTTTATTACACCATGATTAATTCAAGATTGCAATACTGCATACTAGTTTGGGGCACCACTACCACTGGTAATTTGGAACGTCTTCATATTCTTCAAAAGAAATGCATCCGATTCATAGAAAATGCAGCGTTGCGAGAACACACTGCTCCACTGTTCGTAAAAAATGAAATACTTGCAATTACAAGTATATTTCGATAGCGCTTGGCACTCAACATATTCGCTCAAATAAAAAGCAACCTAAATTCATTTCTTGGGAAGTACCGACGTCAAGAATGCGGCTATAACTTTAGGGCAAATTCATTTGCTAAGAAAAAAGTCAGAACTTCCTATGGTACACAATCGTTAGACTACCAGATTCCTGTCCTTTTAAATTTGTTTCCAGAGCTTATTGACATCGCAGTGAATGTACAGTCACCGTATACTTATAAAGCACGGATAAAAAAAGTACTCCTGGTAGAAAAAAAATGAACTGTCTCCTTGTTATCTCATTTAGGTTTGTGTTTCGTTTGTATTGCTGTGTTCATTGTTAGATTATTGAAATATGTCGATACAAATGTTGCTTCTTCATGCTTTTGACACTGTAATAATTTTTCTGGTTAGGAGCTAATCTTTTGTTGAGATAAATATTTATGCAACTGTGGTTCTTTCCTTTTGACACAATAACTAACAGGTTGTGACGTAAGCTTTTTTTTGAAGAAAAATTCTCTTGTTTTCTGTAGTACTTACGGTTTTAATTTCATATAATGCTTGTTCACAATGCTTCTGTTTTCTGCACGTAATGAATGGTGTAACATACTTTTTTTCAACGGCTTTTGTAGCATAGAGAGTGCAATGTATCTCGCCAGGAGGCGAGGCCTTGTCAGGCGTAGATGAAACGCCTTTTGCCTCGTCTTCCTTGGTAGAATCATCCTCTTTTAAACTCTCTTGCTCATGATGTATACTTGCTTTCTACCAGAAATAAAGTGAATTTGAATTCCGCTAAAAAAAAACAAAAAAAAACGAGGACGAACTCATCCATTTTATCGCCTCATTCAACAAAATCCATCCCAATATCTCTTTCACACACTCCTACTCAACCAATGAAATTAACTTCCTGTATGTTCTGGTTCGATTAGAAGGAAGTACATTAATCACTAGTGTCTATAAAAAACCCACAGACAGACAACAGTATCTTCATTTCAACAGATGCCACCCACGCCACTGCAAAACTTCAATCCCATACTCACAGGCCATCAGATTCAAACGAATTTGCTCACGATCGGAAGATTTTCACGAAAAAGCTAATCGCATGCGGGACACTCTAAACAAACAACATTACCTGTCTTCTATAATCAACGATGTCATTAACGAATCTATGCCAGCATCACAGCACTGTAATCTCATACTAACCTTCACAAATAATCTCCCGAACATTAACAACATCCTAAAAAACAATTTAATATAGAACAGAGTGACCGGCTTTCAAAAATTTTCACAACGGTCCCACAAGTAACATATAGAAGACCAAAATATCTGCAAAACCATGTTGTCCATTCGACAGTCAACAAACCGAGAGCTGTAGGTTGCACACCATGCGAAAAAAAGCCGGTACCAAGTCTGCAAACACATGGAAACAACGGCACTGGCTAAAAGCACCCAGTCAAATTTCAAACATTCTATCCGGGAAGACCTCAATTGCGATTCCAGCAACGTGGTTTACATGCTCGAGTGTGGCGACTGTCGAATGCAATACATAGGCCAAACAGACAATTCCTTCCGATTCAGATTTAATAACCACCGCTCACATACCCAATCCAACCTCCCTCTTTCGAAACACCTCTGCGAGAAAGGCCACGAGTTTGACAAACTTAAAGTAACAATACTACAGAGGTAGGGGAAGGTAAGTGACGCCAACCAAGTAAAATACAGGAAAAAACACGACGTTTCGGGACCGGCTTGGCCCCTTCTTCACGGTGTGACTACGGGCGAGCGCAGCTTGGCTTTTTAAGCCCCTGCGTGGAGGACCTCCGGGTCAATGGCCGGAGCCCATGGACGTAGGATGCGGTGAGTGTCCCTAGGGAACGATTAACATTCTCTCGTGTTTGCTGAATGTGCCACGACTCGAGTAGAAGCCTCCTGCGTGGGTTAGCTTCCGTTTCCAATACAATGGTGCTGTCGAAGTCAATTGGGTGGTCACACCCTTCGCAGTGCTCGGCCACGGCGCTGCGTTGACGATTCATGTGAGGGACGCCCGCTTTGTGTTGGCTCATCCTTTCCGCGAAGTTCTTCGTTTCTCCTATGTACGACGCCGGGAAGACGGAACACGGAATTTTGTACACGACGCCCTGGGTTTTTCTCTGGGCTGCCGGTTTTTTGGGCGGGCGAGAAGGCGACCGATAGTGCTGGTCGGTTTGTGCGTTGCCAGCACCCCTTCTTTTCCGAGAATGCGAGCCAGCGTCTCGCTCACGCCCCCCTCACCCCCCCTCCCCGGGTCTCTCACCTTGTGGTCCCGCGAACGCCACATTCTTCTTTTTTTTTGTTTTTTCCTTTTTAATTTTACTATGTAAGCTTACATTTTTTACATTCCCTCCGATACTTCCGCTCGACCGAGCGTGGGTGCATTATTGCTGGGTGCGAAGAAAAAGCACGGCTTCAAAGGTTTCTTTTCCTATTTCACTTTTTTTTTCTTCGGAGGTTTCTTCCCTGCTCTAAGGGCCACATATATTTTTTTTTTCTTTTTGTTTCCCTACCCTCTTGGCCAGGAGAAGAAAAAGTTCCCACATTTTTCTACGAAAGTTGCTGCACGGCCACACACCTGTCGAGCACCTCCGAGCTGGACACGCCTGTCAATAAGCGTGCTTAACAAAGCGGAGACCGCATCTGGACGTTGTATTTTCTTTCTGTTCCTCGCACTCTCCTTTTTTTTTTCGTGTGAGTCACACTGCCTCTAATAATTTTTTATGTGTATTTTTTTGCTATGTGCTTTGTGTTTCCCACTTACCTGTTCATTAACAAGTAAAATCACTCCTGAAGAAGAGTCTTCGGATCGAAACGTCGAGTCGAATAAATATGTTTCCTTTAACGAAGCGTATACTTCGCTATATATATATATATATATATATATATATATATATATATATATATATATATATATATATAATGTTTGGAGAGCATTCAGTGCTTGACTGCTGAAAAGAGTATATAACGCAGCATACACTTCGTGAAAAACAGACATTTTGATTCAACTCAACGTTTCGATCGGAGGATTTTTTTCATGGGCGATTTCTCTTCGCTGGTGTTTCCACTTTTATCGGGCTCAAACTGAGAACAGGAGGGCGGAAAACGAATACAGAGTATTGATATAAGTAGGTAGAAGTAAAAACATATACAGTAAACATAATGAAACAAGCATGAATAGAAAAAAAGGAGAGTGGGACCCACAGGAAAAACTTGAGAGTGCGCAGAACATGTTAGGAGTAGGGAAACACAAAATCCAGATGCGATCTATGCAGATGTCGCATATCTCTTGGGTGAGCCGCATAGCCACTAGTACCCGCACTCTTGGGTGAGCCGCACAGGCACTACTAGCCCTGCTAGCTATTTTATTACGAAACGTCATTGCTTGTTATCGTGCCCTGAGCTTCCTTTCCTCTTACTTGCTTGGACCCCTGCATATGAAAGCGTAAACCGAATGTAGAGGGCCGCACCCACAACCCAGTCAAATACATCGTCTGTTCTGAAAGTAGTAGGACTCATTTTTTTAAATAAAATTTATTGAAGAGAATAGTACAAACGATTAGAATTTTTCAAAGTCGCACCCTTCCGCACCTACACGCTACTTTCAATGAGTTTTCCAGTTTTCGTACGCCTCCAGGAACGCCTGGACCGGAATGGTGTTTAGCTCCCTCGTCACGGCCTGTTGAACCACCTCTACCGATCCGTGATGTTTCCCCCTGAGCGTCGATTTTATTCTCGGGAATAGAAAAAAGTCTGGCGGGGCCAAGTCGGGGCTGTAGGGGGGCTGAGGCAGCGTTGCCGCCTTGTGCTGGGCAAAAAATCGGGGTCCTCATTCACATGATGAAGAAGATCCTGGAAGATGACTTTCCGGTTGGCCTTTTGCTCCTCTGACAACACTCTCGGCACCAACTTCGCGCACATTTTCCTCATGTCTAAGTTTTCTGTCACGATCTCAAAAACTTAGGTTTGAGGAAGGCTGAAGACATCAGCAGTCATTCTGATACCCATTCTACGATCACTGTTAAGTAAATATTTCACTCGCTACACATTTTCGTTGGTCTTGCTGGTCGATGGGCGTCCGGAGCAGTCGTCGTCTTCCACTCTTTCCTGACCTTCTTGGAACAGCTTCTGTCAGTCAAAAAACACCTGATCTACCCATGGCAGCGTCACCGTAGGCCTCCTTAATAATGTCGTGAGTCCCTTTGCACGTTTTACCAAGATTTAAACTAAATTTGATCGCGTATTACTCATCCAGTAAACGCTTTATGATTCTGCGTGACGAGACGTTTCGACAGGGGTTCACAGTACAAGTGACCTCCTCTCTTGAAAGGCCGAGAGCCGACTGCCGATTTTCCCCAGCATTCCCAATATCCCCCTTCAACGATCCTGCACGCGCAGACAGCCTCTCGTCCTCCCGTTCGCCCAGGAAAAAACCAGTCCTACTACTTTTAGAACAGACCCTGTAGCCTATAAACCATAAACAAATAAACAGAAAAACAAACGCACAACGGCTAAATGCGTAGAATGTTCACTTTAGATGTGTTCTGACTAAAGCTGGGAGCTAACAGCTAATCAATGAATTTCACCTGTTAGGGTCTAAAAGAGAAAACTAACGCAGCAAGTCTGGCATTGTCGCGTGGTGGTGCTGGAAGTCCTAGGAAGACTGTGAAAGGGTTCATCGCGTCTTACAACCCAAAGACGCGATAAAGCAGCATACCTGCAGAAATGAGCATGGACAAACAAATATTACAAGCCATCGTGTCAATACCGACGCAGGCATCGCCTTAGAATTGTTGTCACGGGCATAGAATGTCCCTCGCCTCACAAGCATTGTGTATCTTTCAACACCAAGAGCTCGACCTCTTTAGTACAAGCGTTAACTTTATACAGTCACTTCCGCCCTATTGTTTGAATATAAATTATCACCTACACGCCGGTACATGCCGTCTGAACGGCAAGGACGCTGCGATGCAGCTTACGGGGCATAGATGCTCTAGAAATGACGAAACAATACACCCCTTAAGCAGATTAGCGATTGGAAGGTGTGCCTTAGCAAGCAGGTTTTGTTACAACAATTATCTTTCTTTATTTTCTTTTCTTTATTTCATTTTTCATTTTCTTTCTACAGAGGTATGCATCTCAAGGTATGCATAGAAAAACACCTCCTGATAGAAAAATTCAATTTTATTCACTTCCGCCGAGGTGGCATTCACACTGCTGGCCTATGATTTTCGCACTGAAGGCGTTTCAGCGGCGAACCTTGTTACACACATCGACAGCAGTCTCCAGGAACAGGCTGCAGTGTGGTTCCGTTCGGGCAGCTGGGGCAGAAGACGAGCCGGCAGTCGTCTGTAGGAACTAAATGAAAATGCAAGTGACACTAGTTCACTGAGGTAGTCAAGACCCTAGCGCAAGAGCAACTCGCGTAAAACCGAAAAAAAGAGACACGCCTTCATGGACAGTTATTTCTATTTTGACGGAAGGGCAAATCGTCCTCGTTCATCATTTGATTGTTTGGTTTATTTGTCTTTAACGTCCCAAAGCGAGTCAAGCTAAGAGGGACAACGTAGTGAAGGACTCCGGAATATTCGACCAGCTGAGGTTCCTTAACGTGTGCTGTCATTGCACAGTACGCGCTTCTAGAATTCCGCCTACATTGAAATTGGATCGCCGCGACCGAAATCGAACCCGCGTCTTTCACGTCAGTAGCCGAGTGCCATAACCACTGAGCCACTCCGGCGGCGACGTCCACCTTCTGAGTCAAAGGGAATAAAATCAAGGCATGGACCCTATTTTTTTTTGCGAATGATCTGGAACATCTCGCTTTTTTTCCTGCAGCGAAAAGCAACGGGAAGGCCGACATTAACCTGCAGAGAAAAAGCGAATGAAACATTTCCTTCACGTGGTAGCTTTTAAAATTCGGGAGTTTCTTTAGGATAAATATATACTTTTGGCTGCGCTTTAAAAATCAATTATCGCCTGCGCGCTCGAGGCAACGCCTCAATATATTACTGCTTAGCCTTTTCATTACACAGGATCCTTAAAATTCCGTCTCTTAATAAATTTGTGTCGTGCTAGCCTATAATCTCTGCATTTGGCACCTCGCATCTATTTTACGAGCTTTCGTAGCACAAGGAAGTGCTCTGAAAGATGACGCAGTGGTAAAACTGAATGTTGCTGCGAAGCAACATATTTACACTTTGGCGGATATAGATCTATTGAAGCAGGTGATAGTGAGTTTGGCATTCAGTATTGATTTGCTACCAGTGCCACCCACACGCCAGGTATAGTTGTTAATTTTTTGCTTCTGGCGATGCCGCAATATCTGTTTCTGTGCCTAGGTTTTCACCCACGGTTAACGCATCGCCAGAAATTATTGAGAAAAGACTGAGCACAGACCGCTGGGGCAACGAGCATAGCGAAAAGTGGCGCAGGGGTTTGAATTTCAGGAGTACAACCAATGAATTACAAGCTTACAAGCCATACTCGTTCAAAGGGCATTCCGGGCTTGGAGCACGATTGTAGAGAATATTTATGGTGCACAGTTCACACAAAACAATGTCAACAAGGATGGGGAAGCCTCAGGCACCCTGAAGCCCCTCCTCCTTACCAGAAGACTTTGTTCTGCGTTTTCAAGAATCCGATCTGCCTCTACTCTCTATACTAAGTAGCAGCGGCGGCGGCTTAGTAGTTATGATGCTATTTTAGTGGCACAAAAGTTCCAGGTTCGATCACGGCTGCGGCGGTTGCATTTCGATGGAGGAAAAATTCTAAAACTCGTGCCCTGTGTCGTGTCAGTGCACATTAAATACACCCTTGTAGTAGAAATTATCTGGAGCGATTACGGCATCTTTGCAGCCTGAGTCGCTTTGCGAAGTTAAACCCAATTAGCCATGTCAGAAAGCAATCTCTGTAAAGTACATGAAAAGCAATTTTTAATGCCGGAATGGCATGCTCTTCTTAAGTAGAAATGATGCTGGGCGTAAGCCAAAACTGCTGTGAACGCCTGCGCAAAACGGTCTCTACAGTTATAATGGTTCCGATGAATTAAGCTGTAAACAATACTGCCATTGTGAAACTCGAAAGCAGTATGATATTGCCGCTGACCGAATACGCACAGCCTAACGCATTGCCACTGAAATGGCTCACCTACAGAGTGCCAAAAGACATGTGTAGAACGACCGAACACTGTTCCGCAGCTCCCGAATCCGTTGCGACCATGAAGGCAAAAAAAAACTCTGCCTCTCCCATAGCCGAGAGTAGAGTAAGCATGAAATGTTTACGGGCATAATGCGAAGCGCACGCGGACACGCGTAACATGGACATGGCTTCACATGAAGGCAGACGACAAGCGCGGGTTCGCACGCTTGAGAGGCAATATGGCTATAAAGAGGGAGTCTATTACGTGGACATCACAGGGCCGTCGCCCGCGGGATTCTTCACGGCTGCCGTAGTCCACCGGGGAATGAATGTCGATGGGCTATCTTTTCGGGCCCCAAATTCAACACGAGCGGAGGAAGTCGCAATAGCTCTCGCTGCCGCCGATCCAAAATCGAAAACGGTTATCACAGACTCTCGCCGGGCCTGTGAACATTATCTTGCAGGCGAAATATCACCTCTGGCCTCGCAAATTCTAAGACGCGCTCTCGCCGATCCAGCTCGCACAAAAGTGATCTGCGCTCCTGGCCACCAGGGTCTACGAGGCAATGAGGCCGCTGATGCGGCCGCCCGAGCGCTCACACACCGGGCTCCTCATCCTAGCTCTCATGGCTCAGAAGCTCATAAACCGCTTCTGCGGTTCCGCGAAATCCTAATTTATTATTGCGACAGTCACCGTCTCTACCCGGCACCTGCCAAGGGGCTGAGTAAGGCGGAGGAGCGAACTCTGCGGCGCCTGCAGACAGGAACCCTTCTCTGTCCTGCAATAGCAAAACACTTCGATCCGAACACAGATGGGCGCTGCCCGCACTGTGGAGAGATCTGCGATATCTTTCACATGGTGTGGGCATGTACTCAGAATCCTCACCTTCCCCCCTCCCCCACCCCCACCCGAGAGGCATGGGAGACTGCCCTCCTCAACTGCTCCACACTGGAGTCCCAAAGGGCTCTGGTCAAGCGGGCGCGAGACGGGGCCTCGTCATGCGGTGTCCCGGACTAAGGATACCGACCATGCAGCAGGGTTATTTTTTTTTAACCCTCAAGCTCTCTTTGATTAAAGTTTTTCACCACCACCATGACGAGACGCAGGCCTGACAAGAATGTATATGCAGCGCGTTCGAAACTGTCCGAAGTGCGTAGAGGCGAAAGCGTTCCACTTTGCGTATGTGACACTGGTGATGTTACCACTGGATTACGTCACACATAATTCATGACGAAGTAATGACAAATTACTGATTAGTGTGTAATGACTGATTAATGACTAAATACTAATAAACAGCTAATTAATGACGCTTAAGCTTCGCCTTTAGGAGTGGAACGCGACAGCGTGTTGTAGCGCTGCCAGGCAGTCCGCGGAACGCCACCACCCGTTCGGCGTGATGCCTCGTCCTTTGAACGCGACGCTTTTTGAGGAAAGGAAATTACGCAGTAATTCTCTGCCATCTCGTTGGACACCCGAGCCGCACCTTACAGGAAGGTAGGAACGCCACCACCCATTCGGCGGCGCGATGCCTTGCCCTTTGAACGCAACGTTTTTTGAGGACAGGAAATTTGTGGCATGTATGTGTTTTTGTTATTAGAAATCGGAAATTATAATTCCGTGCAGTATCAAACGCATAGCGCGACTGATATCTTGATAAACATTGAGAAGGCACTGGCAGCAGTTATTTTTTTTACTCATTTGGAGACCAACCGGCGCTTGCATGCCGGTCGCGTAGGAGGGCTTAGAGAGTCTCGTTAAATCTCGTTAAGTCTCGTACGGTGCCCGGTTGTTCTCGTTTTAGAGCCCGGATGATGGCTCTCGGTCTGGGCGTGACGTCACCACACCGCCGACAACGGGAGCTAAAAGCATTTCATGCTTAATAAGATAAAATCCTATGAGTTTATCTGCACATACTCACATCCAGGCCATTTTAGCTATTTGTTATCTCTACATATCCCGTTTTCAGCACGAACCACGCCCAGAACGTGTTCGAGACAAGCATTCTGCTCTATGCACGTTAGCGCTGCACCATGGTTGTTCGCTAGTCTATCGCGTCCGGTGGATTTATCCTTGCCGCCGCTCACTTCTCGATGCTGGCGCAATTAGACACCTTAAAGAGACTGTCTACCGTGTTACCGCTACTGCTACCGTTGTACTGCGAACGCGCACGCCATCAGTGCGCATGAGCAGATTGCCCTGAGGGTACCAGATAAGGCACCCGGCAGCTCAGAGACGCCTGCTGCATCGAGACCAGTCAGCGCGGGCGCACTGGTGGGGTGCATGCTCCTGGTACTCCGGTCATGACACACCGTGCACGGAACGCTAAAGGCACAATGCGCTCGCACGTGAGGATCCGTTCGCCGCTAACGCTTTCGCTCTGCCATAGTCATCATCATCAGCCTGACTACACCCACTGCAGGGCAAAGGCCTCTCCCATGTCTCTCCAATTAACCCTGTCCTTCGCCAGTTGCGCGCATCGTATTCCCGCAAATTTCTTAATCTCATCCGCCCACTTAACTTTCTGCCGTCCCCTGCTACGCTTGCCTTCTCTTGGTATCCACTCCGTTACCCTTAAGGACCAACGGTTATCTTGCCTTCGCATTACATCCCCTGCCCAAGCCCATTTCTTCCTCTTTATTTCAACTAGGATGTCAGGCCACAAGCTTGCTCAACTCCGGACGTTCACGAAGCAGCTTGCACTGGCCGTAACGTTAACAAGGATCTGCCGAGTGCTGCCGCACTTCTGGTGCGTGTGTGTGTGTGTGCAAGGGGGGGGGGGGTTAAGTGATCGAAGACGGACGCGTACAATGCGAGACTTGTCTAAAGTTACGTTGAAGTGAGGAGGCCATTACTCTAGGAGGCTAATCAATTGATAGTAACGTATTTTGTCCCCCACCGCGAAAAATTTCGACATCAGATTTCCGTTACGAACACGCGGCATGTCCTCACGAAGCCTTCCAGCTGTCGAAATCATAATGCAGTACTGAATCCTGCCACGTACCGTTGAACAGTGCTTGCAGTGCAGGAGAACTGAGTTGGAGCGAAAGCCTTGAAGAGCAGTTTCCCTGTCGCTCTCCAATTTCAAATCCGAGGAACGCGATTAGTTCTAATGGGCAATGCCCCTTCGCGTACTACTACAGCGTGTGCCAGTTGTTTCCGTTGTCCCCTTTCCCAGGTTCTGGGTTTTAAAGTCTACTCACCTGGAATGCATCGGCAGCAATCTTTTGGAGTGGGACTGTAGACCGTACCGCTGGGGCAGGCAGCACAACGAACAGTGGCGCACGGATCTAGAAGGCAGAAGTAAAATGAGTCACCTGATGAGCCCTTTCGCTTGACCTTTGACCTTTCTTAATATTAGCTTTCAGCTTCCACTCTTCGTGATGAGCGAGGCTATTTCGAATGTGCGCTGACTCTTCGCACGCCACTTCCTGAAGTATCGATATCTTCCATACTGCAATTTTCCAAGTGCTTTATTTTCCAAATAAATAAGCCGACTCACCTGGGACGCATCGGCAGCAATCTCCTGGAGTGGCACTGAGGATTTTACCACTGGGGCAGGCAGCACAACGAACAGCGGCGCACGGATCTAAAACAAAAGCGAAATAGGCTCCTGTATTTGCCGAGAAGCAAGACTGGAAGCGACCACTGATTCCCAGCTGGCAGCGCATATTTTATGTGAATACGACTGTTATTGCAATCTGTAAAAAATGGCCAAAATGCTGCCAATTTCTTTCTCTCAAGAGAAAAAAAAAACGTCCACGTGAGAAAAATTCTAAAAATCGAATTGAGTTGTGTCTGAGTAGTGAGTTCGATGGAGTCATGTTATGGCTTATTTTACTTATTCCTTGAAAAACTGTGGTTGATGTCATGACATGAATTAAAATAGTCATGAATAAAATACCAGCGCTCGTTCAAATGATTTAGAGTATTTAACAAGCGAAACTATGGAATCTTGCTCGTTTGTGGAAAAGCCAGGAGCGGCCAATGGATTCGAGGGAATCGATTTCACGAACACGGCAAAAGTTTCCAAGAAACCTGCTTAAATTTATTGGTTCACGAGCACCCAGACAAACCGATAGTGGTAGTCATCGCCTGCCTTTCCAGGCTGTGAGCACATTCTGCTTCATCAAACGAAAGCATTGAGTTTCTGACCGACACACTCAAATTGGCTTTCACGCATTCACTGAAATCACGCAAAGAAGTGCCTATTTCATAAAGCAGCCGGTGGAATCGCAAACAGTCATCTCACCACATTCAACCTCCGATCCTGTCGCTATGTTTAGCTGCATTTTAAGAGTTCCAAGTGGTTACTCGTATTCGATGCACGAAAGCACTAACAAAAAAGAGCAAAACTTCCTGCTTTATGTGGTTGTCACTTTAAAGCAAAAAAAACGAAAACATTTCAGTGCATAATGCCCTCAATTTTTTTTCCGCGCAGATGTTAGTATTTAATTCCGAACAAAAGGAGCGATGATACAAATGTAAGGGCATATGTCGGCCTCGTTTCCGCCCTGACAAGTGCGAGCAGTCGCTTATTCATCCCGCAAATAATTGTTTCACTAAAAAGCTCCCCACTACAACGCTTACCGTTCCGAGGTGATTCACCGCAGGGCTTGCAACATATGCAGCTGCCAATCGTGTCGTTCAGCCGCGACCAGCAGACACTTCCGGGTGAACCGCTGTTCGAACAGTTGCTTTCCGCTGCACCACCCTCGCAGAGCTCGCTTGGACACGGTGGCGGCCTGGCCAAGGACCACGACACGAGAGCCACAAGGGCTAGGGCGAGTATAAGGCGGGGCATAACAGCCACTAGCTTTCTAGGACGGGCAGCGTCGCTGCTGCACCGTACGTTACCTCAGCCTGCAAAGCACACAACTGCGGATCGACCCGTGCCGCTCCTAGCCTGACTTCCCTGATGAGCGACAAGAATGACGTGGCGAAGCCGCGCATGCTGGATTTATGGGCATTTGCTGGTTCTGGAAAAAAGGAACGGAGGGACAGGGACAGGGACCGGATGTTATCGTGCGGTAGCAGGTAACCAGAAGGATGAAAGTGCGCGCATCGAGGACAACCATGACATATGCTGCGAGTTGGTTTGTTTCGTTCAGAAATGGCACGTGCGAGGCTACGGGCAATGCTCCATTTTTCTAGTTCACTGCAAAACAGATAACGTACACCGGCAGAGTGAAGCCTACGTGTCCCGACGTGTCCGTATGATTCATCGCAGTACACCGGCTTCGGTTTTGCACTCTTTTTTTTTTGCATGGTAAGCTAGCTACGACACTGCGCTTTCAGGTAGGGGCGTAACCCTGAGTTAGACTTGAACATGACGATATCTATTCAACGATCTCGGCCTTCATTTGTTCTCACCAGGAATGGAAAACAAAAAGCACCCAAGCAAACAAAGCGAAAACGTAAAAGAGGGACCTTTCTTATGACTGCATTTTACCGCTGCGACACAGCATAAAGCTTGCGGCTTTTTGTCCTCAACCAAAAATTAAAAAAATGCTTATTAAGCCTAATTAGAAGGTGCAGGGCTAAAGTTCAGACATTATTTGCAAATGCAGTGAATTCTTTGTTTCCAAGGCAAGAGAATGGAAAGGGGGGCTTGTTATGATATAAATGACGTAAGCCGACAGCCACCGAAAGAAAGGAGCGTAGGCGATATTTCTTTAATGGAAGATTGATTAATTAATGGAAGATTAATAAAATTAGGGTAAAAACAAACCGAATACCGCCGGTAGGATCCGAACCCACGACCTTCAAATTTCACGTCCGGTGCTCTACCAACTGGTCTGAATCACACCAGTGGCATGTTATTTTTTTTCTTCTGCTTTTGTTAATCGCGCATGGGTGAAAACTAAACAAAAACATACTTAAAAGAAACGTGCGTAGTAGATTCGTAATATACATCAGAAAGTCCTCATGGCACGGCAACGCGGCGCTGCCCAGTGCAGAAAGAATTTTTTTTGGCAACGCCGTAATATAGGCTTTCGACTTTTAATTACACGAGAAATGTACTCCGAAGGTATTGTGTGTTTCTGCAATTCCCACCAGCTGATGATAGATGTTAAATAAGCATTCCTGTATGCAAAAAACAGCACGAACAAACGGGGACGAAAGGAAGAATACACAAGAACAACCTGTTCCTGTTGTTCCTGTGTATTCTTCCTTTCGTCCCCGTATGTTCGCGCTGTTTTTTGCATAATCTCCAATCCCGTAACAGTATCACCAACTCGCCTGCTTAGCTATCGTGTTGAAGCATTCCTGTGTTACGGGTATTTTTCTTGCATGGAATAATCTGGGATCAGTTTTTGGAGAATTCGCTTTTATTTTTCGCTTTTAACCACATCTGCATTTTTGTGAAGAACTCATCAAATTTCTTTCTGATCTTATTACGTTTAGTGCGTCACAGAAGTAACGTTATATTGTCGCGAGTGGAAGAAAAATACGAGGAGCTATTGCCGCGCGCCGACGACGACGTTGCTGCTGGTGGACCTCCCTGTTTTTTGTGCTCAATGTCTTCACCTGTTCTTGCCGCCGCCCTGTACGTCAAGCCGTGACATTTTGGTGGAGGTGCTGGGTACGCATCTCATGCAGCGCACCCCGCCTCGTAGTTCGAGCCCCATACTAAGTCCTGACCGTCGAGTTTCCTTGGAGGAGCACTCGGCGGAAACTTAGACTCGCGCTACCCGACGTCAGCAAGGCCAAGCGCCGGAATTCGGACTCTTGCCCGAGGGATCGCGGACATGAAGGACAGCCTACGTCACCATGACGTCCCAGTCCCAACAAACTGATCCCGCGATTGCATCGAGGATCGTCTACGTGCCTGTCACTCCAAGATGTGTCGTGCCGTTCCGTGGCGATGGCCTTGACGATGTTGAAGACTGGGTCCAACACTATGAAAGAGTAGCTCGACATAACAGGTGGACTCTCGACCAATGCCTGCAGAACCTGTACTTCTCCCTGGAAGTCACAGCGAAGTATTGGTTTGAGAGCCATGAGGCTTCATTTACATCATGGTAGACGTGCAAGAGCGAACTGGTACGGACGTTCGCGAACCAGCACCGGCGACAGCAAGCTGAAGATCTGCTCCACGCTCGCATCCAGCGACCCACCGAAAGCGTCAGAAGCTTCGTCGAAGACGTGCTGCGTCTGAGTGCCCGCGCCGACCCGCGGGCTACTGAGGAGAAAAAGGTACGGGCGTTGATGAGGGGTGTCCGGAATGACATCATTGGAGGCCTCATCCGCAATCCTCCGACCACAGTAGCCGGATTTGTCGCCGAAGCTACAAGCATCGAGCACGCATTGGCGACAAGAACCAGTCACTTTCAGAGACTGCGCGCCCTTCCTGTCGTCTCAAGTCTTGCCTCGTCTGACCTGGGCGGAGTTGGTTCCGCCGATGTTCGAGAAATAATTCGCGACGTCATCCGCGCGGAGCTGAAAAAGCGCTTCCCTGCTCCCGAGCAGCGCGCCTCTTTCTCCATCCCGTCGGCCGTTCGCGAAGAACTGCGACACACGCTTGCGCCAGAAGACGTCCCAATCGTAGCTGCAGCCGACCCACCAGCTCTGAGCTACGCCGCCGCAGTTCGTCGTCCGACTCCCGCTCATCGCCAGGACCAGAGCGCTCCCGACTACGGCCTTCGACGCCGCCAGTTCCTGCACCCGTCTGATGCTCGCCTGGGACCGCCGAGACGCAGGAAGACCGGACAGACATCTGGAGGACCGCGGACCGGCGACCACTGTCTTTTCACTGCGGTGAGCCTGATCACATGTATCGCTCCTGTCCATACCGCGAACTCGGCCTAAGGGGTTTTCACCGGGCCGTTCCGTGCCCCCGCTACGGTGAACAGCCCCTTGACATACAAGACTACCTTCGACGTTCTCCATCAGCGGTTATAGCTACTCCTCCGCACCTCCCGGTACCGCCACCTCATCGCCCACCATGCTCCCAGGGTGCTCCCTGCCTTCACCTGTTCTTGCCGCCGGCCTGTACGTCAAGCCGTGACAATACCATATCGGTTTTTAGACAAGCAGTGGACTTACGATATACAGGATTTCATTTACGTGGACGTTGAAAAAACGAAGAGGTTACTGCGCTACCTTGCGGCGACTGAATGGAAGAAGGAATGAAAATTTATTATTCAAGCAAACTTAGTGACGCCTGGTTTTTATTTTTTTCTCAAAGCCCCATTAAGGGGTATTACTTGATGGGTGAGCGTTGAGTACGGCAGTAAGGGTAATAAGTAATTCTCCATGACGGTGTTGAATTCGTGACGGTCTGTCATCAAGATCTGGGCGGGAAGGTCCTTCCTTTTGACGCCTGTGCGTAGCGAAAATGGCTTCTGATGTGTGGAATAGCCACGCTTGGGGCAGACATTATTAACGCGACAGCGTTAAGGGCCCCATGTCGCAGAAAAGCCGATGTCATCGCCTGCGTCGGCGGCGTTGGCTATGAGCCAAACTGCCCAGATGCGTTCATAACGCAAGAGGCGCCCTTGTGCTGTGCGATGTCAGTGCACGTTAAAGATCCCCAGGTGGTCGAAATTATTCCGGAGACCTCCACTACGGCGTCTCTCTCTTCTTTCACTCCCACCTTCCTCCGTTCCCTTACGGCGCGGTTCAAGTGTCCGCCGAGATATGTGAAACAGATACTGCGCCATTTCCTTTCCTCAAAACTCAATTTACCAATTTTTTAATTAATAAATAAAACAGGGTAGGAAGTTGGTCGAGTTGGGGAATCGAACCAGGACCTCTGGAGTGCGAGGCGAGCAGGCTAAGAGAAAGAGAGAAAAACTTTATTTGAAGAGGGATTCGGGGCACGCCCCAGGGTCCCCGCACGACTCCACTGCACTCAAGTGTCTATGATCCTAAGGTCCATAACACTGGCAGCATGGCCGGTGGCGATGGTCTGCACGCCCGGGTCCTCCGAGCGCAGCAGGGTCTCCAGTACTCCCAGGTCTTGAGGTTATGGTTCGGAATGAACAAAGGCGCGTCACGTGAATACGGGTGTTGTCTTAGAAGGGTGCTTTAGAGACATTTACTGTGGTGTACATTCCTTTGGAGTGTACACCAAGATATGAGAGAGAGGCATTTCCTTTCCTTAAAACCAATTTTCATTTCATTTTCCTTAACGCCCTTATGGAGCGGTTCGGGTGTCCACCGATATATGAGAGACAGGCGTCGTTACCTTTCCTTCGGACAAGGCGTCGCGACGAACGGGCGGTGGCGTTCCGTGGTCTCCTTGGCAACGCTGCAACACGCTGTCGCGTCCCACTCTTAAAGACTAAGCTTAAGCGTCCACCAAATTTTTGATTCTGTCGGTGGAGGGGTAAACGATGGGCAGGACAGATGAACAGTGAAGGCAACTTTCATTCGATGACAGCGGTTTGCGAGATATTGAGCACTTATGGCCATCGGTAAGAAAAGTATTCTGTTTATCTCATCACAACGTTTTTGCCCTGCCGAGATGCACAGAATAAGAACTTCATTGAAAGGATGCATATTGTAGCCATTCGTATCAAACTTTGTGGGTCTAGTATGAGAGGTGGCACACGCGGGTTATAAAATCATTTTATCAAAGCCTTGTTGCATGTACTTTTTTAGGGATTCCAGACACTTCTTCTGCACGTTTTGTTTTCATGTACTGGCGATTACCAAAAGGACCTCAAGAAAATATTTACCTTGGGCTCGTGATCCATGCATAGCATGCAAGGTGCAAGAAAATCCATCTCATTTACAAGTAGCTTTTGAAAGACCTACCCTTTTTATTTTTCGTGCATCTCTCGGATATTTTTCACAATGTCGGCATCTCAGATGTTTTTCACATTGTCTGATATTGTGATTTAGGTCACCCGCCCCATCGCACACGTGGTGGTATAGAATATCTCAGGATCCCACACAATCAACTAAGCCATTTAAGTTATTTACTGAGAATTTGGCATTTTGCAAGGCACTGTGAAAGAGGAGCCATTCTGACGTTCCTGTTTTACGTTTTTATTCTCGCACTGATGCAACGGGTGTGTTCAAAACTTTTAAAATTAGGGAGAGTAAAATTTCATGCAAATTTTTTGGGAGCGCTTGTATTATGTGTCGAGAAAAATGAGGAGCTCTAAACTGTGCCAAATAACTTATTAATTAGGATTAACTAATTTTTTTAAATAGAGCAGGTGAATAGAAACTGTGAAGCACTGGTGAGGGAATGCCATAATGGATTTTAAACTACAGTAGCAGCACATTTCTTAAGCACTACAGCGGTTCCAATTCTGGCGGCTTTCGACGCGCGAGAACGAAACCTTCCAGACGAAGCGAACACTTAAGCGCGCCTACGAGTGGTTGATTGAAAACTTTGATTTCCATCAGAAAAAGGACACCTTCCATCCCACCGCCTTCACGTAGGCTTCGGAAGAGGGGGAGTTGTGCGCCCGCGGCTTAGAGGCTGGCAGGTAGCCCTTTGCTTCTTGCGGCCTTTTCCATCAGATTTAAGGTGCATCGCTGGTTGGTAGGGTCCGCGCTTCGCAGCAGTGTCTGCCAAGCTTCTTTACTTGCTATATTTTGTCCCACCCCTGGGGATTGTGGACACTCACAAATTATGTGATCGAGGGTCCCTCTCGCCTCACTGTGCTTGTACTGATTGTTGTCCCTAAGCTCTGGTAGCACGTGAAACGCCCATGTTCAGGTTTGCGACCACATTTGCGCACGCAGGATGTGA
The DNA here is from genome assembly GCF_055824585.1 of Amblyomma mixtum. Lineage (NCBI taxonomy): Eukaryota > Metazoa > Arthropoda > Arachnida > Ixodida > Ixodidae > Amblyomma > Amblyomma mixtum. The sequence continues at coordinate 42,985,411 of NC_143017.1, read as the reverse complement.
TGTTCCGACTAAAATATGATATACATTCGCGATCGAAAGGCTCCAAAGTGATCCTGGGCGTAGACCTCACCAACGCCTTCGACAATGTCAGACACGATGCTATCATTGAAGGGCTCGCAGGAGTCGTATTCGGGGAGTGAACATACAACTACATCAAAGATTTCTTACCGTGCAGAAAACCCCGCATCAGGTTTCAAACTTTAAGAGTTAGGAAGCAAATACACACCGCAGGGCCTTTTCTATTCAACGTGGCGATGGCAGGCCTCCCGGGGAAACTCTTGCCAAATCGGGGGAATAAATTTCAGCATGTATGCGGACGACATCAACCTTTTTGGTAACCAGGGGAACGATGCGAGTACGGGGGAACGCCTCCAGGCAGCGACCGACATCATTGCCGAATACACGCGAAAGGGGACTTACGTGCTCACCGAAAAAATCAGAGCTGTTTTTATACAACCAGAAAATACCTGCGCTGCAAAACAGCGGGGAGGTTCATATTCGCGTAGAGGGCAAACCGGTGCCAATATTAGAAGAGATCAGTATCGTGGGGATGCTCATACAGTCGTACAGGCGTGACAGCGAAGTGCCGAAGAAAGATAAACTTACTAAAACTTATACAGGTATAATTAGTGAATAGAATCAGTACGCGACGCCCTACTTCGACATCAAGGCCGGAGAGAAACAAATGACATCGCGCCAAAATACATGCGCTTTCTAGAAGCTTGCAGGGAAAGCTTCCTCTCTAGTCCATGTAACTCATCGAAATTGCCAGAACTTGTTGGGATACAGCGTCGAGGGTAATCGCGTTTTGGAAATTGTAAAAACAAATATAGATATCTCTTACGGTGGGTTAAACGCCTCTCAATAATTAAGGAGCTTAACTGTAGTAGTTAAAAGTTTACTATTCGATACGAGTCAAAAAAATTTATTGCAAATTATTCGCCGCCTTACGCGATCTAGTATCCAGCATCAACTCTTGGTGGCACGTACTCTCCATAATGCAAGCATTTTACAGCCAATAAGAAATGCCCTTTTCAGGAACATGCAAGCTTCAAGGTTGCTGTGAAGGTGCACTGGCCTAGCTATCAAAATATCTGCCTCTCCCGCTACCGAGAGTAGAGGAAGCATGAAATGTTTACGGGCATAACACATTGGTTGTAGATAGTACTAGTGAAAATTTTGAAATGGGTCTAGTGTTTAACATACCACACCACACCACACATACTGTGCACTGGTCCATGTGGATGCAATCGTTTCCTGTGAGTGTCTGGGGAATCTCTGCTGCTCTGCCTCGTCAGCTGTATCCTGTTTCGGTTTGCCTTTCATCTTTGTAATCGTTGTTTTCATTCCTCGGTTATTTGTACCACTTTGCCTACGTGACACTGGTGACGTCACCACTGGATTACGTCACACAGAAATAATTACTAAATAATGACAAATTACTAATTAGTGACCAATTACTGATTAGTTTGGTCTGGTTTGGTTTATGGGGTTTAACGTCCCAAAGCGACTAAGGCTATGAGAGACGCCGTAGTGGAGGGCTCCGGAAATTTTGACCATCTGGGGTTCTTTAACGTGCACTGACATCGCACAGTACACGGGCCTCTAGAATTTCTCCTCCAAAGAAATTCAACCGCCGCGGCTGGGATCGAACGCGCGTCTTTCGGGTCAGCAGCCGAGCACCATAACCACTAAGCCACCGCGGCGGCCAATTACTGATTAGTGACTAAATACTAATTAACTGCTAATTAATGACGCTTAAGCTTCACCTTTAGGAGTGGAACGCGACAGCGTGTTGTAGCGCTGCCAGGCGGTCCACGGAAAACCACCACCTGTTCGGCGCGATGCCTTGCCCTTTGAACGCGACGCTTTTTGAGGAAATGAAATTACGCAGTAATTCTCTGTCATCTTGGTGGACACTCGAACCGGACCGTAAAGGACGGGAAGAATGCCACCACCCGTTCGGCGCGAAGCTACCGGCGCTTGCATGCCTGTCCTGTAAGATGGCTTAGAGAGTCTCGTTAAATCTCGTACGGTGCCCGGATGCTCTCGTTTGAGTGCCGGGATGAGTGGAATCAGCGCCCGAATCTTGGCTCTCGGTGTAGGCGTGACGTCACCACTCTGCCGACATCGGGAGCTTTCATGCTTAAAAACTGCCAGTTAGGACGCCTTAGCTGTATTCTAATGTACTTTGCCGCTGACAATGCTAAGGCGAGAAAAGCGTTCTTCTAACTCAAAAAGCAAATTAAAAAAAATTTTTAGTCTTAGATGAAACACCCAGTACAGTACAAGTAACTGAAAAGTAGAACATATTCGCGTCAATATTTAGTTTACTCAGTTTATAAAGAAGTCTATGAGATACTTTATCAAAAGCTCGCCGAGAATCCAAATATATCCAATCAATGTCGAACCCTTCATCAAGTAAATAATTAAGTTCCGCCATTTCGCTCTCCCTTTCCGAATGTTAGCGAGCAGTGAATGTTTATTTATATTGTTCGCAAACAAAAAAATAACTGACCCACGCAGCCACGCAGTACACGCAGTGGCGAACGGCGGCGGCTATGCGTTTCGGCCTGGGCGTGCGGGAGAAATGGCGCCAGGAGCGCGCGCAGCTCCAGAAGCTCGCTGGGCCGGCTGTGGAACTGGTTACGACGGACAACGGCGACGCCGCGAAACGCAGGAACGGGCGCCAGAGAGCTGCGCTCTTAAATTTCGCGTGGATAGTACAGTTTAAGCTGCTGTGTTAGGCTATGTGTTTTCAGTGATCTGCTTATTTCATGCGGTGGCGCAACTTTCCACCCGTAATACTTACCGCGCAAAAGTTTTACTGGAATCTCGCGTCTGTTTCAGAAAAGAACGGAAGGAAATGCTGTGATGCAATCACGTTTCGCTCCGCAGCAGGATGTCGAAGGCAAGTTTCTAAGCAGTTCCTGCTCTGAACGCGCGACCGAGTCGCTTTCACAGGATGTCGAAAAAATTTTTACTCCGAAAGATAAAAGACTCGTGAGGACAAGATGGAATATTTCCGAGATCAACGCCCTCAAGCTTTTCCTGCGCAGTTGTCATTTACGTGACGCGAGTCGGCCCTGTATCCGGACTGCTAACTTGGAGCCCTGCTTCCGATTTCCGGTAGTAGGCAAATATGAGGTTTCAATAAAGAGCTCTCTAAGCGACCATACTTATCGGACACGAGCGCACTCTGCGAAGGACGCCTAGAACTATTTAGTAGCGTTGTATTCTATATGTCTGATTATGATTTCATTTATTGTTCCTCTTTCCTGTTATATTGTGTCATGTTCAATTTGATTTAATTAGTAAAAAAACCCTTACATGTTTCGTCTCTTTTGCGTTCGAAATTGCAGTGCTTAGCCAAATTGACCCTGTGCTTTATTATGTCCGAATTCTGTATGCCCTGCTGCCTGTCGCTGTCTGAGCCAACCGCTGTCTGAGCAGTGACCGTCTTCTGCAGCGGCCTCTCAAAGCCCGCTTGGACAGGACGACAGCTTCGCCAAGCATCCGGACGCAATGCCGAAAATGGTATGGACAGGGACAAGACAAGGCGTGACTCTATACAGCCTGTTGAGAAGGCGCGCGACGATTTCTGGCCTCTCTACCCACTCAGTGTTATAGACTACTTCACGATGAAAGCAACCAAGGATCGATTCCTGATGACTACCTGTCGGATCGATGACGAGCGGCGGAAAGCACATGGCTTAGCCACGCAAACAGGTTCTAAATATATATTTGCGCGCTGCAGGTACTCTGATAGAGGCACGCAGCAGCTGCTGCTGCTGCGTACGACACGGAGCGGGTGTGGGGGGCTGTGGCCGGTAAATAGCCGGCGCTTAGGTCGGCAGCGTGTGCATCATGAGAAACGGCGGCGCATCCAACGCTTTGGTTTGTTTCGTTCATAGACAGGCACGTGCGAGTCTGTTGCAATCCGCTCCGGTTCACATTTCCAGCCAAATACATGATGTAAACTTTAAGAGTGAAGCCACTTGTTGGTACGCGTTTATGTGGTCCTTAGTAGAGTTTCGTCACTCCTGCGAAATATTAGTATCCGCGAAACAAAATTCAAGGAGGTCTTGTATATTCAGTGTCCTATAATATAACATATTTTCGTTGTGGCTCGCAAAAAATAATTGCCGATGCAGGAAGAGTGATCAGTAAAGCTATGGCCCTGAACTGAACTTTGCCTTTCATTCAGCGCTTGCCACGCTCTAATAGACTAAGAATTCCTTATTCAGTTGAATGATTTCAGAAGGCTTGAAATTACAATTTGACTATTACATCTGAAGAAGATAGCAGTAGTAGTAGTAGAAGTCCTTTATTCAGTCATAATTTATAGGCCGAGCATGTCGACCGCCTGGGCGACCAGAAGTCGCTGTTCTTCCTCCCCTTCAGCGCCAAGCCAGTCGAGCCAGGTGGTGATAGATAAAAAAGGTGGGGTGTAGGAACCCGACTGCTGAGCAGCCGGGCAATAGAAGAGGCAATGGGCCAGGTCCGCATAGATACAGGGGCAGTTGGGACAGGAAGGGTCCGATCGATAGCGATAGAGAAAGAAGCGGGACAGGGTGGTGACTGCATTCATTTTGATATGCCGAAGAAGGCGAGCCTCCGGCGCCGTGAGTGATGGACGAGGGGGAGGGTAAAAGCGTTTGTCGAGACACAGCCACCGGGTTCTAAATGCAACGCTGTGCAGGAATTGTAGCGTTTTTTCTAAAACGTCTGTACTAAATGAAACGGACAACATTGCATTACAGTGAAAGCGTACTAGTAAAGAAAAAAAATTCTTGCTCGCGACCAGGTGAAATTCGAGGCTTTGCCCGCAAACAAATGATGGATAAAAAACTGATTGCATTCCAGTGCTGCGGAACATGCAGCAAGCAAAATAATACATTGCTCATGCTTCAGTCTGACACAACAGAAGTAAAAAATTGCGGCTGCGTGAAATTTTATTTACAGGAATGGCTAAGTCGCTAGTTGCGGTCACATCATGCCTAAGGTTGTTGTGTTGTGCATTATTTTTCTCTAATGTCTTCTGTAATGAAGAGAGGGCTTCAAGATTGGGAATTCCGCCATGTGCGTCAAAGCTAGGCGAGCGGCAAAAAATTGTGCTGCGCTCTTAATCCGCACGCTCTCAAAATAAAAATAACCTGTATTTGATTGATAAAACTTTAAACGACTCATACTTAGCTCCTGTTTCAGACAACCATTGAACAAAATATTACACACATTGAGAAAATGGCAAGGTCGAAAGGGTGAAAAGCTCCTAAATGATTTATGACCATTATGTCAGAAAGCAGAAGAAACGCAACCACATGGCTCCGATCGAATTCGAACACATGACCTTCGAATTTCGCGTCCAGTGCTCTACTAACAATAGCTACGGCAACGGCTGTCCAATTGTCTGCTTTAGGGGTTATTTGTGTGTAGTGGAACCTAATCTCCAGAGTGTTCACCATACGTCCATTGCGCGGACGTAGTACGTCCTGTATTACCGCGAATGCCACGTGAAATGTGGTCGCTAGGTGAGGGCGGGAGCTGTGCGAGAAATTTATTATGCTACCTAAGGCCTCAAGAGTTCCATAACCGAGGCCCTGGTTAGCTATAGAGCATACAAATAAATGGAAGAGAGGGTCTGAGGCTGGCATTTGGGTTTGGAGCTGTCGCCAAGGTGTGGCTTCTTCTGTCGTGAGATTTTTATCAGTTGGCGAGTATAGATATCCTCCTGTTTAGTCAAATGTTTTTTAAGTGATGTGCATAGCTTGGGGGAGGGCTATGAGCCGAGGAACGTGGTCCGCTTCGGTGGTTAGTGCTCTACCTATACCACTCGCCAGCTCGTTGCCCTCTAGGCTGTTGTGTAAAGGAATCCAGATGACCTGATGCTTTTTAGAAAGCGGAGAGTAGGACACCGCTGTAGAGGGTAAGGCTGCCGCCACTTTCGGGAATCTGCTGTTTGTGAAGTCTCGGCGGGTTTGTATAGATTCTGATACAGTTGTTAGGAATTGTACGGTGGCTCCTCATAGGTGACGGCGAGGGCGAGGGCGATAGTTATTTCTACCGTGTCAGACGAAAGGCACCCTGGCGGAGTGAGTGCAAGTGTTTGAGGATCTTTAATTTATTCGTTTTTTACTTTCGTATTATCATCGTCACCATCATTAGCCAGACTACGGCCACTGCAGGGCAAAGGCCTCCCCCATGTCTCTCCAATCAACCCTGTCTTTTGCAAGCTGCGACCATCGTATTGCCGCAAATTTCTTAATCTCATCCGCCCACCTAACTTTCTGCCGCTCCCTGCTACGTTTGCGTTCTCTTGTAATCCACTCAGCTACCCTTAAGGGTCAAAGGTTATCTTTCGTTCGCATTCAGAAGCCCGTTTCTTCCTCTTTATTTCAACTAGGATGTCATTATCGCGCGTTTGGCATCCGAGGAAGGATGGTAAACTGCATAAAAGACTTCCTATCCAACCGTTCGTTTCATGTACAGTCGGGGACAAAAGTCTCCGGACCACGTGTCCCTCTAACGAAGCCGATAGCTATGCTATTAGTCGGCGGCTGGAGACCACACTTGTGTAGGTAAAAGTTAAATTTTTGTTCTTTCATCTCCACAAGTACGGTCTCCAGCCGCTGTCTGATAGTAGAGCTATAAGCTTCGTTTGAGGAACACGTGGTCCGGAGACTTTTGTCCCCAACTGTACGAATGCCTACGTTCAACCTACTCAAAGGTTGAAGGAGAATGGAGTACCGCAGGGGTGTGTTTAATTCGCAACACTCTTTGAAAGGGAAAACAAATCCCTTAGCGCAAATAATCCCAAAATCAATTATGTATTCAGTTTATGTAGACATCTACAGAACGCCTTTTATTTCTTTCCTATTACTTTTTTGCTGTCTTCAAAAGCGTTCCTCATTCTTTTCTATGGCGGTCTTAACTGTTCAATGCGATCGATAGAGACACTTTAAAAGGAAGATTTTGCTACACATCACAAGAATGCACCATTACAATCAACATTTTCATAACAGCGTCTTACAATTTTCCAATTTTCTAAATTTTTGATCCAGAATGTGGGGCATGCCATAGCTCTCTGCCTTTATCTTAAGCCTTTATCTTTGTCTTTATCTTAAGCTAAACCCTTTTTGTTAGCCTCCACGTTTCAGTCCCATAGGTGAATACCGGTAAGGTACAGCCGTTGTATACTTTCGTATAGTTTGGACGGAACACAGTCCAAGAATATGACAGCTTATAAAAAAATCACAAGAAATAACTGCAACTGTTGTATCATTTTAACAAAATCTGCAATTGATATCACAGCATCGCATTCGGAAAACATACAGTAAAAAACACAACGCAGACTTAGTCAAAACTGAAGGTGGTATGTCGCACATGAGGAAGAAACAAAATTACCATAACGCATTTCTATATTACCTTACTGAAAATTTGAATGTCACTGTCAAACAGCCGTTAAAGGCTGTCCTGATTCTGTTTGCTATTACCTTACTCATTACCTTGTGGGCAATAGACAGCAAGCTCCTCGGACTGCAATTTTTCAAGTCCTTCAGGATCCCCTTCCTTAGGGATTAAGATGAAGTTAGCGTTCTTCCAAGCTTCTGGTGCGCTCGAGGTCATAAGGTGTTATGCTTAGAGGATGGCCAATTTTTGCAGCGGTCTGCCTACTCTCCTTCAAAACATCTGCTGTTATAAGTTTCTTACTAGGTCCTCAGGCTTTCTTTACTTCCTGTTTCGTCGCTGCTGGGATGTCAAATTGTTGTACACTACTGCCTCTCGTAATAAGGTCCTGGTAACATTGGCTACAGCATAGATTTCTGTTCAAGTCTTCGCCTACTTTAAATATCTTAACCATATTCCTAATGACACTGCCCTCTCTGTCTCTTAGTGCATACGTCTGGTTTTCTTCAATGCTTAGTTTCCTCTTCACCCCTTTCAGGCTACGCTTCGTTCCTTGGAGCATGCTCTATTCTTTCCATGAGAGGCGAAAGCCATTCTTTACTCAATTAGTGGCGTGAACAGGATGTGTCATGCTTTCCCCAATCGACAATTTAATCCATAGCCTTCCAACAAGCTAATACATAATCCAGAGTCTAATCCATAATCCGAAAAGGCAATAACTGCGACTGACGAAAAAAAAGAATAGTTGGGTCTAGACGGGAACCGCACCCGGATCTTCGGCGTGCGAGACGGGGACGATTCCATTCCACCATGATAGTTCCGTTTTGCGTTATTGCCTGTTTCGACAGTTTACAATAGGTCACAAAGAGATCATGTTCTGCACTGCACTCTCCACGACGTTCGCAGCTGAATAAAGGCGGGTCTACTCGATGCAGAGATGTCTTAAAGGATTACATGAATAATTATGGGCACATAAATTACAGATGTCGCAATTCACCAAGTACGAAAGTATGTTTCCGGTAAATTTACTTCTTGCTTGGCGTGTCGTCGCGCCATCATGCGGCACGAACTGGAACTCCCCCCTCGCAATGTACGATACTGGCCCAGCAGATAGCGCCATAATGCAAGCACAAATACTTTCGCATTACCGCATTGCCGCATTGTCTTAGGTGCCCGTTTGAAATTTTAAACTTCCTTATATCGGTTACCTCGCCCTTACTGATCAGCTTTGACAACTCTGCCACTTCTATTCTGCCTTTGGGGTTAGAGGCTTGTATGCTTTGGCGTTTCTCAATCACATCTTTCGTCTCCTGAGAGAGCTTGTCTGTACTAACCATTCTACCACCCACTTGTACTGTGCATTCCGAAAATATAGCTACGGGATTATCGTTTGTTGCTGGAACATTAAGGTCGTTTTCCTCTGTTAAAGCCGAATATCCCTTGTGCAGTGAGATCCTGAATCCCTCCACTTTCTTTCTTACCACTAACTCGTTGATCGGTTTCTTCCTCACTAGTTGCTTCTAATCACTCCAAGTCTAAGCTAAATGACCGAGATAAATGACGGCTGCGCTACTCCGCGTGGCTGCACGACTGGGACGCCCAACTCCACTGGGTGTTCAGCGTCTTTACATTGCGTGTTGTGGACACTGTGGACTCTTTCCCGAGGGAAAGACCAGGCATGACTGAACTGAATTAAGGTAACTCTTTTTGCGAAGCGTGCACTTGCATGAGCGACATTGGTTGCCCATACATATTCTCAGCAATCTCAGTGGTCAAAGATGATGCTATTTTATGACACGGAGCTGCAGTGTTTACATGACCATACATCTGTTCGCATTTGCACGCAGTGTTATCTGTGATTTGTGTTGAGAGGAAATAGAAGTGCCGAATTTGAGCCTCAGCGGCTGAAGCACTGAAGAAACCCACGAGAAAAGAATTATAGGGGTTAGATGAATTGCCATATCGAATAAATTAGCATTGCATTGTTTAGCAGCGGTAGGCAGAATTTAGATTACGGAAAAGTGAGGTAAGGTTGAGAAAAAGCGTGCTATGAATAATTTATTCTCCGGGCAACACCTGCCTAAAAAGATGGCTGCGTCTGCGAAAGTTATGGTTGCTGAAAAGCAAGAAGACACCTCTCGACAAAATCAAATTTTCCAACTGTCACGACTTTTCACTTTTTTTTATTTTTATTTCAAAAATCGATTACACACGCAGCTGTTCGGACCCATAGTTATTATGCTTATTGAAGGGCCGAAATGCAGAACAAACAAAGCAGTAAGGGGATGCCTAATGGCAATGAAATACAAACAGATGCAAGCGTTTATATCTTAAGAGCGCAAATTTTTTTGCGTGCTAATTAGAACAAATATATTAACAACTGCACAAATCAGATTGCAAAAATGTTCAGAATGCTCATGAGTTCCAGAAGGGACACCAAAGCGAACAGATGGAGCTAAGAAAAAACTTCCTACATGGTTGTTTTTTGCACGAAACTGTTTATGTTTACATAATATATATAATATTTTGAATCGTTCATTACCATCCATGGCCCATTAGCGTATTTCTGCTATGCCATGCAGCTCCCTTTTATATCACTTTTCTTTAATGATCTTAATGAAAGTATGGGAATGAATATTGTTTATAAGGCTCAAGTACTACATGCAATAACAGCAGCATTATCACTCGTGTCGATTTCTCTTGGCTGAATAAACGAAAAAAAAAAGTTCGGCAGCATGTTCAGGAACAACTCGCTCGGACCGTCAGAAAGTGTTAAATATAATGACCTGCACCTCCTAACTAAGAAAACAACATAAAGAGCGCAAAAACACATTCACTTAGTCGCTTGGCTGCCGGGGACAAATATCATACCGTGAGGAAGACAAAGCGATATCAAACATCCGAAATCTTATTCAAATTATCATATGGGGCGCGTTCTCGCCGCTATAATAGTGCTTTGGCACATACCCGTCGGCGGACACCCATTGGTAAAAATGGACATAAGCTTCCCCTGTCCCAGCGCCCGACTTCAGGGGTGTGCGCCTGGGAGAACCTCCGTGCGAGGGGCTGTGGCCTCTCGCGGGCCAAGCCAAGTTTCGAGCGACCTCGCAGCCTGCTGAAAGTAATACTCTTCGGACAACAAAGCCACGACGCGCTGTGCCTGGGGCGCGCGGATGCCCTAGCGTAACGGCCTCTCCTCCTCCGTGAGCTCCAGTTGTTTGCTCTGTAGGTCTCCGGCGGTCGGAGCCCGTTGCGTTAGGTGGGTGGTCGGGCAACCCGTGAGTGGGGCCGCACCATTGGGCAATCTCGATGCTCTCCCTGTCCTGGTCAGACAGGCCAGAAACCGAGTCGAGATAAATGAGGGATGAGATCAAACAACTCGTTGTCCCCATTCCCGTCTTAAATCCCATAACCCATTTCCTGACAACCATTTATGCCATCCATTTTGCCCATCCATTCCACTACTTCCCAGGGAGTGTCGCCGGGCTCGCTTCCCCGGCTCTGGGTCGCTACAGTAGCTTTCCCCTCATTTTTTTTTCTTTTTGCCCCCCTACGGGTAGTAAAAGTATCATTGCTCTCCGTCCTTTTCTCTTATCTTCAAATTGCATTAAGCCTGTTGTACGTATGTGGTGCAGGCAGGGGCTTATTTTTCATTCTTTTTTGGTCGCCCCCAACCTAATGTATATGTATACAGCCTCTGTCGTAGTCGCCATCTGTCGTTTCCAGCTGGCTTCTTGTCTACCTTGGTATTGAACTCGCCCATCATTACAATGTACTGTGTTGCTTTCGATGAACTGGTTACTATGCTTTCGACGAACGGGTTACTATGGCTATATCTAGGCGCGTATGCCTTTACTCTCTCTTACTTGTAACTTTTAAGGTCAATTACGATAACTGCCGCCCCTTCGTAAATACTATAGAATTCCTCTATGTATACCACAGTATACTCCCTCCATTTAGCACTGTGTACGTTTCATCTGTCCTCCAAGCCTAGCTACACCCTATGACAATCCATTTTGATAGCCGCTAGTTCTTCTAACCACAATGCTAGACTTCTAGCGTTAAAGGGTTGGAGGATCAGTTAAGAACCTATAATTGCGGGACGAGTTGAGCATTCATGTTTTAGCAAACAAGAAAAGCAGCGAAAAGCGAGGCACAGGTTTGCCTTCGTCATTTTATTCCGTGTTTCTTGCTCTGGTTTTTTTTTCAGTATTTTTATGTAATGAATAAATGCAGCAGAGGATCGATTGCCTGGGACAGCCAAACAGCACAGAAGTGCGCACCATAGCGTCGTTGTTGTTCTAGACACTTCGTCGTCCTCCCAGCGTCCATAGCGCTACCCGCCCCCTCCGCCCGCGAAAGAAGCCCAGTGTCAGTGCGCACTGCACAGGCAAGAGAGAGTGCTAGTTGTAAGGCTTGAGGCGCGACACATTTACGATGTCAGTGAGAGGTGTAGCGGGCGGGAATTACGGATGCGCCGGCGTGATCGCGTACGTCACCGCGTTCACTAGACGTACGACACGGTAAGGGCCTGTGTAGCACGGCAGAAGTTTTTCACACAGGCCCGCAAGGCGGGACGGCACCCAAAGCAACACAAGGAACTCAGTAGAGTAGGTGACGTCCCGATGGCGGCAGTCATCACGGCCTTTCTGAGTTAACTAGGATGCGGACAACCGTTGGCGAGCTACACGACGGGTGGCGTCGGCGCGTGCGATGGCGTCCCGAGCACAAGTACTCGCGGAGGCGGTGGCGGGCAGTGCACTGTCGAAAGGCAAGCAGCAAAGGATCACGGCAGGAGATAAAAAGGAGAGAAACCTGCTCTATCGTGATGTGTAGAATTGTATGAGAATGTCACAAACAGGAGACTAATATCCCTGTCACGGTATTGGTCAGAGACATATATGGAAATCATGTCGGTGAGGGTAAGGTTCACACGTTCGGTGAGGCCGTTCGTCTGTGGCTGGTTGGCAGCGGCGGATTGATGACAGACGGAGCAGGAGCGGAGAAGTTCGGCGACCCCTTGAGAAAGAAAGCAGTGGCCGCGATCGGGGAGCATGTGACGGGGAACACCGTGGTAGAGTACGAAGTCGTGCAGGAGGAAGCTAGCGACATCAGTAGCGCAGCTGGTTGGGATCGCTCGTGTGACAGCGTAGCGCGTCGAGCAGTCCGTCGCGACGGCGATCCATTTGTTTCCCATAGCAGACACCGGAAAAGGGCCGAGCAGGTCGAGGCCGACACGGGAAAACGGGTCTACAGGATGGGAATCGGCTGAAGGTGTCCGGGAGGGAGAACCGAGGGCGTCTTCCGGCGCTGGCATAGCTCGCAAGTGGCCACATAGCGCCGGACAGAGCGGCAGAGACCTGGCCAACAGAAGCGGCGGCGCACGCTCTCGTACGTGCGGGATACGCTGGGACGACCTGCCGTGGGAACATCATGGAGCTGTTCAAGGACTCTGCAACGCAGGTGTTGAGGGACCATGAGCAAGAGCTCAGTGCTGTCCGGCCGCATAATGCGCCGGTAGAAGGTGTTCTCGTGAAGCGCGAACAGGGCGAGGGAACCATCGGAGTAGTTGGTGGTGATGCGGTCGATGAGGAACGTAGCGAGCAATCCAAGCGCTGTGCTTGAGCAGTGTTGTGGAAGTCCGAGATGGACAAAACGCAGGCGTCAGCCTCACATTAGTTGGAAGAAGGCGGATCGACATGGTGACGGTTCAAGCAAACTGCGTCCTGGTGCAAGCTGCTGGTCTAGTGGACGACAGAAAATGCATATTCTTTAAGGTGAAGAGCACAGCTCCTCTGCTTGCCAGTAGGCTTTTTGAGCGAAGAAAGTCAGCATAAGGCGTGATGACCCGTTATAACTTATAACGGTGAAGGGGGGCCCAAACAAGTAAGAGTGGATTATGGTAATTGCCCAAACGAGGGGAGGCGTTCCCGCTCGGTGATAGCATAGTTGCGCTCTGGCATAGAACAGAGATGATTGGCGTATGCAATGACGCGAATCTGAATGCGTTGCTGTTGAGCAAGTAGGGCATAAATGGCAAGGCCACTCGCGTTGGTCCGAAGTTACGTAAGGCGTGAAGTATCGAAGTGAGCCAAGACAGGTGGAGTGGTGAGGGCACCGATAGGCGTTCTGAAGGCGGCAGCTTGGTTGCGCCTTCAAGAGAACGGAACGTTCTTCTTGAGGGGCGAAGCCAGAGGGCGGGCTGTTTAAGCAAAGTTCTCGATGAACCGGCGGAAATATGAGCAGAGCCGAGGAAACTGCGCACATCACCGCAGTAACGCGGAGTAGGAAAGAAACTCACGACGCGGACTTTGTCGGGGTCGGGTTGTATCCCAGCAGAATCGACCAAGTGTCCGAGGACCTTGAGTTGATGGCGGCCGAAGGTACATTTCGGCGAGTGCAGCTGGGCGTGGCTGAAGACGGCAAGGATGGCTGAAAGGTGGTGCAGGTACCTTCGAAATGTGGACGAGAAAACGACCACATCACCCAAATAGCAGCGGAACGTCGTCCATTTGAAGCCGCGCAGGAGGGAGTCCATCATGCGCTCGAAGGTCGCAGGGGCATTGCAGAGGACGAAAGGCATGACTTTAAATTGATATAGACCATCCGGGGTGAAAAGGCGGTTTTCTCATGGACCCGTTAGTTGACTGCGATCTGCGACACTCCAGAGCGAGGATCAATGGAGGAAAAGTATCTGGCGCCGTGCAAGCAGTAGAAAACGTCGTCAGTTCGAGGCAGAGGGTAGACATCTTTCTTTGTGACAGTACTCAGGTGGCAATAATCGACGCAGAATTGGCGTGTTTGATCTTTCTTTTTAACAGACACGACAGGCTACGCCCAAGGACTACTCGAAGACTCGATATGTTGTGAGCCAACATCTTCTCTACCTCTGCCTGGATGACATGGCGCTCAGAGAGAGAGGCCCTATAGGGCCATCTGTGAATAGGGCGGGCATCGCCGGTGTCAGTGCGGTGAGCGACAACAGAGGTTAGGTGGAAGGGACAGTCATCAATGTCAATAATGTCACTCTATGAGGACTAGACGCTGTGAAGAGCTGTAGAGTCATCAGGCCATAGATCGTCCGTGATCATCGTGGAAATAGGACCCGCACGGGAGGGCTGCGATGCAGAGGCATTGGAGACGTCAGACGTTGGGTCAGGAGCTAAAGAAGAAACTGTGCAATCGGTCAAAGGGGATAGGTCAGAAAGTGAAATGCCGGCAGGAAGAACTTGAGGAGACAGGCTGAAGTTTAGGACGGGGAGGTAAGTGTAGTTCTTGGTGACATGGGCATCGGCTTGGGGTAAGACGACGTTACGCTGAAGAATCACAGCGCTGATAGTGCAAGCAGCGTAGTCTCTATCACGGACGGGAGGAGAAAGCGACATAGGGCTGTAGGCAGGAGACGGGCTTGTGGAGGGAGACGAAAAAACTCGGTGGACTGAAGGCGAGGTGAGCTGGTGGAGTCATCATAGCAGAGGGGCAGATCCAATCGAAGAAGGCCAGAATAACAGTAAAAAAATTCAGGGGGGCACTTTGTGAGCGGGAAGCGGGAAGCGGGAAGCACGGTGAGCGGGAAGCCTTAAGCGCGGTGTTGCTGCTTGTGTCACTGATTTGTAGTTAAGATTTTAAGCTTCGCCTCTAAGCTTGGAACGCAACAGCGTCTTGCAACGCTGCCACGGAGTCCACAGAACGCCATCGCCCGTTTGGCTCTATGCCTTGCTCGTCGGTGAATTGGTTTTTGAGTAGAGGAAATGTACCTGTTTCGCATATCTGGGTGCATACCTGAACCTCCCCGTAACGGGAAAGGAGGAAGGTGTAATTTGAATTTCAGAATGGCGCAAAAGACACACACACAGGAAAAAAAGGGGATGACACAAAGAGCGGAAGATGGGAGTGAACGAAGACACTGTATCCACTAGACGCGCCTTTGTTCATTCCAAACCATCGAGCGGGCATGGCGGAGTGGTTAGCGTGCTCGTCTCGCACTCCGGAGACCCTGGTTCGATTCCGCAACTCGACCAATTTGCGACTGGGTTTTATTTATCTATCTGGTCTGAATAGATCGGTTAATTAGGCTAATTGGTTCATTAAGTAATTAACTAAGTCAGTCCCTCAGTTACTTGAAGGATCACAATACCATCCCTTTAATTGGTTGAAAGGTTATTAGACAAAGTACAATTGGCCCCGTTTGAAATTCGCGCACTCTGACGTCACGACCATTTCGACCAATTTAAAAGCGTGACATTTCTGTCGACAACTCCTGCTTACAACGATGAGGCTTAAAGGCTTCCGCCTTAATAAGAGCTGAATGAACGGTTAAAAATTTAAGGCCAACTATCACGTCCTGAGGGAAACTGGTCGGGACGGTGAAGAGAACTGGTATATGACGTCTGGTAATGCTCACTCGTGCAGTGCATATTCCAGTTAAGGCAGCGGTGCTGCCATTGGCGATGCGAACGGCGGACGTGGCAGTGGGCATTAAAACTGTCTTGAGAGGCAGCGCTAAGAGGAGCTCAGGACAGTCACTTTGGCGACGGGATCAAAACCGTTAGAGTTCACTGCGGGAACCCGCATTGCGGAATAATGCGGAAGACGCCTCATCGTCACTCGTCGCCTCTATTTTATTTATTTATTCAAATACCCTGAAGGCCCGGGTGGGCATTACATAGGGGGGGGGGGGGATAATAGTGAAATTAATAAACCAATACAAAATTGCAATAAGTACAACGGTCGTAGCTGCAGACACTATAACAAAATACACACAAAACACTGTAAACATACATGTTCATTTGAGTGCGGTTTACACAAAAAATACAAAAGAATGGAAGGGTCAAGACTACAACTCGAGGTAGCGTGTCAGAAAGACTTCAAAATTATCGTGATCATTGAGAGATGCAATGGTGCGAGCGAGCTGATTCCATTGAAGGATGGCGAGGAGGAGATGCGAGTGAAAAAAGGGATTGGTTCGAGCAAAGATAGGTTCGGCTTTCATTTGGTGATCAATTCGTGCAAAAACGTGACGGGCCGGTGTGACAGGGCACATAGCAAAGGAAGATTGACTATGATATAGTTTTTGAAAAAAAAGGATAGAAGTGAAAACATTCTCCGTCTTTCGAGAAAAGGTAGCTGCAGGTATTTTTTTATTTCTGTTACACTCGATGTTCGTCAGTAGTTCTGGGATATAAACAGGGCGGTTTTATTTTGTAAGCACTCCAGTTTCGCTGCCAAGTATGTTTGATTCTGGTTCCATATCAAGGAGGCGTATTCCACTCTCGAGGGCACTAACGAATTGTACGCCTACAGCTTTGTGTTTGAGTTTGCTAAACGAACGTTTCATCGGAGGAAGCCAAGAGTTTTCGATGCCTTGTTACTAATTGCATCTATGTGACGGTTCCACGACAGGTCGGATGCCAAGTGAACCTCTAAGTACTTGATGGTGGGTACTGATTCTATCGGCACATTGTTTAGGGTGTAATGGCATGGTAAAGGGCTAGAGATTGTGGTGTGATTGCTGTTGTTTTTGATGTGTTAATTTTCATTTGCTCCTATTTGCCTCTATTAACCTAAACTCACAACTGATTCCCAATTCATTCGCACTTAATTCACTTAATATCTCCTTGATTCACCTTAACGCAACATTAATCACATTTTAATAGCACAGATACCTCAATCTACAATTAATTTACAATTATTTCCCAAATAATTCACATTAATTCACAAGTAATCCACTTCAATTCACCCTCAACTGATTCCTATGTACCATTAATTACATTAAAATCGCATTACCCGACCTTAATTCACAATTCGCGTTAGTTTATAATTTATTCGCCTTATTCACAATTGATTTCGAAGTTTCTATAAAAGTATTTATTGGATTTCGATTAACTGCACACAACCTCTCGTTTTATCTCAGTATTCATTCCGGACATTGCAATTTGGCGCCGCGCGTTGGCTCCGCCCACACTTCCGGTCACGTGGCATTTAACGTCGTTCTACACTTTCGGGGTTTCAAATATGGTGCCACTTTTGCCTGCTCACCCTCGTTTTGACCATTTTTGGCGCTAATTAATTAACCAATCATCCGATCGTCTCCAAATTTTTTGTGCCGCATTCTCACATCATCCTCTTTCGAATATAACCACTCTTTTGACGACATGTCCTTTTAGTTGCCGATAATCGCTACTGACATATTTTGGTGACAGGTTCGCTGTCGACATAGCCTAGTAATGCTTTCGCATTAATAAGGTGAAGGACCGGGTCAACATCCACAAAAACATTCAAGCGATTACTTTGGGCAGCAGGGGTCAACAGGGGATTTTCAGGCCCAGTTGATAATGCAGCGACACCTCCGGGGGCTGCATCGGCTAGTTTTCCGAGAAGTGGCGGGAGTTGGATGGAGAAGAGTTGCGGCGTGTGGTAGGATAACGGGAGCGGCGGTCTAGTGGGGAAGGTGAGCGGCTGGAACTACGAGCTGGCAGAGCGGGCTCCTCACGAAGTGGATCGGGAGGAGGTAACGCCGCGGGGCGTAGTCGCTGCGGCGGTCAACAAAGGGGAAGGGACGGGGTGGCGGGGAAGAACTGCTGCGGCAGTGAAGGCAGATGTGTCCGACGCCTGAGCAGGTTAAACAGATTGGCTGATCAGCAGGGGCAATAGTCATTCGTATGGACTGCGGTACCGGTATCAAGGCAAGAAGCTGGGGCCGGAAGTGGCAGCCGCCATCATTGGAGGGTCAGGGCTGGCATCTGCGTTGTCCACGACGCCAGCATGTTCGCAACCTCCTTGCGAACAACGGCCTGGTTGATTGGCAGTGTTTTCCGGCAGTTGCAAGGTGGAAACAGCAGGCGCCATCGCCTCCAGTTCGGGACACGCAATGCAGGTTAGATAAGCCGGGATGGAAGGCTACCGCAGTGTTGGCAGATCATCACATGAGGAACTGGCAGCAGTGTTCGGAAGCCGGTTAAAACGGTGGAAAATGCGCCTGTGTTTGACCTACTCGAAGCGCCGGCACACCTAAAGAACAGAAGTGACCATAGAAGAGTCTTTGCATAGCAGCTGGTTGAATGCCTCGTCGGCAATATATTCCAGTACGTGGCCGATTCAGTCTGCCTCAGACATGTCTTTGTCAAATCACGGCACAAGGCCAGGACATCCTGAATGCAGGCGACATATGGCTATGAAGACTTTTGTGCGCGCGACGCGAGAGCCTTCTTGGCGGCGAGTTACGTCCGATGGGTTTCCCGAACAGGTCGCGGAGCTTCTGCTTACAGGTGTTCCACGAGGTCAAGTCGCCTTCGTGTGTTTCGAACCCCCGAATGCAGACTGGACAGCCTCCGGCGTAGTTCTGTTGGTAGAGCACCGCGCGCGAAATTCGGAGGTTGTGGGTTCGGATCCCACAGGCGGCATGTGGGACCCGAACTGCAAAATTACAAAAAAAAAAAGACGTCCCCTATGCTCCTTGGTTTCGGTGACGGTTGGCTTCGGCCATTTATATCATGACGCGCACCCCTTTCCATTTCCTTGTCTGCTCAATACATTAATCGAGGGCCTCGAATATGGCAATCTCGATGCTGTAGGTGCCATAAGAAAATTATCGCACAGCTTCTGCCCGCCCCGGTCGACCACGTTCCTACGTGGAACTCGAGGGAATACAGGACGTACTACGTCTGCCGCTGTGGACGAGGGTGGCGCTGGTAAACACTCCCAAGGTTCGCTTAAACTAGACATGAATACCCCGAAAGGAGAAGCCCCGCCGCGGTGGCTCAGAGATTCGACTTCCGGCCACCGAGCGTGACGGACGTGTGTATCATGGGCTCCCAAGGAGCAGATTCAGCGGCCCAGCCGGGCCGCGGTATCAGGAGTACGATCCAGCCGAACGAGGACTACCAGCTGATTTTGCCGCATTTGCCAACAGGTTCGAGTGTTTTGCATACTGTTTTTTTTGCATGGCGACGTCCAAGCCAGGCCATACCGTGTTGAAAACTTTCGTGACGCTCTTGAGCGTCTGTCATTGCTGCCGGAAGTGGTTGCCCTCGGGGCATATCAGATGAATCATGTTTGGGCCGTGACATTCTGCAATGAAGAAGGAAAAAACAAAATGCTACAGGCGGAGGCGTTCAACGTCAAGGACCACCGCTGCGTGGTCATTGACCCACGCAACCAGGGCGTCAGGCTGAAGCTGTTCTGGCTGCTACACGGCGTGCAAGATGACGACGTGAAGGCAGCTCTGGCGGCTTTTGGAAAAGTGACCGACATAACTCGGGACAAGTGGAGAGTCAAAGGCTGCGTCGACAAGTCGTCTACTACGCGCTCAGTGACACTGAAGCTGAAGGTGGGCGTTACCATCGAGGACTTACCGCACCAGCTGCGTGTTGGAGAGGACGTCGCACTCGTCCACGTTCCTGGCAGAGCTCCGCTCTGCCTCCGGTGCCGCGGCACCGGACACATGCGTCGGGAGTGCCGTGTGCCACGTTGCGGGCTCTGTCGTCGCTTCGGCCACGACGACGCCCAGTGCGTGCGAACATATGCTACCGTAGCTGGTCCTGTTCGTAGGGATACTACTGAGGAGCATATTATGGACGAAGTCGACGCGGTAGAGGCGACCCGTGAGAGTCGGGAAGACGCAGTACCGAAAAGCATAGCCTCAGAAAAAGCAACGCTTCCCACGGAACATGAGGCTGCCAGCTCAGAAGAACCACCTGTGCCTGACACCAGAACTGAGGCGGACGCGGGAAAAGCAGATGATGCAGCGGTAGGTGCACCTGAGACGGTTTTGGAATCGACCGACGAGAAGGACATTGACACGGAGATGCCCGCGGCGTCAACTTTGCCAGCGAAGAGGACGCACGACGAAGCTGATGACAAGGCGACGAGCTACGACGGGACGGACCATGAGGAACCTCTTCCCAAAGCGCCTCCTGTTCGACGTGCGACCTACAAGCCCAAGCCGAACATCCCTCCTGATCGTAGGACTTCGTCGGGTGTCCCTCCGCTTTAGCGGAGGTGCCTTGCAGGGTCTTCGTGTTGGTAACCCGGTCTTCGATCGGGTTCAGTGCTGACACCGCAGTACTTTGCAAACTGGAAGAATTTTTGATGAGGTGAGCTGCAAACCGATGTCACTTCGAGAGCGGCGAATCCCAACCATTAAGATGGCGTCTCAAATAACATCTTGCTTGCGTATTGCCACACTGAACGTGAGAGGTCTTTCTGCGCGAAGGAGGCAAAATCAGCTTAAGCGTCTCTTGTTCGAAAACGAAATTGATCTGTTGGCTGTTCAAGAGACACAAATTGAAAGCGAAGAGTTGACAGATGCGATGGCAGAAATTTACCGTGCACAGTTCAGTGTTTGCGTATGCCATGCAGAAGGAAAGTCGGGAGGGTGTCTGATTTTAACTCGAAACGGCAAAGTCGCCGTGGAAACTGTATTTTCCTGTGAAAGTGGCCGGATTGTAGCATGCGATTTTTACTTTTCTGGTGTAGAGTGGAGAGCTGTGTGTGTATATGCACCTAATAGAATTCCCGAACGAGATGCCTTTTTTCGCCGTGTTCAACCTTTCCTGCTGACAGAAAAGCGTGTACTATTGCTTGGAGATTTTAACTGCGTGTGTAGACCTGAAGATAGAACAAACAACAAAACCCTGCAGGACACGAGTGCCGAGCTGCTGTCTGAGAAGATTAATGAAGCAGAATTGGAAGACATTGGCATTATAATGCAAGGTTCAGAACAAGCACAGTACACGCATTTCCAAGGCGTTAGACACGCAAGGCTGGACAGAATTTACGTTCCTTCTGAGGTTGTGCCCTTGTGTTCCCAGTACCAGACTGTGCACGTCAGCATCAGTGATCATTCTTTAGTCGTGATCACACTTGGGGAGAGGAAAAGAGCTGTCATGTTTAGTTGGGAATTATGGAAATTTAATGACTCATTGTTGGAGGATGAGGAGTTTAGCAAGAAATTAAAAGACTCAGTCAAAAGCTTGTTAGAAAAAGAGACAGACTTTATACAAACATGGGAACAATTTAAATGCGACGTGAAAGTGGCCGCTTTAGAAAGAGCATGTGTTTTAAAGCGTAAAGAAAAACAGCAAGAAAAGGAACTTCGTACCGAGCTTGATTTCATGCTCAGCATGGAAGGCGTCAAGCCGGGGTTGTACAGACAAGAAATAAAAGAGACCAAAACTAAGCTTGAACTAATAGATGAAACGAAATATCGAGGTGCTGTGATAAGGGCGCGCAGCGAAAGATTTTGGCTTGGGGAGACGCCCACAAAAAGGGCGCTCAGCGACGAAAAACAGTATGCAGTTTCGAAAGAGATAAAGGAAATTTGTTATCGCAATGACGTAACTTCCGAATCTGAGGTGATTGAAAGGGCGTTTCTGGAATATTACCAAAACTTGTTCAGCCTTAAAACGCCTGATGTTGAACATTACAAAACTGCATTCCTGTCGCTAATGCCAAGAGTCGAGGAGGACCTGGCGCAGGTACTTGAGGAGCCCATAACGGCAGCAGAAATCGAAGCTGCAATACAGCAGCTGAGCTTAAGCAAGTCGCCTGGGCCGGACGGCCTCGGTGCCGCACTTTACAAGGCCTTGAAAACAGAAATGGCAATAGCATTGCAGCGCGTAATAAGCGAGTGTTACGAAAGAAAGTTAACTCCGCCGTCTTTTCGAACTTCCCACGTGGTGTTGATCCCAAAATTGGACGACCCGAGTAGGTTGCAGTCAGTTGAGTGTTACCGCCCAATAAGCTTAACTAACGTAGACTACAAAATTTATATGAAAGTGCTAGCGGGACGACTCCAAACAGTAATTAAAACCCTTGTTGGCCCACACCAGACCTGCGGCATAAAAGACAGATCCATTTTTACTAACATACACGTAGCTAGGAGTGTCCTTGAATGCTGCGATGCAACGGAGGGTCGTGTCGCCATGATGCAACTGGACCTGCATAAGGCGTTTGATAAAGTTGTGCATGAAATTTTGTTCGCGCTGTTGGAACATGTGAATGGAGGATGTATCATCACTGATGGCGTGAAAATGATTTATGATGGCTGTACATCAAGGTTCATAATTAATAACCGCCTGAGTAATAGTATTCCTGTCTTGTCGTCAGTGAGGCAGGGTTGCCCTCTTTCTCCACTGTTTTTTGCACTTTACCTGGAGCCCTTTTGTTTAAAGCTGTTAACTACGCAAAACATTCGAGGTTACGCCTTTTGTCACAATGAAGTGAAGGTATTGGCATATGCAGATGATATAGCAGTGTTCTGCAGAGACTAGGAAAGCGTGCAAGAAGTGGTGAGAGAAGCCGTAAATTTTTGTGATGCAAGTGGCTGTGCGATAAGCTGACAGAAATGTTTTGGTTTTTGGCATGGAAAGTGGCAGGCCACGCCAGAAGTATTCTGTCGAATGAAGTGGGTAGACACGCCAGGAAAGTACCTCGGCGTGCCGCTAACCAACTACAGAGAAAGCAAAGAATATTGGGCCCATGAAACCGAACGAGTCAAAGCTCAGACAAGCAAATGGGGCGGTAACAACTTTTCCATGTTTGCAAGAGCTACGGTGTGCAACATGTTTTTAATAGCGAGGATTTTTTACGTTCTGCAAGCGTTAACTTTGCCAAGGACTTCAGTGCAAAGGTTGCACAGAGTGTTTGCAACATTTATTTGGGCGTCAACATGGGAACGTACTATCCGATGCAATCTGTTCCACAAGGTGCGGAACGGGGGGGCTAGGGTTATCAAATTTATTTCTGAGACGGATAGTCACTAGATTCTTTTTCTTGCGTCAAGATAATGATTTTCTGCGAACTGTTATACAAGTGCGATTGTCAGAATCACTGCCTGATTATGTTGTGTCATCCATGTCTGCAGGGCGGAGTGGGTTAAGTGCTTTTTTGCAAGAAGTTGTTGCAGCAGTCCGTATTCTTCGGTCAAAATTTTCCGATGAGTATCTAACCATTGTAACAAGAAAAAAGATGTACAAGGACCTGCTTGATGTGTTTCTGCCAGTGCCTGTTTATCGCAGTGCTTATCTTCTGGGTCCCGAAAGGGATGTGCTAAAAAGAGTCAAAGGAATGCCGGTGAAGCCTTCAGTGCGTGCTTTCTTTTTTCAATTGCATACTGGAACCCTCCCAGTGAAGCCATGGTTGCAAAGCAAAGGCCTTTTTGTACCTTGGTCAGTAGAGTGTCTTATTTGCAAAAAAGTGGAAACTATAGAACATATCTTTCTCGACTGTCATGACGCTGTTTTTCTTTGGGATGTGCTGAAGCGCACACTGAAAAAAGGTTTCCCCCTGACTCCTTTTGGAATACGCTTCCTACCATGTGCAGAGCCAGGTGAAGTGCCTTGCGACCTGCTAATGTGGCTCTGCATGCACAGCCTATGGCGTACGCGAATGGATGTCAGGCATGAACATGTTGTTGTGAATCCGGCTCATCAGTATTTCATTGAGAGCATCATGTATACTCAGGAAGTTTTCGGACAGCAAGCTCCTCAGCCTGAGTGGCTGCCTGTCCTCGACCAACTAAAATCATTTAACCCATTTTATCATCGTGCACTAGCTAGAAACTGACCTGTGCTTTTATTGTCATGTCATTGTATTTTTGTTTTGTTTGCCCGGCCAAGTCGGTAATAAAGAAAAAAAAAAGCCGCGGTGGCTCAGTGCTTACGGCGCTCGGCTGCTGACCCGAAAGACGCGGGTTCGATCCCGGCCGCGGCGGCCGAATTTCGATGGAGGCAAAATTCTAGAGGCCTGTGTACTGTGCGATATCAGTGCACGTTAAAGAACCCCAGGTGGTCGAACTTTCCCGAGGCCTTCACTACAGCGTCCCTCATAGCCTGAGTTGCTTTGGGACGTTAAACCCCAATAAACCAAACCGAAACCCAAAGCAGAAGATTGGACAGCCGTCGCCCTAGCTGAGTTGGTAGAGCACCAGACGCGAAATTCGGTGATCATGGGTTCGGATCCCACCGGTGACATCTGGCTTTTTTTCTGCTTATTAATCTTGCAATGAACAACTACAAAATACTACATTTTTATGGTCCTTGGTGTCGTAAGCTCTTGGCTTCAGTAATTTATTTAGTTTATCGGTACATGTTTATTTGCATATGCATTCAAAGCGAAATCATTTGTGCTTCAATCGACGAACCTAGCGCGGCATTAAGGTTGTGAAAAGCGGAATAACTCTGCGCAGACAGCCTGTTATCCAATAACTTTTTCTGTCCATCGACCTGCATGGTTGAACGTCGAACGCCGTATGACACCTCTGCCTATAGCGAGGACCTATATTATCATCCTGAATATTGCCTTCCGTTTCCCGCTCTTGTTTCAAACGAAGACGTTTTATTCTTGCAGCTACAACGGTATTTCAATCATTAACGTGTCAGAGTGGGAAATGCCCGCCATTAACTGGATTTCTTCAGCGCCAAAAGTGCGAGGGGTGAATACGTAAAGCAGCGCAGACAAAACAGCCAGAGCTATTACGGCCAGTCATTCGCCTAAGACAGAAGTAATTGGCTTACCACTTAACGGAGAACAAAAAGAAAAGCAGCCCTCGTTCAGTACACTTATGGTGGAACGTACTCAGGACGGCATAGTGTCCATACAGATTAGCAGCGTTTAGGAAAGTATACGAATGGCATGAGCAAGACGAACTGCGCATAACTGATGAGTATTGGTTGTGGAGGTATTCATCTCTTCAACGGCGCTCGTTACTAAGGCGTGGGGGCGGTCATTACGGGAGACGTTCAATAGGGGGTCTCTAGTAAGTCGATCCATTGAATGCAGTTAGTCCAGTTTTGTTTTCTATCAAGGCGACCCACGAGTCCACTTCCGCTGACGGCAATTTCGTTTTATCGAAGTACGCTGAGTGCCGCTGAGGTAACGGCTATAGCTCGACGATTTCTCGGAGTCAACGTGAACGCTACGCAGATCGTGCCGTTTGAATAATTTTGTGGGTTCAGGCGACGTGGTGCTGGGTGGCGTGTGGATGCTGCTGCGTTACCGCAGTTGTCCTTGTGGCGTCTTTGTTGGCGGCGGTCGTGCTGCTGCGCGCGCGCGGTGTCGAATAGGGGGCTGGGATGTAGGCGGCGAGGGCGGAACCGGTGGCACATCCCTGGCGTCCGCAGACGCTGCGCCTTCGAGGACACTGTTTGGAAGGACTAGGCGGACGCCCCAGCTCTGGCGCCACTGCATGAGTGCGCGGTGGTGGCGGCACACCATGAGGTAGATGTGGGCGATGCACATGAACCCCGCCAGGGCCACAATGATGCCAGTGAGCACACAGCCCAGCACCGGCGAGATGCCGTTGATCTGGACCGCGAAGAGAAAGGCGGACACCAGCAGCAGGATGGCGCCGAAGAGGGACAGCAACATTTCCACTAGGATGCACCAGAGATTCCCCTGCCTCCTCGGTTCGCGGATCCAGTCCAGGATGTTTATAGGTGGCCGCTCGACCTGCGCAGTGGTTGTATTTATTGTGGCAGCAGGTCTAATAACGCGAATGCATGTAATTTCCCCAGCCATATGAAATGAAACGCGAAGAAGGCAGTAAAAAAAAATGTTAGCTGATGGAGGAGAACGATTGGTGACGACCAGAATCCTTCCCGAAGAATGGTTGATCTTCGCGCCTTTTCAAACGAAGTCTGCATTAACTAAGGTTTCGCTAGCTGCATGTGTTTTTTTTGCCTGATCGCATTTATTTGACTGATTAGGGTTTACAGAACGCAGATTCGTACTAATTTCAAGTAAATGAACATAGGCACAAGTCATTTCCGACATGAGAACTCTTGAGCCAACGGCACCTTTATTTGAAGTCAGCGACATCGCTCGCCCAGAAATGACACCATTGAAAAATCTGGTTCGTCTATCGGCCGCGATGTGGCGCTTCTAGTATAGATCGCTCGTGTATGTCATGGTACGGGCTGTTTTCATCGCTGCCAAGGGTTTCTCACTGAAGAGGCCGCTCGAGAAGGAATAAAGAACTAACATTTTTCCGCCCTGTCATCGTGACATGTCGCTGGTTATTAGGCACCCACTTCAACTTATTGCATATCCGGAGCAGGCTTGAAGGCTGGTGAGAAAGAGTGAAGAAAGAGGAACAGGAGCCAAAACATGCTGCATGTCGCTAGCACTTAAAGGGATACTGAGGCGGTTTTCGAATCAGCTAATTTTTTAGGGCTTTGAAGTAGTGTCATTGCTGATCACGTCTGTGAAATTATCTTTTCGATTTTGGCTAAAACAGTGGCGCAATCACGAATTAAAAACGCGATGTTCAAATCTCCCGCGCCCCGCGCGAGCGCAAGAGAGGAGAACAGCGGAGAGGGAAACCTCGTCCATGTCGGCCAACGTGACGTCACGTTGAGGAGCAGGGGATACTTCGGCGCACCCGAGCGAGCTTTCAGCGCGCGTTATTTCTCGTGCTGCGTGCGTTGTGACGTACAAAGCGTGTCAGCCGACCTTGAGAATCAGATTCAACACGAGGTACTACTCTGCGTTCGTGTCCATGAACAAATACGGCCGAGGCTGTGTCGTCTTCCACTGTTTTTCGGAAGATCATAAGCTCGCAGCGCAAGCGCTCGCTGCTGTGACGAAGAATTCAAGCCGACCAAAGCAAGCCTACTCTGCGCGAAGCACTTTCGTAAGAGCGGCTACATGTAGAGCTTGTCCCTAATGTGACCTCTGGAGATTTGTGTCGAAAAGGCGCGGCTGAACCATGACACAGTTCCTTCGATTTTCTCGCGCATGAGAGGCGTGTCACCATTCCAAAGAAGCGCCTCTTTTAAAAGTAGAAACATGCTCACTTAGCCCCTGAAGAAACTTTATAGAGGCGAATGTGTCGCTCTCCTTAGCTTAGGTGCGGCCAGACCACCTGAGTCGTGCTCAGCAAGGCTCGGTTAGTGATATTATACTCGGTTCGACGTGTCCAAGCAAGCAAGCAACCAGGCAAGCAGAGCAAAGTACAATAAAGCAAAGCAAGCAAGCATCGAAGCTCTTCATATGCGGCATCTCGTTTAATCGTAGCTAAGCGATTAAAATGAAAGCGTTCGACGTTGATTTCGGATGCAAATTTATGAGAAAAGTGAATGCCAACCGAGTTTTTGCAAAACAAAAACACCGCAACCTTACTCGGTTTCTTCAAGTTGTGGCAGCGGGCGAGTTGCAGCTAGTTTGGCTTTTAAACACACGCATAGTTGGCAACTACTTCACTGGACCTAAACTGCAAATCTAGGAAGGGGAAACGTTTCCGAGGCAGCGATTAATATTTTCTGGCATCTGCTGAACGCGCCACGAGTGAAGCAGCAGCCTTGTGCGCGTATTTGGCTTGGTTTCCAGCGCACAATGATTGCGTCACTATCCTGTGGTCACATGCCTCGCAGTGCTTGGCCACTGCGCTTCGCTAATTTTGACATCAACTTTGTGCTCCTTCATCGTTTCCTTGAAATACTTTCTTGCCCCAACCTGCAACGCCGGGTACTGAGAAAAGGATTTTTTCTACACAGTGCTTTGGGCCTTTTCTTTAGGATGACGCTCTTCCGGGCGAGCCAGGAGGCGTCCGGTGGTGGTAATTGACTTGAGTATTGTTCGCACCCTATCTTTTCCGAGAATACGAGCCGAGGTTGTGCTGGCACCTTTTACGTATGGTCTGCATCGCGTCTTTGACGCTGGCGTATGCTTGTGCTAGGCGTAGAATTTTTTGCTTGAGTCTTTTTTGGTTTCAGGCGATACGCGGAATGAGCAAACTGTAGCATCCTTTTCTTCGGAGGCCAGTAAAAAAAAAATAGTCGCCGTATTCGCTTTTACAACGACACGGAAAGCTGCGATCTGCACTCAACGCAGCGCCGGATAGCTTCTCCAGTCCTCAAAGTGACGTCACAACCTCTCTTGACCAATCACGGGTGGCGGCGCGCCGCGCGGCGTGCCCCGCGGCATAGGCCGCATATTTCGGCTAAAAAAGGCAATTCGCGCTTGTTTTTTGCCTTATTTAGATGCGACATTCCAGTATACAGCATGGAAAACTATAGGATGCCGCTGCCAGCATAATTTTCAAAAAAAGTGCTTCAGTCTCCCTTTAAATCAAGGAGGCATTGGTTTAGCTCAATGCTTACGCCACCTAAGAAGTGTACTCACGCAGAAAAAGCGCATGTCGTTTAGCGCGTCACAGTGTGATTATGTATCAAAATAATAGAAGGTTGATACACACCAGAATAAACTAATCTGCAAAGCTGAAGAAAAGAATTACATAAGATGCCAATCTCGTGACTGCATGCGGTGTTGCTGTCGCCAGCTGTGAGTGACGTTTATGAAAGTTATGGTAGCTAGAAAGTGGGAGGCGACGCGACCGGGAGGCGCGCACCGCTCCTCCGTTTCGTGCCTTGCGCAGGCGGCGCTGCTGTTCCTGGTGCAGTCAACGCGGGCAACGATTTCGGCTTCGCCCTGAGTTAGAAATGCTTGTTTTATTTGAGTTGAAGTTGCGTGTTTCCGCGCATATTAGCTAAAAGCGGAAGTGAAGATTTCAAGCTCTACAGTGACTGAAGGTCTACTGTTTTAGCTCGCGAGAGCGATCGACTGCCGCACCGCACTGGCTGGAGAGGATTTTCGCGGCTTTCATACGACGCCCAAGCTCTCAACAGAAGGAGCGCAACAAAAATAACCAGGCATGAACCTCAGCAACCAAAACCAACTTTAGCTTGGCGCAGGTTTCCTTATACGACCGAAGCTACTGTAATTCTTTAATTTTTATCATTCTTCGGACTTTTGACTAGCCTGTCTACCGAGGTGCAGTTTGCGAGAAGGAGGGTTAGTTATTTTTCATCATTTCTACTTCTTTATCGCAGTTGCCTCGACGCCATAGAGCAGCAGCCGCTGTGAAGGGGAGGAGGAAGATCGGCATGAATGAAGTTTCAGGCCCCTTTGAGGCGGAAGGGGAGAGAAACAGAATAGAAAACTCTATCGAGACAACTGACAAACACTAAATATTGCATTTGTAATACCTACTCTCTTATAGCGCGTTAAGCAGACATTTTCACGGTTAATGTCCCATGAGACGTCTTCGTCTCTCAAAAGCACATCTTGGGACCGATGGGAGATGATCCAGGGACCCTTTAAAGAATAATAAATACAAAGCTGTTGCTCAAATAAGCGTTTTCTGCCGCATTTTTGAGCAAGAGTGCAGACGCGGAACGCAGTAGAAAGGGTAGAAATCCCATGTACAGCACACGCTGCATTACATGGCCCATAGTTATTCAATGAAAAAACATTGAAGGACTATGCTTGGGTTAAGTAGGAGCCCACCTCAGCAATAAAGGCAGAAGCTCACATCGATAAATACGGACCACGAGTATATTTACAGGTGTAGATAACTAGATAACTACCTCGAAGAATGCATGAGCCTCTATGGGAGCAGCGTCACTTTCTGTTTGTATAAATAAAAAGTATCACAAGCAAAGGAAAATAAGGCTGCACACTTCTTCTGCGCATCACTTTGTCTAACATATCCTGTGCAGTAGAAAGTAGACGCGCGGCATGTAAACTCAGGATAGGCACGTTTCACCATACTCTGATGGTTCCCACTACATGATACTAATGTGGCTCTCTAGGGTTGCTATTCTATCGGGATACGAAAAGCAGCGTCACCTGACTCTTACTGCCGCCCTAGCCAAAGGCTTCAACACGGCAGCTGACACCAGCCATAGCGCATAGGGCGTACTGGAACTATCCATCGGGCAACCTCACATTTCAAGCCTTATGCTTCTTTTTACTGCTGCGAAAAGGGGCAGATATCTTGAGCTGCCGCTTCCAGGGTGCTTGCACCTGGTGTACAAACAGTCCAGCGTGCACTAGCGAGACGTGAATGCCCAAAACATCTGGCTACAAGGCATGCGAAAACCGAGCGACTTGTTACCTCGAACTGGTACGAGCAGATGCTGCACTGGTCGGTATTCCTGCGCGACAGCCACTCCTCGAGGCACTCCTTGTGGACGAGTCCGATGGTGCCGCGGCAGTTGCAGGGCGACAACAGGCGTCCAGCGTGCGAACCTCGGAAGCACATGCGGCACATCGTCGACTCTCCCATGGTGGAAGTCTCGTCCGCGCTTTCGGAGTCCTCGTATGCGTCGGCGCTGGCCAGCGCGGAACGCGACAAGCCCTTTTCGGGGCGCATTTCCAAACACGCCATAGCCACCTCTCCGATGGTCAGCGTTGAAACCGCATCCTCCGACCACTAAGCCTGGCGCCTTTCTCAACGCCCCTCTCGATTTCGTCTTCATTTTCTTCCTCATCGCTTAATATCGCGTCCCCCTGAACAAAGATGTATGCCCAATAGCGGCACATACCGGGCTCAGGCAGCGTTGCTTTCGTTTTCAGCCATGAGCACCTCGAAAGTGTGGCTTTGGAAAGATGACTTGGTGTTTCGACGCTTGTAAATGTCTGAACCGCAAACAGTCAAGATTCTTTATTCAATTAGGAAAAAGGCAAAAGCTGTTCATTTTAGATCGGACAATGTTTTATTTCGGATTTGCGCATTTAGAATCCATAGCACGCGTTTAGGATGCGAAAAGCGTTGAAAGACATCACACGAAAACAGCCCACACTTCACGGAGGACCCATAAAGGGGAGACGAGACACAGGCGCTGTCTAACAAGTGAAATTTTATTGCTCTGACACATCGGTAAATATACACAAGGCTTCAAAAACAACAAGAAGGGTAAGAGACGAAACAGACAATCACAGCAGGAATAGAGCAGGGAATCATGAATGCTGAGCTCTCGCAAGGAAACGAAATTCCTTATCCTGAAGAGCTACGGATGGGGTGCTGACACAGCGATTTTTTTCGCTTGAATTATCTCCCGCGTGATTTGGTCACTGCATCTGCTCGGCTCGCTCGTGTCACTCCAGTGAGGAGTGCATTTACAATCGTGGCAATGAACGCCCAGATGGCCCAGTTGAAATACGTCAAGAGTATTTTACCCCCAGCAGGCGTCCGCCGTTGCTGACTGATAAAGCAAAAAAGTTTGAACATCAATCCTGGCTAAAAGCAAAACACAACTCTACGCAGTACCAGTGGAGCGGCCATTCCTCCATCACAGTATGCTCAAATACTCACAGACGCCTTCTCTAACTTTTTTGTTCACTTTTTTTCAGCGATAAACTGTTTCATTCTTCTGTTCTGACCGAATGGCGAGTTCAGTAATGTACCCTATTGTGATTAAGTATCTTAGTGTACAAAATATGATTACTAATGTAATTTTTTTAAGCATGAAATGCTTTTAGTTCCCGTTGTCGGCAGTGTGGTGACGTCACGCCGAGACCGAGAGCCATCATCCGGGCTCTGAAACCAGAACATCCGGGCACCGCACGAGACAACGAGATTTAACGAGACTCTCTAAGCCCTCCTACGCGACCGGCATGCAAGCGCCGGTTGGTCTCCAAAGGAGTCACAAAAAATAACTGCCAGTGCGTTCTCAATGTTTATGAAGATATCAGTCGAGCTGTGCGTTTGTAATGCAAAAAGCACATGCAAAAAGCACGCGTGCAAAAAGCACATAAATGCCGCGATACACTTCGTTGTCATACGCGATCTCTTAGGGGCTTCGCGCATCGATGCAAAGCCGCGCAGGCGCACAGGGGCCCGGGGGAGAAGCGCTGCGTTCAAAGGGCAAGGCATCGCGCCGAACGGGTGGTGGCGTTCCTCCCTTCCTTTACGGTGCGGTTCGGGTGTCCACCGAGATGGCAGAGAATTACTGCGCCAATTCCTTTCCTCAAAAAAACCTTGCGTTCAAATGGCAAGGCATCGCGCTGAACGGGTGGTAGCGTTCCTCCCTTCCTGTACGGTGCGGTTCGGGTGTCCACCGAGATGACATTAGGCCCGTAAACATTTCATGCTTACTCTACTCTCGGTTACGGGAGAGGCAGAGATTTTTTTTTATTTTGAGGAATGGATGCCATGATCTCTGTTTTTAAAGAATACAAGGGTTTACTCTTCCATTTCCTCATGTGGACTTTTCACAATCTGTGGATTCAGGACAGCTGCCCGCAAAGTAGAAAGCATGTAAGGTGGCACCAATAATAATATCTGGTGATGCTTCTTATGCCCTAATTAGAGACCCAGATCGTTAACGTGCGTCCCATGTAAATTGTCAGCATGACACATTTTCTGATTTGGTTAAATTCCTTTAAAATATTATTCGTGTTTTTCCCTTTGTTAGCATTGCCTGCGTAAACCATTTTTGTGTGAGTCGCAATTAATATCTTTCAATCATTGCATATTCAGCGCACTAGACGAGGTGCTTTTTATTCACTGCACATCCTTGGATTTCCAGAAAGCGTTTCATCTTGTTAATGACCAACTGGTTTGTTGAACGAGCATCGACCCTAATACTCGTTCATCGAACGATAGTGTTTTGAGCAACAGAAATAATTTTTTTACTGCTAAGAACCCTGATTCGTAACCTCATTGTGCTACTTCAGGTGTACCGCATGGTTTGGGGCTGAGGTCTTTATTGCATGTTCTAAATATGTAATAATGATATATCCATCTGTACTACAATTCATCACGAAGTAATTACTTCTATTTAAGACTGACTCATGTTTCAATCTGGCCTAAATAATGCCGTTACTTGGTGTAGCACCGGCCTTATGAGACCGAGTACTAACGAATACAAGATTATGCGTGTTTCAAATCTGTTTGGTAATAGGAATCTACCGTGTCTGAATAATAGTAACACCGTATCTGAGGGTCTATATTTTCACAATCAATATTTAAGTAATAATTAAGAGTTCATGTAAAACGTAACCTATCATGACAGTTGCATGTCCATTGTATTGTTAACAATGCTAAGCTCATGTTTGGTTACTTGCGGCTTCACTGCCCTATGTTTGCATCCTCAATAAAGCTGTACTAGTGTACAAAAATACTAGTACAATCGAAATTACAACAGTGCGCTCTGTACGCCACTTGGGCTTCGAGACTCTTAGAAATAAGTTACAATGGATACAGACCAGCAGCGGGCGTTTTATATTGTCAAACGTTTCTCGTATAAGTAGGTACCGGAACTACAGAGAAAACATTGAACCTTTCTAGTCTTGTCTCTCGCGAGAAACCCTCGCGAATACTGGCTTTCCTCAAGGCTTATCAGCACAGCGAGCAACGAAAACTGGATGATCTTACTGCCGTGATTCATATAAACTCGCAAAGATTATCGAATAATGTACGCATTCTATACTGCAGGGCAAATTCAGATTTTAACTAATTAGCCATTCTTAAATGAATGCAAAAGTAACGCATCGCATTTCCTCGCGCATCCCGGTAATGCGGCGCGCCAGCGTTTTAAGCTCCCGCATTACCTGTGGCGTGATGGTGTCGGCACACGATGCCACGTATCGAAGGCAGCGCAGCGTTTCTGGCGCGACAACCGCATGACAACCGAGGTGACCGATATCTCACCAGTTTCGCTGTCGTGCCGATCGATTAGACCACCATAGCCGCTGCAAAATGCATTTATGGAATTCCTATTACGATCTGATCCCGTTTACACGCGCTCGGAAAGACGGCTTACTAGTCTCAATCCGCAAACGCCTGCCGTATGAATGAGGCGCCCTTTCCCAGCGCGCTACCCTGGTTTACATGAATGCGACCCCCTAGAAGACTGATTTGCTGCTATACAATGCGATGTGCTAGTTGTCGCATTAATTTAAAAGCGGCTATTTATTTGAAAGGAGGCCAGTGATTGAAAGAACCTGTCCACTTCGGTTCGCAATATTTTTGACACGTGTTTCTTTAAAACTGCCACTGAAAACCATATATTTAAATAATCTGCCTTGTTACTTAGCCATTTAGAAGTACAGAAAGGTGGGCAAGTTGGTTATTACTATCCATGGTAAAACAGCGCGGAAAAAACACGAGGACGGAGCGCTCGTGTTGTCGTGTTTGTTCCGTCCTCGTGTTTTTTCCGCGCTGTTTTACCATGGTTACTTAGCCAGTTCTTAGATTTTGTGGGAACCTATGCTTTTTTGTTTGCTGCATTTCATTCCGTTTTTCCAAGCGATAACTTTAACGGTCTCTTTCAGGGAAGACATGGCGATATCTGGTTCGGCAGCGGCGCGTGGGGGAAAATTCCCAGAGAAGCAGCCTGGTCTTGCCTTTTATAGGTCACCTGAACTCATGACGTCCTAACACCCTGCCCACCTGATTGTGAGCAGACTGCCCACGGGGGCAGTTAAATTAATGATTGGCTGCCAGTAGTTGTTCGAAAGAGGAGTCTGGCTTTCATACGCCCCACCTGCGTCTGAGTTTGAATCAGCCGACTATCAGGGAAGTGGCACATCACTTAACCTCTAAACCACTGCGCAAGCAATGGTACGAGGACGCCCAGCGATCTACGAATGTAAAGGAGAGAATGATGAATATCACACATATGGGCATCCACGCATTTACACTACCGCGTCATACGAATAAGCGGAGGTTCAGTGTCCCATCCAGTTTTTTTTTCTTGCTAGATTAGGACTTAATAACTTTTATTCCGCTTGCTTCTATAACGCTTTTTGGCCCTTGAGGGTGTTTTAATGAAACAATGAATAATCAGCTAAACATATAACGCATCTAGTTGAGCTTGTGATCGACACACTGGATACATATGGAGAGGCATAGTTGCTTTGTCTGCATCTCTTGTCATTCCTGCTCTCTAAAAAAGGCATTCGCATGGCGCTGAGGTCGGCTGAAAGAACGTCACTTTTATCACCACTGAACAACCCAATCAGCGCTTTTCATTCATTTCATTCATAACATTCCATAGTGTCGCATCTCATTTCTTCACTTGTTGAGAGTGCTCTTGCAAGCTAAGAAGAAAATTAGCGGGCTATCAGTGCGATTGATGCGGATGGGGATTGCGTTAGCAAGTGGGCTTCGGTTAGTTTAGCGCTTTGCGTTCACGAACTGAACTGATTCACACCAAGACAACTTACGTTTATTTTCTTACCCAGCTGCTGTGGTTCAAATTTTCCTCCTTTTCGTGTGACTTGCTTCATGCACGTGAGATGGC
The DNA here is from genome assembly GCF_055824585.1 of Amblyomma mixtum. NCBI lineage: Eukaryota > Metazoa > Arthropoda > Arachnida > Ixodida > Ixodidae > Amblyomma > Amblyomma mixtum. Next base: position 42,949,973 of record NC_143017.1, on the reverse strand, counting down.
GCTTCTTTTCGCCTTTTTGGGGGGTATTTTTTGAACTCGAAGTGCGCGTGTGCTCCTGCGTTATGAGTGGTTGGGGCAGGGAAAAAATGAAATGAAAGCGACAATGTCCCCAGCGAAGCGCACGGTGCTCGCAGCTTATCGTGCAGCGAAAAAGGGGGCAACCAGGATTGAGGGGTCGAAAGCAGAAGCGAAACTATTCTATGTTCACCGCCGTGGGTTCGAATCCCTGTCGAGGCTATGAGTAGGAAAAAGCTTTTTAATGCCACTTCCAACTTTCAGGCTTCACTCGGACAACGGACGGAATTTTCAAAAGTGGAGGTTACCGCCGCCGCGGTGGCTCAGTGGTTATGGTGCTCGGCTGCTGACCCAAAAGACGCGGGTTCGATCCCGGCCGCGGCGGCTAGAATTTCTTTGGAGGAGAAATTCTAGAGGCCCGTGTACTGTGCGATGTCAGTGCGCGTTAAAGAACCCCAGGAGGTCGAAATTTCTGGAGCCCTTCACTACGGCGTCCCTCATAGCCTGAGTCGCTTTGGGACATGAAACTCCATAAACCAAACCAAGCAAACCAAAAGTGGAGGTTAAAGTTAGTAAACGTTAAACGGTGACGATACTGGCGTGAACGTTCGTTGTGTTTGTTGTTTCTTAATAATCACCGACTGTGCATCTCGTCTGCATGGGTTATACGGTGGTTTAGCGTGTACATGCCACCTATATGAGCCGATATTGTGAGCAATGAGCCACGGTGCCCTGTGATCAAGTTTAGATCAATGCATTGAAGAATAGTTCAGTGCATTGTTAAGTCAGCGCCCAACTGGGCGCGGCCAACACCCTCAATAAGGTTGGTCTCGGCGATCACCGGTTGCACGTGTTGCTATCGTCGTCTATGAAGGATTTTTTTCATTGAAGTGCCTGATAGGGACCTATACACTCGTGAAAAGCTGAGTTATTTGGGAGCAATAAACTCTCTTCTCTCAGTCTTCGTCCCTCTTCTTGGTAGATTGCCGCGAAGAGCATGTTTGAACGCCCCTGCAGCACAAATGTTACGCCAGTCCAAACTCCCAGCAAGCGATCTCCACTTATTAATGCAAAAGCATTTCTTGCCTTATGAGAGGCATGTACAGGACTTGTGGGCAGAGGGTGTCATCAGGGCGGGTCCGCACAAACTATCAATCAACCATTATCAGGGTAATTTGTAGAATAGTTGATTAAATAGTTATTGAGTTCGCATGAATTAATAAGTAAGTCACCAAAATTATTAATAAATGTGTAAAAAATATATTTGACGAAAGATATAACTGCTGAAATTAATCAATGGCTTCACAAAATAATAGCTAATCTAATGGAATTTAAAAATTAGTTAATCACAGAATTAATTAAAGAAAAAATTATAAATACCTAAATTCAATTAAGCCACTAATACGACTAATTAGTTTCGTAATAACTGGTCGAAGTAATTAATTAGATGAGTTCTTCAAGTAGTTAAATTAATTGGTAATTTACCTAATTGATGAATTAGTCACTGAGTTATTCAAACAAACTGTTGAAGATTTGCGGGGTCGCACCGGAGCACCAGAGCAAGATGACCAGCGTGGCAGGCTTAGTTCCGAACAGCCCGTGCAGGGCGTGCGCTCCGAGCGCGCGCTGTCCATCTTTATTTTTCTCTATCGCGGGAACGCCGATCTCAGCGCCTGCGCTTTATAGCGCCGCCGGGCACTATAAAACATTTAAGTTCAATAACACTCAAATAAGTCACCAAAGTGATTACCTAAGTTCTTAAATAATTATTTGGACGAAATTTTTTAAAGTTAATTTAGTCAATTGCTTCACAAACTGAAAGCAAAATTGAACTGGTGCAATACTTCATAACGCAATTATGTTAGCAATTAAATTCAGTTACATTCAAGTGCGTCACCAAGATTATTAATTGTGTAATAAATAATTGGCCACATTTATTAATTCAGTTGTCAAATTACTTCATACATTCATCAGTAATTTATTCGGATTGAATTACTTACTTATTGAATCAGTTAATTACTCACTTGAATTAATTAGCACTTTGGTGTCTTACTACACTTTGGTGTCCTAGAAAAGGGACCCACGTCTTCGGATGTGGTAGAACCGAAGTTTCAGCGAAAACACGATGGTGAAGGCATCAAGAAATGAAGACGCAGCAACATAATCGGCAGCAGTAGGAGTTATGCTTTCGCATTTCTGCACCTAAGCAGACCTAAGTGCACCTCTTGGGTCCCGTAGGTCTTTAGACACGGTAGTACAGAGGGCAAAACACATGCCTAGAACAACCAAACTGTGCGTTCCGGAGCTCTCAAAGTCGCTGCAACCAAGAAGGCAAAAAATGACGATGAAATTCTATGAGTTTAATAGCCCATGTTTACATCCAGACCATTTTTAACCAAATCTAATCGCTAGTTATCGCGTGTTAGGCCCGAAACACGCTCAGAGCGTGTTCTAGACATGCGTTTTGCCCTCTGTACGTTCAAGAAAATGTGCACTTTTATTCCAGTTAAATGATTCCTTAGCACAATGAAATGCGTATATTGAATATTGCCGGTGACAATATACAGTCCAACCGCACTAGAAAGGAACCTGACAGTCAGGAGGATAGCGTTCGTTGTATCCAGTGTTCGTCCTAAGTTAACCTACTTTATTAAAGCCAAGAATACAAATGCAGACAAAAGTTGCCTTTATGTCTACAAAAAAACCTTTTCTAAACGTCCGCTGTTCGAAGCGTACCCTCTCAAGTCTCTCAAGTCACTTTCTGAGCTCTCCAGCGCTGTCATATTCTCATGGCCGATACACATGCTACGGAGGAGCCGCTTTAGGGAGGCGAGAATACCAGTTGCTAGTGAGGCGTCCACGGCAACTAGTGTTAGTCAGCATCGTCGTCTTGAATTCTCGACAAGAATGCAGCGGCAGAACTACCGCGTCAATCTGGCGTTCAGGACGGACAGAATACGTTACCCTTTGGCAAAGACAGGGTATTGAAGGACTCTGGTAAAACTGTCGATTGGCGCATTGAGCTCCGAATAAAGCGACGCATTGCCGTAGCTTATAGGCCCTTTAAGGAACCTTTGAGCGGAAGTAGAGAAGCATAGACCTAAACACCACATTATAACTAGAATTTTAACCGAACACCGTCATCTGCTGCCTGATTTTAGTTTTCATTGATTAGTGCGCCTCTTCGTCCCCACTAACAAGGGTTACCGAGATTACTGTCTGCGCACTGCGTGCACGCGGCAGCTGTGAAGAATGTCCGGCAGTACAGGCGGCGCACGTCATGTGACTGGTATTCAAACTATAAAATCCCTGTCATTCCTTGCTCACCGGCCGTGTGCAGTAGTTTCGCTTTCAACGCTGCACCTGTCTCGCTTTGGCGCTGCTCTTGCTTCCACTTTAGACGCTTTTAGTCACCCGCCATTCACGCACGCACCAGCTGACCTCTTAGCTTGTCGAGGAGTCGGAGGTTCACTTGGATGTTTGTTATGACATTTTTATTATTTTATTTTTGTAAGGGGATGAGCGATGGGGTGCGGAATAGAGCATGGGAACTGGCTGGCAAAGGCACTTCAGTCTCCCCACCGGCGAGGAGCGCTAGTTATTCGACGGCGGGGCGACTTTGCGAGGATAATTGTTTGTTGTAACCGATTGGTGCGGCCTGAGTAGTTATTCTAGTTTGAGAAGCATTGCCCTAGCCGTAATACGTACTTTGATAGCAGCCCCACCTCCGTACGGTCGTTATAACTGGATTCGACTTTATACACGACGAAATAAATTTAGTCATTATCAGTTACAACAGAAAAAAAAACGTGCCTCCGTAGGTTGCAGAAAAAAGTTGTCAGGGTTTAACATGGTTAAACCGAGTAGACGTGAGAAAGCATGTGCTCATTGTTCAACTGCAGGGGACACTTGAGCTCCTCCTTAGCGTATGACACGATACCTTTAATGGGTATAAACACGAGTAATGACGTCAAAATAATTTGTTTAGATAGGTTTGGTTACAAAGAGCTAGCGCGCTATCTCCATCTGCCTTTTTCTCAAATACGTGAGCATCATGCCACCTTTATTAACGATAACGTTTCTCGTTGACATTTGTTCACGGTCGTCAAAGACCTGTTTGTAGTCCTCAGAAGACGATGACTTTATGTGTGTGTAAACACAACGGCTATGTGTCTCTAGAGGAGGTAGAATTTGCTCATAGAAATGTAGAATGTGGAATGGCAGCCATACTTTCCTACGGCTGGTCTTTGAATAACAAATTGAGTTTGGGAGTCAGATACGGTTCTAGACGCAGTATTCCATGCAGCTGTCTTTATTTCCTGTTTCCCTGAATAAGAAAGGCTTCTAGGATTAGTCACTGCGACTTAATTAAGGCCCTGCTAATTGGGCAGCCTAGAAGAAAACTCACTTGAGAAAAAGGAGGACTAACCCGAAGGCGTACAAGAACTGCCCTTTAATAGACGTGCAAACAGAAGCCTGAAGGGAGTGGAAACAGGCAGCGTCTCGCGACGTTCGCCCAATTAGCGAGAACGGATGTGCATGCTCGAGGACTTCTGATTAAGGAAGCTCCGCAGGACGCTTTTACTTTCAGCACCGAACAAGGCTTCTTACAAGCCCCTCTCGGCTCTCAACCAAGCCGGTTCGGTTGCTCGAGTCCGCCTGCAGGCAATCTGGCGGCATTGCTTGTAATCTACCACTGAATGTTAATGAAGGGGTCAGGGTAGTCTAGTTCTGAGAAAGCACGCCTACGGCATAGCCAAAGAGGTTGTGCTATAGCATAGAGGCGCTTCGAAGAAGTGCACTTCTTACATGAATGATGGTAATATTCTGATGTCTTCCAGGTGTTCGCTGCCCATATAAAGAATGTCAAAGTATAGCAAACAGTGCTAGATGCCGTGGCGGAGAAAACTTAAAACATAGACAGCTTAAACGCAGTGTGCACTCTGCTCCGACGCGCTGAAGACCGGTTGGCAATGACAAAGAATATTAATTAAAGAGAAACATATCAGTTTGTAAATATGGTAATGTTTTCTGGAATTTTTGGCTTACTGCTTAAGAGAGAGTGAAATATAGCTGAATAAAGCTAGCTTAACCCTTATTCGCATGTGTTTCGTTCTTTGATCTCTTGGAGAAATACTGGCGGTATACCAGAAAAAGTATGGCCTGCGATTGAAGAAATTTGTAGCCATGTGTAACAATCAATGAGGCCTCATTGATTGTATTAAATCTCAGCACCAAAAATAAAACAAAAGGAAAATCGAAAATTGTTGAAGGCATTTCTTTAAACTATAACCATACTTTATGCCTCAAGAGGCATCAGAGTATCAAAGAATTGGAAAAGAAAGCGTTCTGATCAGCCGTTTTCAGAGGACGAGGCTTTGTTGACACCAAAGAAACCGTTTTTCGCCACAGGATTTCACAAATTATCTTATCTTTGATCGCTTCTCTCCGCTGCAATTCTCAAGTGCGTCACTATTATGCATAAGGTTTTAATGTCAGTACTGTAGCTAATGTGACCAGGAAGTAACGATGCACACTAAGAGGGCTTTTTAGATTAGGTTTTGTCTTTAGATATTTCACGGCACAGCATCATATACTACGCGACAGCTTTTTCTGGCAGTGAAGCAGAAGGTGCGCATCCGAAGCACACCCTCTCCTACTATGCAGCAGAATATAATCCCCGTTTGTAGTTATTAGATTTCTGAAAATATACTTTAATTTCTACGGTATTTATGGCATATTTTCAACACAACTGCCAACATTCATCGTTAGAAGTGAATGTGAAAAAGTTAAGGCGGGCACTTAAAGGAACTCTAATAAAGTTGCGGCATGCTTGGGATGTAAATTACGCCGGTTCACAAATATCCTCCGGCAAGAATTTTTTTGTTGCGATTAATAGAAGAGTTATCGGTAAACAAAATTCCAATTTCAGCGTCTTGGCACCTTTCCGTGCCCTCTCGTCACTTTTTGCACGCTGGAAGGTCGGCGGTGGCGGAACTTCCTGGCAACACCGGAGCTCTGACGCTTACTGGCCGTGGCCATAATAGCTGCCTAAGGTCTGAAAGAATGTAACCATCTACCATCTCTGAACTGGTACACGCAGCAGTGTGTGACGGAGGAGAGTGCGAGCTTGAAAAAGCCACTGGAAAGGGTGTTCATGACAACACAATGCAGTGATTGAGCGAGCTAATATGCTCTCCTAGGAAGGTGTTTCGAGCCCCTTTAAGGTCCTTACATGCTGTGAATGGGAACACACCCTTTGACCTAAAGGCATTTACACTGAAGTCGTTAACATAAAAGCCTTAGTCCAAACGACCTTGATTACAAAAAGCTGTTGACCTAAAGGCCTTTAACCTAAAGGCCTTTACCAAGAATAATTTCCCAGAGTGCCTTCCCCTAAACGCGTTTATCATACGGCCTCTGTTGTAAAGGCTTTCACCTAAAAATCTTTAGCCTGAAGACGTTCACCTTGAAAACTTTACACTAAATGATTTTACCATAAAGGCCTTCAACCTAAAGACCTTTATCAGTGCCATTGTGATTAATAACCCCACCCCAAACCATCTTAACCATCGCCAAACATTCAAAGACTCGTTTATTACCCGCAATTTCTCGCATCCACGACTAGCTTCAGCCATTACTACGCCCCATTACTATGCCCACTGCAGGACTAAGTCCTCCCCCATATATCTTCATTACCCAGTCTTTTGCCAGTTGCGGACCCCCTATCCCCGCAAACCTCTTTATCTCATCCGCCCACTTAACTTTCTGACGCCCCTTCCGTTACTCTTAATGATCATCGGTTATCTTGCCTTCGCATTACATGGCCACCCCAGGCCTATTTGTTTCTATTGATTTCGACTAGGCTTTCATTCATCCGTGTTTGATCTCTGACCCACTGTGCCCTCTTTTTGTCTCTTAATTTCACACCTATCATTTTTCTTCCCATTGCTCGCTGTTAAGATGAACCCTTTTTGTCAGCCTACATGCTTTTGTCCCATAGGTGTGGAGCGGTGCGGTACAGCTGTTATATACTTTTTCTAAAATTTCAGCAAAGCGTAAAGATTGTCATGTTGCAGCCATGAGCCGGACTCTTGCTCGACTGAAATTGTATCAGGCTGACAGCACGTCATCATCATTATATCCTCTTTGCTCGTATTTCTTTTAGAAGCAATAATCGTGCACAGAAATCAAACATACCATACAGCCGTAGCGTGTACGCGAGCGCAATATGCCCGTTATTACCGTGTCGCAGGAAGGCGGGCCTTGTCAAGCTGCTTGACTGCCGTCAACGCGTCTGGTATGAAACGAGGGGCGACCGTTCAAGCGCCGCTCGACGTGTTACGATGAAAGCATCCCTTATAGTTTGGCGACCGGCGGCAGTCTAGTGCCAGCGGCGATGCTGGTAAATGTGGCTGCTCCAACGGTGCAGCGAACAGGGTCTGAAAGACAGGACTGAACGAAGATTTCTGCTCCAAACCAGAGCATCATTCACACTGCAATAACCGTTGTTCACGGTTCATTAACAACTTCAGCTGAAAAAGAAACTACAAATAACAGCGTGTGAACAAAGCTTTCTATCCCAGAGAAGCGATAGGTACGAGATGACAAGTTAAGATATAGCGAAAAACATTTACTAGGCGCCAATAGAGGACGCTGCGAATTGAGATGGTAGCTGGTGTTATTATCCGCACAACTGTGATATCGATTAGGGCTGAATCAGGTAATGGTATCGCTGCCATTCAGATTTTAAACATTTCAGTGTGCCATCATGTGGCGGTTGTCTGATCTCGGCATTGTAAGGTCTTAATTCAGTATGTCTTCATTTGCGCTCTCGTCACTTAATAGCTGCTAATGCAGATTTTTGGGCAAGTTGGTAAAACAATTCCAAGAAAACTTTTCGCATAGAACGAGGGACAAGGCGGGAAGAGTCATAGACGAGCGCCGTACCACCACCGGACCTTCGCGCCACACTTCCTTCCATTACGATCGCGATCACTGCGACGGTTTTTTGCTTTTTCTGAACTCGCGCTTTGGCCGGCTCATCTGTTTAAATGATTCTGTCATGTTGAGCGACGCGCTGGACTGAACGGGCCTCAAAACAAGCAACCTAGTTAAGAGAGAGTACCGTGGTGGTTCTACAGGGTACAAGTTGTGTCTGTCACTCCTCGATGTGTAATTCGCGCAAGCTGACGCAGAAGTGTGGACCCGGCACGGTCGGTATGAAGAGGGCGAGGTCTTTCCCTTTCCGGTGCGCTTATGACGCGTTCACACTTGGGCATTCGGCGGCGCGAGCGAGCTGAATCCGCCGCTGCGGCAGAGATTCCGCCGCAATACCGAGCGGAAAGCTCGATCGGTCCCGAACCGATTTCTGCCGCCTGAAAAATTCCGCCCATTACAATCGGCCAATAGGACGGCGAGCTGCAAGTAGCATTCCCGCAGCGCACTACAGCATCCTTCGAAGCAGACACCTCGCTTAAAACTGAATTCATCGTTGTTACTGTTTGTTCAGATCGTTCACTGACCATAAATAGGGACGTCGGTCTTTTGATTCGTCTCATCTCGCCTGTGAGAAAATATATTAGTGATAAATTTGCTTTATTTTTTATTTAAAGTGACAATTCTGCCCATTCTGAGTTTAAGAGGAGAGTTGGTTTGTCGACAACAATGATTCTCGTCCTAAAAACCACATGACGCCACTAGGCGGAGCTTATCGTTGCTTCTCTGTTTCCATACGCTTAACTTAATGTTGCATTGTGAGGAACTGCATAACGTACCGCAGAATACCTTCATTTAGCATACTTAAGTGTGCATTCGCTTACAGTAAGTAGACAGTGTCGATTCATGCTCGTTCCTAACCATATCTCTATACGCCCTGAGCGGTGACGTGGTGACAGGGAAGTGTGAAAGAGGCAGCATTTCATCGGCGGTGGGCTTCGCTAGCTGTCGCCGGCCGATGGCGAAGTGTGAACCAGCCTTTATCTTCTGAGGTGGTATTCTGCCGGTATCGCCTTTTGCGACATGTCGCATAAGGGCGGGGCCTAAAAAAAGTGCGTACAGTTGCTCGAAGAAACGCAAAACGCCGCCGGCACTTTCGTCGGCGGTGCTTTCATTCACTCCGAAAAGCGACAATTTACCACTGCTGATTCACTCGCAGCAGTAGTTTCGTATTTTTGATAGCAAGAATATTTGCCAGCACATGACGTCTAATGTTCAAATACTTGCAAATTTAATATAAACTCGCTTTACTTCATTTAAGTCTATAAAACACCGCGAAAAGGCTCCAAATCTATTTTTGTTTCGTTCCGGACGGTTGTGCTAGGTGTCGGCTGAGTTTCGGGCAGTTGCAGACGGGAGCAGTGTAGCTGGAGGTACCATTAGGCTTGCGCGCTCCAGAATCGAGAGCGTATCTCGAAAACTAAGCTTAATTGCAGCTTAAACTTTATCGTCTAAGCAAGGTAAGTCATAGCGAAAAGCAAGAACACCAGTAGTTGCTAGTAAACATGCCGACCGGAATCGCAAGGACTGCTGAATTGGCTGAAGCGGGCGGCTCTCGCTTGGAAGGACGCCGCCATGTTTTCACGCTAAGGGCGCAAAAGCCGCAACTGCCGATTGCCTTCGTACGCTAACGCTATTCGCATGGCGAGTGGCAGTCCGGCTCAGCAGACGGTAGCCACAGTGCTGCTCTTCGACAGCCGGTAATGCCGCCGACAAGATTCGTCGGCCAAGGCAAACTGGTCGCGATGTCCGCGGACACGCCACTCTTCTTCGCAACTCAAAAACCAGGCAAGGAGAGTGGGATCCATGGCTTCTAGTATCAATTTCGTAGCCCGTCGCCCGCGCGAATCGCTTCAGCGCATTCCGTTGTTCGACTAAGCGTAGTAAATTGGGGCGAAGTCACGATGACGTAGCAGGAAGGCGGATCCGTGTCGTCACGCCGCCGTCACCGCGGCTGGAGCCAATCAGCGAAGAGCGAATGCGACATGTCGCAAAAGGCGACACCGGGAGAATACCACCCCTGATGGACAATGCAACGTGCGCTGTGTCTGTGATACTCTCACCAATAGAGGCGGCGAAGCAGGCTCGGCGAAACAGAGAAGTTACGCACTAGATAGTAGAGATCTATCTCCCGCTGTCGTTATAGCCACTTTAGAAATTGCGAAGGTTTGCAGGTAATGCAATGAAAGACACAATTTTAGCTGCCCCGGAACAGTGAAAACATTGCCCGCCTTTGTTTATAAGACTAGCGCTCTGCAATGCGCAGCTACCGCGAGCAACGAACGACCTTTCCCACAATATAATAGATTCCTATAATAGATTGGAATAACTTGTCATCACACATAGCTACTGAGGTTAACCCACAATCGTTTCAGCATTCGCTAAAGCAAACCATGGACTAACAGATTTGGTATTTTTGTTTTATTATGTGCATTTACTGAGTATTTTATTCAGCGTTGTTTGTTGTTATTATTTGTGTACATTACTAGTTTTAATTCATTATTACGTGTATTTTGTTCAAATTCCTGTGCCATATTTTTATGCTTGTATCGCCCCCCCCCCCTATGTAATACCCTCGCATGAGGGCCCTTAGGGGTATTCTAAATAAATAAATAAATAAAACATCGCAGGGCAACAATCATCTCTTATTCAGCGTCCTGAGAAAGGCCTAGCGCGCAGCATAAAAAAATATACCCATGCCGCACCCCTTAATAATTATTTGTATGCAATACTGTTGGTCTTATTACAAGACCATGACAAGAGAATTGAGTGCAATGCAAACAAAAAAAATATATACACATTCTTCAGGACACATGAAGGAAAAGACAGAAGAATTGGTCGTGGCTAAAATATCTATCTGTACAAGTCAGCGACAATGGCAGGGCCGACATCACAATCCAGTCAAAATCCAGTGCACGACAAAGTCGTGAAAATGTCAATTCTCTTATTAAAAGTAAGCAGTACGTCGGCCAGAATGCGCGTCTGCCAAACGTTCCATCTGTGGCTCGAAAGAGGAGAGAAATTTTAATGTCAGTAATGTTATGATCGAAGAAATTAAATTCTTCATTGGACAGTGGGAAGAGAAAATGCCTAAACTTGTCATTATGATATATATACTCGGTTAGAGTGCATGGGTGTATGTCCCTTGATGGTCGTGATTTTCAGTAGAATACGTGTTCTTGGATATGTGTTTTGTAGTGGCTGTGTAATAATTGGAACAAGAATTTTAGGTACGCTTGCTTTCATAATGATGATAATGTGACAGGGATAGATGAAACTGCAAGCAAAATCGGGGAATCGGTGCGCTTCTGTATGTTATGAAGTATTCGAAAATCTTTGCGTTCAATAGCCTCTAGTTTTGTTGCGTTACTGAGGGGGGAACCACACTATGTTCGCGTACTCTAAAGCTGGCCTTACAAAACTTTTGTGGGCTGGCAGTTTAGTAGACGCTGGCGTAGATCGTAACTCATAATCACCAGCCTGGCTACGCCCACTGCAGGGGAAAGACCTCTCCCATGTCTCTCCAATTAACCCTGACCTTTGTCAGTTGCCGCCACTGTATCCCCGCAAACTTCTTAATCTCACCCGCCCACCTAACTTTCTGCTGCCCCCTGCTACGCTTGCCTTCTCTTGCAACCCATTCCGTTACCCTTAAGGTGGATTCACACGACGGACCGCTTCACGGACCAATCGGTCACGTGATGTCTGACGCGCGGTCCCCCCGTCCGCGACGAGCATTCACACGACGGGAGGAAGCAGCAGACGACAGCGCGGACGAGCCAGTCGGATTGTCGCATTGTCGGCGTAATCGTCTCTGTGCGTATCCCACAGAGCGGGAAAACTTTCCACAAGGGCAAGAAAAAAAAAGGTTGCGTCATCTGTGAACCTAGAACCGTACGAACAAGACGCGCTTTGGCTGTTAGAAAGTTCGCCAAGTGGTTCCATCTTCGCAGCTGTCAACAGGACTATGTAGTTTTTCGCGCTCGCATGTACTTTGGTTCGACCAGAGGCTTGTATTGGATTTTGTAAGCTTGCTCGTTGCCAGACTAAACAGTTTAACCGCTACTGCTTTGAGAGTCACGGCCAAGGATCTCAAGCAATCCGAAGTGTGAAAAGGTCTCTCGGCCATATCACGAATCGCTGCTCGCGAGTGAAGCGGAGCAGCAGGAATCAGTGACGTAGGGTCACGTGATGCCCATCCGCGAGGGCACTTCGCGATTTGGTCCGTCGTGTGAATCCAGCTTAAGAGGACCACCGGTTATCTTGCCTTCGCATTACATGCCCTGCCCAAACCCATTTCTTCCTCTCGATTTTGACTAGGATCTCCTTAGCCCGCTTTCTTTCTCTCACCCACTCGGTCCGCTTCCGGTGTCTTAAAGTTACGCCTGTCATTTTCCTTTCCATAGCTCACTGTGTTGTCCTTAACTTAAGCTGAACCCTCTTTGTTAGCCTCCACATTTCTGCCCCATAGATGAGTACCGGTAAGATACAGCTGTCGTAGATTTTCTCTTGAGGGATATTGGTAAACTGCCATTCATGATCTTAGAGAACCTACCATATGCGCTCTACCCCATTCTTATTCTTCTAGTTATTTGCCTTTCATCATCTGTATTAGCGGTCACTACCTGCCCTAAGTAGACATATTCTCTTACTACTTCCAGCACCTCGCTACCAATTGCGAACTGCTGCTTCTTTGCTAGACTGTTGAACATTACTTTGGTTTTCTGCATGTTAATTTTTAGCCCTAATGTTCTGCTCTACCTGTCTAATTCATTGATCACGCTTTTCAGTTCAAGTCCTGAGTGACTTGGCAAGGCAATGTCATCAGCGAATCGCAAATTACTCAGGTATTCTCCTTTAACTCTTATCCCCAACCGTTCCCATTCCAGCCCCCGGAATACCTCCTGTAAGTAGGCAGTGAAGAGAATTGGCGAGATCGTGTCTCCCTGCTTGACACCTTTCCGTATTGGAATTTTATTGCTGACTACATGGAGGACTATGCTAGGCGTGCAATCGTTATAAATATCTTCCACTTACATAATGGAAGGTGCAGGGCAAAAAAAAAAACGCAAGACGTACAGAAAGTGAACACAGACAAGCGCTGGCTCGCAAGTTATTTTTTTATCAGGAAAAGTTACATATCATCCCCAGGATTCCGGCCCATGCGCCTCGGAAAACCGGTCGCGCCATCTCGCGACAGCCGGCGGCGCGGAGGCGCGTAACTGAATGGCGATGAAAAATAAAAAATCAATATCTCATCACGCATAACAGTTACAAGCGAGCTCTGACCCTGAGGGGTTAAATACCTCATAAAGTTTCTTTTACTAAAGTTTCATCACTGTGGCTTAAATATTGCGTTTACCCTGCGCGATGAGATATGGTCGCATGATGCCTATGACGAGGTCGCGAAAAAAACCCTACTTGTCCTCACTTGATCACTCACCGCTGCCATGATATACAATATATCGGACTGCTCTAGGAGCTTTAGGTAGCGAAATGTCCCATCTTTTAATAGATGTAAAGTATTTTACATTTGAAAGAGGCAGAATTTTTCCCTGGCTATTTTTCTATTCATCATGCATCCTCAGCATCGGCAAGAAACGTGTGGCGCCCTCTCTTGGTGCGTTTGGCTAGGCGCACGTCTACGCTTTTTTTGCTTGTTTTAAGGAGATCAAGTCATGCCTTGTGAATGCGCGCTTTTATTAAAAGTGTCCCCACCGGATGTAGGCACCTAAACATGGGCCGCTACAAGAAAGTGCTCGCCATGTATGGGTATTATAGAGGATTATAAGCAAACTCCGGAGCTTTACAGACACATTTACTATTGCAAACGCATACAGTGGCTACTTGAGGATGAGTGATAGTGGAAATGCGTGCGCATTAGCTATACAAAGCCAGGAAACTTAGGTATTAGCGCATTAATCACTACATCTTAAAGCTCAATAGCGTTCAGCTCTTCGAAAGTTTAGGCGATGCGGTCAAAATGCAGCAGGGATGCGTTGAAATCAGTGTACCTCTGTAGTTTCTTTATTGAATATAAAGCTATTTCTGTAAGGGTACAAGCCCAATCAAGCCGAATTCGTTTGGCTTCTTGCTGTACTCCTGTCATCTGTACATATATAGATGCCCATAAGCTTGTACGTTGCAAGTACTGCAGGATTCTATGCAAGAAACCTGGTGCTCCGTTTCGTGCCTGTTTCACTAACTGATTGTGCGCATTAGGCAATTTGTCCAATGTAACAATTCGTAGTGTGGTAGTTCACAGCATTTCTTCTAGGTTGTTAAAGTGCCTCCAGTTATTCGATCATTCACCGTCGCTAAGGGCTTTGCCATTGCCGTAATCGCTGCTAATTTCCGCGTTCATGTCAAAAGTGTGTGCAAATTATGAAGCGATAACGAAGAGTTCATAGAACGGCATGTTGTGAGCTATTCTGACAAATCTGCCATTTGCTGTGCAGGAAGCTACGCCTTTTCCCAAAGCTGCAACCCAGAGGCAAATCCAATTAAAATTTTATGACTATAATTTGCATTTATTTGAGAAGTAAACGCCAGCCAAATAAGTTCTTGTAGGATAACACGACGTTTCAAAGCCGGCTCTGTTTCTGCTTTAAGGCGGCAGCTGGCCGCTCCATCCGGGCCACTTGCGCAATGCGCCGCTCGCGCTGTCCAGTAGCGACAGGACGCTACGTGCACGCGGCCTAGAATATGCAGTTAATTTACGCGCGTTGTAAATGTGTACAACAATGCTTAGGCACTAGCTTTCGAGCGGCGCGAACTTGATACTTTTTTGCATTTTGTGAATTGTGTACAAAGCTTCCCCGTCTTTTCTGCCGGTCGCTTTCCTCCGTACTTTTCCTCGCTATCCTTTCCCTGTGACTTCCCCGGCTCTGAATTCCGTGAATTCCACCGGCTGCAGCTCTCGTGCTTCCTTTTTGTATTTTTTTGTCAGTAAACGATTACTACTACTTCTTGAAGGTGCGACTGCGGGCGCGTTGCGGAGCCTTTTTTAAGCCCACATAAGGTCGACCACAGGGTCACGGAGCTTAACCCGTGGATGTAGGAAAAAGGAGTGGTTCCCAGAAAACATTCAACATTCTCCTCCGTCACGACTCAAGTAGAAGGCTTCTGCGCAGTTTGGTTCGGTTTCCACCACAATAGTGCCGTCAAAGTCACCCCTGTGGTGGCATGGCTGGGAAGTACGGCCACTGCGCTTCTGTTCATTTGCTTGACATAAGCTCTGTGCTGCTTCACTCTTTCCGTCATATTGTTGGTGTCCCCAGCCTAAGCCTCGTTTACATGAACCGGAGTGCGGTAGATCGAATCGGGGGGTCAAGTTGTGTAAGGTCAGCCCGACTCGACGATTGCGTGTTTACATGAACTAGATTTTAGCGAGTCGAGACCGGTTCAACTGCAGCGACACCAAGCGTCGAGCAGCGCAGCGGGTGAGGGCAGTGGCAGCCTCCAAGATTGCGGCACGGCACCGCTGTCTCGCAGGCGCGATGGCGCAAGCGTAAAAAGGATCGTAATTTATGCTCTCCACTCCCGCTAACCCGACTCTTCGTCTCTATCCGGTTTACGTGCTATCTTCCGTTGGGCTTGAGCGAGTCAACCCCCCCCCCCCCCCCCCCTGCAGCGGAGTTGACTGGACTCACTTCCTCGACTCCCGGAACCGACTGTGCGGTGTTTACATGAAACCAGTAACCGGTTCTCAACTGAATTCCTCAACTAAACCCCGTCAAGTAAACGCCGCTCTAGACACCATGCACTCGAGCAGGGTTTTTGCGTACCACGCCTTGCATCTTTTCTGTAGGACGACGGGTCTTCGGGACAGGGGAGGAGGCGCCTGATAATGATGTCCGGCTGGTACCCAGTTTCCACCGCTTCCTTTCCGCGAATGCTGGCCAAGGTTTTGCTGACGCCTTTTACGTACAGATTGCATACGCGTTTTTGCTCCTGGCGTGTACTTAGCCTACGCGTAGAATTGTTTTCGTTGCGTTTTTTCTCATAAGGATGTTTTCTTTTGTTGACAAGTTTTAATGGTGCAAGGGCCGCCTTGCACCAAAGAGCGCCATGGAACAGTGTTTTCTTCTACATAAGGTTAGGTGAAAGACATTTTTCGAGTCAATTCACCTCAGAGAAACCACGAAAAAATTTGTATGCATTGGAAAGCGATAGGTACCCGGGGGGCACTGGGAATCGAACAACCGAACCGCCCGCGAACCGCATGTTCAAAGCACTGCTATCGCTGATTTTAAAATAAATAAGGAAGAATTGGGCATCGCTTTCAACCTAAACTTGCTTGAATTTCACGCTACCCTTCCGACACAACTCTTTGACAATATGTTCCTCTCAGAAAGGCTATGAGAACGCGACACAAAATTCGCAGAATTAAATGGATGAGGAACACAGGGAGAAAAGGGCGTTATTTTCAAGAGGTACGTAGGTGACCGGTTGCGGGGGTAAGGGGGAGGAGAGAGCAAAGGGCAGTAGGGAGAGGGTGCTGTCTCCTGCTGTACCTTTGTGTGCGCCTTTCTCTTTTTCCCCTTTTACTTTTCCTCGAGCCGTGGACCGCAGGCCGAGCTTTCTTCTAAAGTGCGCTGTTTTTTTTTACTTCCGACGCTGAAGAACGACAAAGCTGGCGCGTCTGCCAAACCGGTCCTGAAAGGTCTCATGCATGAACGCACCTTGCGATCCTTGCCGGCTCAAGTAAAAAAAAAAAAAACCCCTTACAGCTGCTAATGTGCCACTCCTGACTGAAGCGGTCAAACATTTCCCAAAAATCCCATCAGAGTTTTTGGAGAGAATCAATTGCATTCTCTGACGTCCTGGTTACGCAGGACAGCCACCAGCTTTGTGAAGAGAGCAGTGCAAGGCACAAAGAGTGGCACAAAAATAAATTTTGGTCCATTTGTCGTGGCTACGGTAAATGCGAATTAGGTGTTTTAGCACTGCGGTTTCGATATTCGAATCCACTGATCACGGCTGCAAGTTGATGCACAAGATACCCAAAGCACAGCGCGAGAGACGGGTAGTTTAGGACACCGGATGTTCGGCTGCGGTGATGTAAGAGCGAGTGCTGTGCTGCTGAGGTGTGTCGTATTACGTGTCATATCGATCTGCTACTCTTTTCCATATAGTTTGAACATGGTTCATGTACATAGAACAAAAGGCAGTGATGTAGTGGTCTGATGCAGTGGCCAGCAAAACTAATCTAATCGCGCCGTCCGGATTCGCAACCCACTCAGCCCGTAAGGTATTTTCATTTAGTTAATTTTATTTAAGGTCAAGAAAACTCCAGACATACAGACGGACCTAGGCGAACACTAAGAAGCTTCACCACCGTGTAAAAAAAAAAAGCTTTGATCGCATCAGGTCGCTGTTGTTCCACTGCCATGTGGAGCAGCAAGACCTTTCTGCGGCCACGTAATTGGTGGAAGCTTCGGAAACCACGTGTCCTCAGCCTGTGTGTCAAGAAACCAACCGTATTGCGTTTATTTTTTATTTTCTCACCCAGCGTGTTCTTCACCACCCTGCGGCGCATCACTACACCTCAGGCGAACCCTCAGCCCCTGGCCGCTCTCGCCATCTCGAGCGGCCAAACAAACCAACAGCTGGCTGAGCAGTTCGCTGACCGATTTGCGCCACAGCGTCCCGCGAGCAGTGCAGTGACGACATCGGGCCCCAGTTTTGACGCCAGGTACTCTTCCCCCGCCCCGGATGACGGCCCGTGCAACGCGCTCTTCACAGCGGCGGAACTGAACGACGCGCTGCACCACTGCACCCGCCGCTCAGCGCCCGGGCCAGACGGGGTTACGTACCAGATGCTGCGCAACCTGGACGCGGAACAACGTCAAGTCCTCCTGCGGCAGCTCAACCTGGTGTGGGAACGCGGGGTGCTACCTGAGGAGTGGCGCACAGCGGTCGTCTGCCCGATACCGAAGCCAGGCCGCCCACCCACGGAGCTCAGCGGATACCGGCCAGTGGCGCTAACGTCGGCGGCATGCAAGCTGATGAAGCATATGGCGCTCCATCGCCTGCATGCTCGGGCCGCGGAGGCAGACTTGTTCGACGAGCGTCAGACAGGGTTTCGCGGGATGCGCTGCGCGGCAGATTCAATCGCGGACGTTGTCTCCGCACTCGAGCACGCCGTGGCGGCGCGGCAGGTAGCACTGCTCTTGCTGCTCGACGTGTCGAGTGCGTTTGACAGCGTCCACCGTGCGGTAATTCTCGCGAGGCTGCAAGAGGCGGGCGTGGCCGGTCGTCTGTTGCGTTATGTGCAGGGGTTCCTCAACGCGCGCACTATTCGCGTGCGCGTGGGAGCGGCTCTCTCTCAGCCCCGCCCGGTGGATCTAGGCGTGCCGCAGGGGTCGGTGTTGTCCCCGTTCCTGTTCAATGTGGCGATGTCGGCGGTGCCGGGCTGTCTGCCCACAGGCAACCGGCACCGCGTGTACATCTCCATATGCGCGGACGACATCGCTCTGTGGTGCTTGGGACCTCCGGGCGAGGCTTCCCGCGTGAGAGACTGTCTCCAGGGGTCCCTTGACGCTATCGGCGACCGGTTGCGGGGCCTCGGCCTGGCGCTTTGCGCGGAGAAGACTGCAGCCATGGCCTGCGCAGCTCGCAGATGCGCCCGCCTGGCGCCGCTGACGTTGGCTGGGACGCCGCTGCCGTGGAAGAGCTCCGTGCGGTACCTCGGCCTGGAAATCGACCAGCGCCTCTCCTTCCGCCCCGCGGCGACCAGGGCCCGCCAGCAGATGAAGAGGACTACAGCCGCTGTACACAAGCTCACCGCCCGGGGCCAGGGGATTTCTCAGCAGGCTGCGCTGCGCCTCTACAACGCCGCAGCCTTAGGGGCGATACTCTACGCGCTGCCCCTCGTCACGGTGCGCAAACCATCATGGAAGGCACTGGAGGTGCAGCATCGCAAAGCGCTGCGGACCTGCCTCGGTCTACCCGGAAACTCGCAATGCGAGGCGACACTGGCCGAGGCGGGCGCGTGGCCGCTGCAGCTACAGGCCACGCAGCGCTCGCTGCACCACATTGACCGCCTTCACCGCGCACCAGACGGCGCGGAACTCCTGCAGCGCCTACGTCACTACCCGCGCTCAAGAATGGGCGCGGCACTGCAGGAATATGACCAGCTGACGCGCGCCACGCCCCCCTACGGCCTCTGCTCCCCCTGGCCCCTCACGACGGAGGTACAGCGAGAGATCGTCGGCATCGCGGGAAAACGCAGCACACCACTATGTGCAGTGCAGCAGCTAGCCGGAGCCGTCATCTACGAGCAACTGCGCGACCATCTGCTTGTGTTCACTGACGGCTCCGTGGTGAGCGAAAACTGCTCGCTCGCCGCAGCGGCCACCATCCCCGCCCTGCAGCTGCACCGCCAGCAAAGAGTGGCTTACCTGGGCTCTTCGACCACGGCGGAGCTACTGGGTCTTCGCCTGGGCTTGGACCTGGTGCTCACCCTTACTCCGCCGCCACCCAGGTGTGCTCTGCTGTGTGATTCCCGTGCCGCCCTTAGCCGCCTGCAGACTCACGGCCGTGGCACCCCGTTGCTGTGCGCGTTACGCGAGCGCATTGAGCGCCTTGCGGAGCGCAGATGCAGTATTCGCGTGCAGTGGGTGCCCGGTCACTGCGGCATCCGCGGCAACGAGCAAGCCGACGAGCTCGCCACCGCCGCACATCAGCTTCCTCCCAGCGACGAACCGCTCGCCCTGGAAGACGTGCGTGCGGTGATCTATGTCCACCTCCGTCAGCAACACCCGGACCCTCGCATCGCGCGAGGAGAGCGCATTTCTCTCGTCGGCGCGCGCTCACTGTCGCGCCTCCAGCGGGCGATGATCATCCGAGTGCGCGTCGGCTGCGTGTGGCCCGGGGAAAGACGGGTGCGCCACGGACTTTCGTCGAGCGACGCGTGCGCTGACTGCGGCGCAGTGGAGACATTGGAGCACATGCTCCTTCGCTGTACCGCTTCTGCAGTGCCGCGTCGCGAGATGCTCGCGGCCTACAGGGCGCTGGGAATCATCCCGGACAGTCTCGAAGCGCTCCTGTGGCCGCGCGGCAGTGCGCGCACCCGTGACAGAACAATGGTGAGCCTCTGTGCGTTCATCGAGCAGGCGGATTTGACTTCCCGCTTGCTCTACGCCAGGTAGTGCACGCGTGACGCGAACGCTCCGTGGGTGCTACCTCGGACGGTATACGCGGTCGGGCGCCCCACCCCGGCCGCTAGTGCAGTGTGCCGCGCGCGCGATTAGTACGAGACAGGACGCTACGTGCGCGCGGCTATGTACATACAGTTTACTTCTTGTGTAAGTAATTGTGCGCAGTGGCCGCTCGCGCGCACTTATTTTCGGACAATGCTTGGACATTAGCGCGCGAGCGGCGCGAACTTGATTACTTTTGTATTTTGTAAATAGTGTACAAAGCTCTCCCCTGTCCTTTCTTGCTGTCGCTCCCCTCTATACTTCTCCTCACTATCCTCTCCCTTTCCCTTTCATTTCCGCCGGCTGCAGCTTGGGTGCTTAAGATATTAGATAGCAATTGCCGCGGCCGGCAACACTCTTTTGCTTCACTTTTTTTATTTATTTATTTATTTTTAAATAAACCACTACCCCCCCCCCCCCAGCGTGTTCAAGGCGGGCTGGCTGTGCGGCTGCCCTCCGTGCTCCCTTTGTTGGCGTGCAAGAAAAGGAAAAGTCGGGTCGCGGCTAACAGGGCTCTGTGCCTTCTTCGTGCGACTTCGAGCGATGATTTGTCAAAAATTACTGCAAGTATACACATCACATAAGACATGACTAAACGTCCCATAAGCGGCACAGAACTTTTTCGAGACAACGGGACAAGATTTTGCTGCGATAATCAGAGAGCGGAGCCATAAAAGCCTGACAGTTGCTATCATTAACAACATGGTCGGGAAGGTATCTAAACTGTGAAGGATGAGGTAAATGGGCATAGATAGGACGAGATAAGCTCACGAGCCTGGACAGTGGTTAGATGGAGAGTGAAATGAACTAATAATGGAACTTAAGAAGTTTGACAGCCACGAAAAAATACATTTGCGTTGAGGAGCCAGAAATTGAGGTAGCCTCGTTATTGCGTTTAGTAAACGTCCTACATAACGCTAATTGTTTTTTGTGTTTACGAAAGTAATTTTTAGCTCAAATTTTTTTGTCTGAAACTAATTTCTGCACGCCAGAAACGGTTTCAGAATCAGCCGGGGCATTGTCATATCGGCTAACAAGAAACATGTGTCATAAGCTTCAATCTAAGTTACAGCACGAACACCTTAAGACACAAGCCTAGTGTACATGAGCATAAAGCGTGGAATAGGAGACTTTAGCGCTGCACCCAGCTTCTCCCCCTGGGACGGTCCGCCTTGCCATGGTAAAGGGGCTTTTGCTCTGAAGAAAAGCTGACGCACAGAGTTTTGCTTAGGGCCTATAGCCATCATGCAGTATACTTACGAGCTTACTTCATTTTTTGGTTTGCCTGCGCGATGTCTCATAAAAGCCCTATCGCAATTGGCAGATCACGCCGTGCGCTTTCAATGCTGGAAGAATGTGCTGATCGCACTTTCAAGATTATGCTAAGAGCGGCGTCGACTGCTCACTTCCAGAAGGTGAGCGCGCACGCTTCATTCAGAACGCGCTTGGCAGCGCTACAATGCAGTAGCGCAAGAGCGCAATGAAGTGTTTTTTCTTTTTCTTATTTAGCGAGCATTCCATGAAAACTCGAAAAAAGGGCCACGTACGTTGCTACAAAAAACTGGATCGGTTCTTTCGTAACGCCCCTGTACAACTTAAGAAAATGCACGTTCCCTTACAGTAAACGTTAAAATTATGTATAATTGATCTTAAATAAGTAACTAATTAAGCGAAAATAAGAAATACTCTGAGGAGCGCCACACAGTGAGCAACAACATGTCGTTGGTTTCACCTAGCTACGCAGCAACCCTTTTTTTTAATCTTTGGTTCAAGTTCCGTGAAACACCCTGAATAGATTTGGCCTGCAATTGCGTCTATCTTGAATGAGGCAGGGGCCCTTGTGCTTGCCTCGTCCTCTGGAATAATGACGCACGCACCATATGGCGCCTCTTGGAAAGCGCTTGGGTGCTTTATTTCGTTGCTAAGGCGTTTCACTAATAAACCTAGGGTTCCGTGTTTTCAGTATTTCTTTTAAGCATAAAATGCTTTTAGCTCCCGTTGTCGGCAGTGTGGTGACGTCACGCCGAGACCGAGAGCCATCATCCGGGCACTGAAATCCACTCATCCGGGCAATGAATTCCAGTCATCAGGGCACTGAATTCCAGTCACCCTGGCTCTGAAACGAGAACATCCGGGCACCGTACGAGACTTAACGAGACTCTCTAAGCCCTCCTACGCGACCGGCATGAAAGCGCCGGTTGGTCTCCAAACGAGACAAAAAATAACTGCTGCCAGTGCCTTCCCAATGTTTATCAAGATATCAGTGGAGCTGTGGGTTGGATAATGCACGGAATTATAATTTCCGATTTCTAATAACGCGTGCAAAAAGCTCATAAATGCCACGTTACACTTCGTTGTCATACGTAATCTCTTAGGGTCTTCGCGCATCGAAGCAAAGCCGCGCAGGCGCACAGGGGCCCGGGGGAGAAGCGCTGCGTTCAAAGGGCAAGGCATCGCGCCGAACGGGTGGTGGAGTTCCTCCCTTCCTTTACGGTGCGGTTCGGGTGTCCACCGAGATGGCAGAGAATTACTGCGCCATTTCCTTTCCTCAAAAAACCTTGCGTTCAAATGGCAAGGCATCGCGCTGAACGGGTGGCGGCGTTCCTCCCTTCCTGTACGGTGCGGTTCGGGTGTCCACCGAGATGACATTAGGCCCGTAAACAGTTCATGCTTACTCTACTCTCGGTTACGGGAGGGGCAGAGATTTTTTTTTTTCCATTTGGGGGTCATATGGTGTTTATTTTTTCTCTTTGGTTGGATGATTTTTCGCTTTCTACTTTTAATGCCGGAGAGAAACCGGCGTTTATCGGGATAGGTGTTGTAAAGCGGCTGTATAGTTACTGGAGAAAATATAACGCACCTGAATTTTTTTATTAAACACATATACCAAACACCCTACCCAATGAATTAATGCCCAAACGAGTAAAAATAAAAGAGAAATGCTATGAGAGCAACGGAACGCTGTACGACGTAAGGTTATTCAAAATTTTGGCGCGAATGTAGTTGGGAATATTGTCACCGCATTGAGCCTTTGCCAGTGATGGCATCGCTTGGATTGTCTGTAGTGTATGTAGTACATACACACGCAAATACTTGGAACGACGAACGCACGGCGCCGGATTTTCTCGTAATGGAACTATAAGGCTTTAAAGAGTATAAAATGTTATATTTACACGTAGTGAAAACAAAATGGACACGTACATTGAGAGATTTGTCAGCCATCGGAGGAATGCGGTCAGAAAGCACACGTTTTACATTTGCGCTTAATGGGGGGATGGCAAGAAAATCAAGAGATGGTTTTAACAAGACCGGCCATTCTTTACAGCGCGCTCTCCATAAGCTGTGAAAGCAAACGTCAGCAGATGTAATTTTGAACAGCGATTATTCTGAGATCCTTCTTTCAAAAACGGGTGGTCTGCAGAGCTCACAACAGGCTAAAATAATCCATTAAAGACTTCTTTGTCATCAATTCCTGCTCTATGGACGGGTCCACAACTTGCACTTGATGCCAGAAGTCATCGCTATCAAGTGAGTTTTCGCGGAAGCTGCGCATATATTTCTCGCGGACTTCATAGTTTCTCGAGTAGCGAATAATATATCGGTCTTCGCACCAAACGCTCACCATTCAGGAAGGTATTGACCAGTGAAGGTGCAGGCTAGATGAACCAGGATTGAGTACACGCGGCAGACAAGTGCCTCCTCTGATTCCAATGAATTTATTGCTGTGTTTATTGCTTCGATGTTCTATACCACGTGATTACACTTCACAAAAACTGTATATACAGTCATGTCTTCGGGGATAGCGAGGACTGCTAGCAGGCTCTCGAGCTTTTCACCTTTTGTTTGATTGCTCTCCAGAAACCAAGAACATGAATGAACGCTAAAAAAAAAGTACCAGCTCTCAGGGGAACCACAGTGGCAAGTTGCCAAACTGGCAATGAGAGAGCCGTGCAGGCAATGTGAAAATCCCGCCGTATTCCCCTGGAGCCTGTAAGCACTGCTGAGAGGAAAGAGCAGAAGATTTTGTCGGGTGGGGAGCTTGTCCTGGGTACTCTCGTGTCCAGTTGCGTTCCTCGTTACAGGAAACTTATGCCTGACCTACACACTTCAAAACCGTCACGCTGGTAAAGAGAAGACAAAGGAACGCGACAACAGAATTTGGTTTCGATTGAAAGAAATGGTACCAAGGACAGTTCAGTGCGGCTGTGTTCCGGGTGAACTAGAGAAAAAAAAGTAGAGTACATTTCTTCACTTGAAACTGGCATTCTTTTCTTCAAGGACGGCTGAAAATCAGTGTTTATTGGTTTTCCAGCATTCATATCAAAATGTCGCGGGGGTCATTTTTCGGAGTTTAACGGAGTTTAACGGATACCGAAAACACGGCATCTCTACTTGTAACAGGGTTAGTTGGTGCGATTGCAATGTTAGAACTACGCTCACTTCAATAAACCGGCCTGCACGGATTCGTGTACTACCAGTACGTGTGGGTCTTTGTTCTGTACAGTCCAGCCAGCTCAGCTCTAACGCAATATGTTTTCCTCTTTCCGACTTTCTCACGGGAGCCAGATCGTTTTCAGCTTAACTTCCACACTTTCACGCAGCTGCTGCGCGGCTTCTAGAACGGATATGATAAAACGTTCCGCTGACAAACCACTTGCCCGAGTGCCTGGCATACCGAAGTTTACCAAACATGAACCGATGCTGCAAGCAGTACAGCGACGGCGTACGCCGAACAGGCGCCGAAAAAGGGCATGCACCTCCATGTTCTTGGTGCTGGCTGGCTCCCCCTCTGAAGCCGACGGAAGTAATTTCGAGCCGTGAAGAAAAGAGGTTGGGTGTTCTGAAGGGCAACTCGAACCGCGAAAAGTTCTGGGAACCTGATAGAGCTTCAAGCCATAAAGAAAAGAGGCGCCGAGAGCCCCGCTGTCCTCCGAATGTCGTAAACCGGACCCCGCTTCCTGCGCGTGCGCGAGCGCCCGTTCGTTCCGGTGGTCAAGAGCGCCCACCTTGAGCGCGTACGCCAAAGAAGGGCCCTTGGAGCACACTTTCAGCATATCGAGTGCCCTCAACAGTTTTTCAACCGAACATTCTCGTTCGAAAAATGAGGGGGGAGATGTCCCTTTGTCAATATAAGACAGAAGTTGTGGAAAGGATGTCAGGAGCGGGTCGGGACAGGTACTTGTCAAGAGAACGCATCATGGTAACCTTTCGGCAACTTCTTTTTACACTATCTCGATGGCTGTAGGCGTGCGTCAAGGCTTCAGGTTCCGGCATATTAGGGAGCAGCCCCCCTCACCTTCTTCCAAGAACGATACAATGGAGGGCTACTGACTCATCCCCCTTCGCGCTAACCCCTTGAGCCAGCCGAGCAGGAAGTGGAAACGCGGTCTGTGAACGAGGGTTCTTGGTTTGAAGAGACCTTCATGTAAATAAGCTTTCCTGCAATTCTGCAAGTTGTCCATTTACTTCAGACACAATGAATGCCGGCACGTCGAGAGTATGCTAGGGTGCGTCAGCGGACATCAAGGCCGCCAAGCGACCCACAGTGAAAGCGGGTATCTTCCACGGAGCTGCCTTCGTTGTCTGCATTCTCAGTGCACGCTCTGCGACGTATTAACATCGACAGCTGTTGAGGGCATGTTTCTTGGTTGTGCATCGTCGGTGTTGGCGTTGACGTCTGAGAGGTACGAGCACAGTTACATCACGAGGGAAAGAATAGTGAGGCCATGCGTATTGAAAGCAATATGAAAATAAATGCCAATAAGAAATACGAATTTCATCACCGGAAATCTCGCGTTCTACAGTGGTAATCACGTCCTGTGATTTTTGTTGTGTACTCTGAGCGTTTTCTTTTTGTTTTTGATATAGTGACATTGGAGCCTCGACGCTTTGTCGTCGCCAGATGATCTCTGGAGAAACAGAAAGTTTGCTACATTCGACTGGTTTCTAGCCACACAAGGCGAGAACACGCGGTTTTTGAAGCTTTCACCAATTACGTGGCCGCTTAAAGGTATCGTCCGTTCACAATGGTTTGTTTTATTTGATACTGCACACAAGCCATAATAACGCAGTGCACGCACGTTTAATGAGGAGGAACGAAGTAAAGGCTCTAGGAAAAGCCTTTCAGCATGCCGTATTTTTCAGGAAGTGAGCAGACGAGAACCACGGCCACTCGGTGTTGCGGTTCCATCGAGCGGCCGTTTTTTTATCAACCGCCACCTCCACAAACTGGTAAAACAACAGCTAGCTGACGCGGTCGCATTTTTTGGTGCGGCACTAAGGCTTTAATTCTCGATTTCGACGTGGTCTGTCTGTATGTCTGAAGCCTGCTTCACCTGAAATAAAATAATCGAAAATGTTTTACGGCCGCGAGTGGGTTTCGAACCCGGGCCAGCGCGAACAGATCAATTTTAGACAACTACATCGCCGCAACCGAGCATCCCGCATCCTAAACTACCAGTCTCTTGCGCTGTGTTTTGGATATCATTTCTTCAACAGCATCCGTGCGCAATGGATCCGAACACCGCAACCGCAGTGAAAACCGGAGCGCGGGCGCACCTGCGCATGTGGAGTAACCGCGCTAAATCGCCCGAAATTTATTTTTGTGCAACTCTTCGCACCACGCCATGACCACGCGCTCTGCTTTTAACAAAGCTGGTGGAAGTCCTTAAGCTGGTGGAAGGCATTAAAGAATGTAACTGATCCTCTGCAAAAGCTCTGATGTCATTTTTGGGAGATTTCTTTCGCGCATGGAGTGACCCTTCGCCAGGACTGACACATTACGGGTTGTAAGTTTTTTTTTTTTTTATGACAGCCTAGAGACAAGAGTGCGTTCATGTATGAGACCTTTCCAGGCCGTTTTCGCAGAGGCGCCGACTCCGTCCTGTTTCACTGTAGGGAGCAGAAAAACAGCGCACTCCAGAAGCAACCACGGTCTGCGCTCTGAGGACTCGAGGAAAAGTAAAAGGGGGAAAAAAGAAAGGCAGGCAAAGGCACAACAGGAGATCCCCCCTACTGTCATTTTCTCTCCCGCCCCCTTACCACCCACGACCGATCCCCCGTTGCAAAATAACCGCTCTTAAAAAATAACACCAATTTCTCCCTACCTATGCAACAGCTCACATGAGTCACATCATCCTTCGGCCTTCATGATACTACACCTCCCCCTTCTTCATCAGTTCCCTGCTGGAAAAAGTTGTATGATGCAATAAACTCATACAGTTTGTCATACAAATATCATATACTTATCATACAAATCATAGAAAATTATCATAGAAATGTCATACATTTCTGTAAAATCACACAGTCATCATAGAGATGTCACAGAATATCATACAAATTGTATGATATGTCATAAAAATTGCACGATATTCTATGATGAAGCCTTTATGAGGTTATTGCATCATAGACCTTTTTTTCAGTAGGGTTTGATGTTGCGAACAGTGCGTCTTGTTCTTGTAGCCTTTGTGGGAAGAACACTGCCAAAAAGTCATGTCCGAAGGGTACAGTGAAATGCAAGCAAGTTTTGATTAAGACGAAGTCAGCGAAACCGTGGCCAGTATTCTCACAAAGGAAGGGATGTAAACTACACACAAGCCGGCCACCATTATCGGACGCCTCCTCCACCGTCCCAAAGACAGTCATCCTAAAGAAAAGGCCTAAGGCGTGGTATGTAATACCTTGCTTCAAGTGCTTGGTGTCGTAGGCTGTGAAATATGGGGGTAAGGTGAAGCAGCACAATGCTTACGTCAAACAAATGAACGTAGAGCGAAGCGCGGTGGCCTAGCCCTTCGAGGCGTCTGTCAACAGGACTGACTTCAACAGAACCATTGTGCTCGAGTCCGAGCCAGACTTGCGCAGAACGAAAATAGTCGGCCTAGTCGGTGACGCCGCAGTGCGATTTTCGCACAGTGCTTTCACATGCAACGCGTACCCAGCGAATTCGGTCGGAGGGACACGCAAGGTTGGTCGATGTTTGCATAGGCAACCCACGATTAAACTCGACAGAAAGGCTGCACGGAATGTGTTGACGATGTTATGGCCACCGTGTTTTTAGATGCAAGGCAATATTCGGTATGTTGTGATTAGAATAAACAGTTTTGATTACGCCGCGGGAACAGCTCCCACGTGACCCCATGCCGAGACGGCGCGTGACGTGATGTCACGTGGGAGCTGTTGCCGCGGCGGTCTCGACACGCGCGCCTCGAGACCGGCCGTGGCCGCGGCAACAGCTCCCACGTGGCACGCGCCGTCTCGGCGCTGCCCATTGGTCAGTCGCAGAGCGAACACACGGACGCTGCGACTGAATTCCAACCGGACGGAACTTGGTCGCAGGCCGTCTGCGGCTGGACCGACGGCCCTCCCCAGTCACAGCGTCGCAGGCGAGAATCGCATGCATGTGAAACGGCCCAAAGTCATGGCACCGTTAATTTTTTTTTGTGTGTGTGATGGAACAGAGTAAAACACCGGGACACCGGTTTTTGCGCTGTTCCATCACAAATGCAAATGAGTAACCAACATGCCCAACCTGCTGCCCTGGCTGATTTAAAAGTCGCGGGGGAATGTTAATCGTTCCCTGGAAATGGCTCCCTCTTCTTAACCCGCGTTTGTGGGCTTAAAAGAACCTGCAACTCCCCTGCAGTCCCTCCTTGAAGAAGTAGTAGTAGTAGTAGTGGTTTGCCAGAGGCAACAACAACTGATAAAAATACAATAACGAAATTAAAAATGTTGCCGGCCGCGGTGATTGCTATCTAATTAATACCTTTGCCCTGCAGTGGGTGTAGTCAGGCTGATGATGATGATGGTGACCTGAAACATTGGAGCTGCGCCGGTGGAATTAAAGGCAAAGGGAGAGGTTAGCGAGAAGTACGTAGCGAAGCGACAGAGAAAAAAGGCAGGGGTAGCTTTGCACAACATATGCAAAATGAAAAAAAAAAATTATATGTTCGCGCCACTCGCGTGCGCGCGCCTAGGTATTGTTGCACGTATTCGCATCCGTGAGGGGTAAATTCACTGCATATTCAGGGCCGCGCGCACGTAGCGTCCTCTCGCTAATGAATCGCGCGAGCGGCCCACTGCACAAGCGGTCGGGGTGGAGCGCCAAGCCGCCGCGCTTGAGAAACCCAGTCAGCTTTTAAACGTCGTGTTATCTAAAAATAACTTCTCTTCATTTCTCAAGAAATTTAAATCATAATCAACAACATTTAACTAAGGTTTGACTCCTGAGTGCTGCTCTGGGTAAAGGCGTAGTTTCTTGCCGAACAGACGGGAAACGCTTTGGAATAGTTCCCAGCATGCCGTTCTATGAAGTCTTCTTTAGCTCTTCATAGTTTGCGTACACCACTGGAATATTTTCCAAAGCTAGCATCGCTTGCAGCAGTGGTAAAGCCCTTATCGACGGTGAAGGAATAATCATCGGAGGCACTTTACCAACCTAGAAAAAATGTGAACTACCACACTACTAATTGTTACATTGGTTAAATCACGTACCGCGCACAATGAGTCAGTGAAACAAGCATGAAGCGCAGCATCAGGTGTTGCCGCTTATTATACTGCAGCACTTGCTCACTCAACGCATTCGTACTGCATTTTCACCACATCGACAGAAGTTTCGAAGAGCTGACTGCTATCGAGGCCAATAACATGAGTGTTGAAATGCAGTGATTAATACACGATTTTAATATGTTTAATGCACAGAGTAAGAGCCGCATACAAGTATTCGTGAGTGAGCTCTAAGTATGAGCGTCGGGAATTACGCATTTCACTGCTTGAACGAGTGTCCCTGGAAGTTTCATTGCTTTTGTATTGTTAATGCGTACGCAATATCAGTGTCACTTATGCATATGTGGTCACTGCACGCGCTTAATAAAAAATGTACCTATCACGCAAAATAGTCCTTGTAATCTCCTCTATCCACCCCGGGCGCGCTTTCTTGTCGCACTTTATGCAGCAGCCCATGGTATAGCCTCACTGCGATGAGAGCACTTTTGATTAAAGTACGCATTCATGTGGCACGACTCAACCTCTCAAAGCAACCAACCAAACCATAGCACGGCCGGTCTCGACGCGCTCGCTCACATAAAAAACTTGCTTTCGAAAATATTTCGTAGTTAGCAGGGCTAAACCGCCCCCAAATTTTTTGACGAAGTTGGCATGCGTACACCGCACTAGCCACGGTCCGGCTTCTTTTCTTTCACCCCAGCAAAGAAGGGGGCGAGTAGGGGAGCGACACAATCAGCGCGCCTTGAACACGCTGGGTGACAAAAGAATAAAGAGAATCTCTGCCGGGGCCCCGAAAAGCTGGGTTCACGTGAGGGGAGCGCACACAAAGTGGAGAATGCGGGAAGGTGAAGGCATCTCTCCCCCAACCCAGGAAGGAGGAATGTAAGAGGAGAAGGAGGAGCTCAACTTCATGCGGCGCGTGGTGGCAGGTTTGTGAACTAGGGGCGCATGAACCAGAATCCTGGCCATGTTTATACAACGCAGTCATGTGATAATAAGTCGAGAGCACTTGCGCAGACAGATGGCAAGGAGAAACAAACACTATCACTGCATTAAACCTTACTGTACAGAATGTCGCCCCCTTCCTTGAACTTAATCAAGATTAAGGATTATCAGTGAACGAGACCTCTTTATGAACTAGCATAATAGAAAGCTGGCTTACGCACTGCGATTGTCCTTTTCGGATGAAGTAGGCTACCATCAGTTCTCTTGTTGTTTTATCTTTGTGCCTAAATAAAATCTTTGTGTTAGCTACCAAACGGCTACAGGTCATTATTTTCTCTAGAAAATAAAAATATTAGAAAAGGTGCATGGTACAAGGAAAATCGAGTTCATGGGCGCTATGCCGGAAGGCCCGAGTTTGGCGCGCGCCCGAGTTTCATCCGAGTTTGCGATGACGGCAGTCAGTGAAAGAAGATAGCGCGGAACGAGCGCAGGCAGCAGACAATAAAATGTAGAGATAAAGCCACGTAAAGGCGATACAAGCGCACCCTGCGCGCCCGTTTCACACATCAAAGACAATACACTGCGCAAAACCAGGCCGCAGCGCTACCTGAAGTTATCAGCGCCATGTCAGCAATCGCGAAATCGTGACTTCTCTCCTATCTATCTGCACACTCACCGCTAGCTGTTCGACACGCCTTTTCGGGGGCGTCAAAGGCGTGTCTTCTCTTTCAGGCTCTATCTTTCTCTCCATTTCCGAAGACGAACAGTGCGCACTAGGTGCACTCTTGTATCAACCCTTTCTCTTCTCTCGAATACGTTAAAAGGCAACAGATAATATTACGAACATTTTGTTCATTTCCAAATTTATTTTAAAATCTGAATCCAATGAAGCGTTGTTGAAAAGTATAGCTTTAGGAAATTAACAAAGATTTGACACTTTCTGCCGCTAGTGGCGATACTGAGACCATTGCTTGCAGCGTGGCTTGCATACGAACTAGAGCGGCAGCCGGCCGTGCCGGAAACGAGAGCTCCTGCGCTGACACGCCGCCGGTAGCGCTGCCTTCGACTGGAAAGACTGAACAGGCTCTTAGGGCAAAAGGACGAAGAGACGCCGGGATAATGAAACATAGGGCATTATGGGGGTACAACAAATATGAAGTACTAAGAGGTATTTGGAAAGGAATAATGGTGCCGGGACTTACTTTCGGCAATGCGGTTCTGTGCTTAAGGGCAGAAGCTCAGTCGAGATTAGACGTAAATCAGAGAGCTGTTGGAAGATTAGCACTAGGTGCCCACGGCAAAACCACAAACGAGGCAGTACAAGGGGATATGGGCTGGGCATCGTTCGAGGCACGGGAAGCTAAGAGTAAAATACTATATGAAGAACGCCTGAGGAAATTGGACGATAACAGATGGGCAGCTAAGGTATTTAAATATTTATACAGAAAGAACGTTGACTCACAGTGGCGGAAAAGAACTAGAAAACTAACCAGTAAGTATGCCGGTCATGAGGACGGAGAAAGAAAGAGCATTAAACGACAGGTTAAAAACGCGGAAGTTAAAAATTGGATGAATTCAATGGAAAAGAAACATAGTGTAGAACTATATCGATTCTGGAAAAGGCAGATCAGGAAAGAATTTTTCTATGATAACTCAAGAGGCAGTGCCCTACTTTTTGAAGCTAGATCAGGGTGTCTTAGAACGCGCAGCTACAAAAAGAAATTTAACGAAGAAGATGACACATGTGCAGTGTGTGGTAGATCTGTGGAAACAATTGAACACCTCATAATCAAATGTGATGGTATCCATCCGGATGTCGATGCAGGCACAGTCACTCTTTCTGAGGCCCTAGGGTTTAAAGATAACAATGGTCATGTAAATAAATCTGCAGTGGAAGTCAGCAAAAAGCGATTGGAGGATTGGTGGCTGAAAAGCAGAGATGTGGCATAAGGTTAGAATAGTAGGAAACCGTAGGCAAAGTTGATGGAGAATCTTAATGAGAATTGCCAACACAGTAAACAAAAAAAAATAAAGAAAGAAAAGCTGAGCATGGTGGCAATTGCCACCACCCCGTTTCAAAGGGGGCGCTCCTATCCATCCATCCATCCATCCATCCAAGACTGGGCAACTACTAGACGCTGAATCTGACTTATTTTTCGGCCATTGCGATAATATATATTATTGTGTCGTATATCAAAACATAAGAGTCATGCATCTTCTGGCTTGCATAATACACAACAACAAAAAATGTACTGCGTTGCACCCCCCCCCCCCCCCCCCCCCCCGCGTCACTGCTGCTCTCTGCAGTGACCTCAGGTGCAGTTCTCCGCTGCTACGGCCGCTGCCGCACCCCCCTATGGCCAACCATTGCTTTTAGTACGCTCTTGGCGAATTTCAGCGGTAGAAATTGGCCGTACGAGCGGCTGTGATGAGGTGTGAGAAAAAAATTGCTGTTTGGCTGTATTCAATGATTCATTACGTATGCCTGTTGTGTGTGACGCCTCTTTAGTGCGCTGCGGATGCGAAGAGCGTGCTACCCAGCGACACAACTCATCTTATGTCATCTTGTGCCATGTTGTTGGATTAGGACGTGCTCCAAGCACCGTTCCGTCATCGCGGCCCGGGTTTGACGCCTTGCAAGCAGGTGTGACGCGCCGTCAGCGTTGTGCTGTGTCTTACGTGGTTGCAACAGGCTATAGTGTTGTGCAATCTTGGTATGCGAGCGAAGAAATCGGCGGCTGTCGCCACGTTGCGTGTCCTTCGCAGAGGTGCTTAGATTAATCAGCGATGACGTCCGTTTTGCCTGTTATATTTCGATGGTCAACATCGTCGATGTCTGTCAGCAATCAGCACAGCCGCGCAGCATACCTGTAGCCGGCAGGGATGTTGGGAGTGGCCCACCCAAAGCGCGTACGCCTATAATTTATGTACGGCACGCCGGGGGCGTGAGCAATGGTTTTGATTGACAGGTGAACTCGGAGCTAAACTCGTGAACGGTGAAGTGCCCCGAATTCATCTCGGGACTGTCATGGCGGCAGCAGCAGCAGCCTGGGTCATCGCTTCCTCTGACGGAAAATGTCAGTACGGCCGGCTGGACCCGTTTACTGCTATGGCCGACGACGAATTCCAGTGACATTTTCGCCTCTCCAAAACATCGGTACGATGGTTGTGTAAAGAGTTAGGCGGCGACCCACGCCTGCGGAGAGTGCGTACCGGGCCTCATTCGCTTTCGAACAGCAAGTCCTCTGCGCCCTCCGGTTGTTCGCGACCGGGAGCTTCCAGGGGAGCGTCGGCGCAGACCGTTTTATTGGACGCCACCAAAGCACTGTGAGCCGCTGTGTGAAGGACGTCTCCGACGCGCTTATCGACGCGGCTGTGCAGCAGCGGTGTGTTGCTTTCCCCACGACTGCGGCCGAGCGTGCGTATGTTAAGGAGCGTTTCCTTCTGCGCGGCGGCATCACAGACGTCGTGGGATGCGTCAACAGGACCTACATTGGCGTAAAGGCCCCTTCGAAGTCCAGC
The DNA here is from genome assembly GCF_055824585.1 of Amblyomma mixtum. NCBI lineage: Eukaryota > Metazoa > Arthropoda > Arachnida > Ixodida > Ixodidae > Amblyomma > Amblyomma mixtum. The sequence continues at coordinate 42,915,786 of NC_143017.1, read as the reverse complement.
TCTGACGTGGTTAAGGCCTACTATTTCACGAGGAAGGCACATTATGTATTTAACACAATGGTTGTAAGAATGCTGTTTTTGCTTTCATGCATGTGACGGTTAATGGAATGTTCTCCCATTTGTTAGTGATAGTGGTCCGTGTACTGTGCAGTGTCAGTGGATGTTAAGGAACCCCATATGGTTGAAGTTATTGGCAGCCCTTCACCATGGCATGCCGCCTCGCTTGAGTTACTTTGGGGCATTAAACCTCGAAAGCCGCTTCCGTTTATCAGTAACTGAGCAGTTTTACACACAATGTAGATAATTTTTTTTACCTCATGTTTGTGCATGTAATAAGTGCATGGATTTTTTCAGCTATTTCATGCATGCATTTTAATGGGTTTTTAAACGGTACCATTTGTGTCACTTGGCAGATTGCATTCTTATGCATAGTCATAGTCGCAATAAATGTTTCACTTTGGATGAAGTGGAAAAGCTCCTGCCGGAAGCACTGGCGTCTGTAAGCCAGGAAAACAGGCAAAACTGTTGTGTTCATGTGGAGCAAGTTGAGGCTGAAGCATGGCAACGCGATATGATTGTTGACGCTGAAATTGAACCGGTTGTCTTCAGCATTTCCGACTCGTGCAACTCCTCCTTTGATGAGTCGAGCACCGATTCCAGTGATGAAGATTTGAGTGGCATCGAGGAACTTGTCTGACTTCGAATTGATGTGTAATACATACGCTACCGACGAAAGAGAGAGGACTCATCGGCTTGCTGTGATCACCTTTGTGCGTGTGTGTGGAAATGTGAAATATCTGTGTATGTGGGTGTGTGTGTCGATCAGTCTACCGAGGAAATTGTAACATTTCCATCAAATCATTACATCATTGCAATTCGTTGCATCAAATTGTATTGGGCAGTAACTTGTAGCGTAGGTGTTGAGGTGGTCATGTTAATAGTGTCTGTATAGAAGTAGAATTTGTAAGGGAGTGCGAATAGTACTTTTTCAATTAGAATACGTATACTGGTACACGTCGTCAATGTGTGCAGTTTTTGGAAGTTTAATTGCGGAAAAATACGGTGGAGCTTAATGAAGTGTTGTGTGAATTATTCGGAAAGTATATGAAAATTTGAGAGTAAATTGGATTCATTTAAAATAATTTTCAACATATACTGTTCGATTCGTTCGACTAACTCAACAGAAATTTATTAAATTATGCTGTCCAAAAAGTTCGAACATTCACAAACCCCTAGGCATTGGCCTCATTTTGTGTGTGAGGGTTGGGAATGGTATGTATGGGTTTCTGATCTTCATGTCCTGAAAAGGAATTCCTGGTTTGGTGCTGTCTTGCATTACCGTCAATCTCTGGTCGTTTTGACATGTTATGCAGTGCCAGTGTTGAGGTAGCCAGTACTCTATGTTTTGTCCTTAATTTTTCGGAGGTGTGAATGATATCAAGCTGGCTCTTGCTCAGTTGAGGGTGAATTTGTTTCGGGTCACGTCTTTGTTAGTACATTGGTCAGGTTTTCGTTTTATCAAATAGTGTTGTTCGATGGCTCCACATTTTTTTTTTCAGTTTGGAGCACTTGACTGATTGTGTGTTGGTGTACATCCACTGCACGTGTCCTTTAATTTGTGTGCACTGTGATCCATGCCACTGGCTGTTTCCAGAATAAACCATTTCTCGCAAACGCTGCGGGGTCAGCATTCTTTATTGTCCTTTCTCATTTATTGTTTGCTTTTTTGAAAAATTTTTTCCTAGCGTTGTACAACTTTTTCTGCATTCTTACTTGACGCTCCCACAGCTTGGAACTCTTTGTACCTGGCTGCATGAAAATCCTGCCTGAGCAGCTTCTGCTCTTCTAGGAGAGCAGGGAAATCGAGCGAAGCTGACTCTTGAGGCAGTACTATTTGCTGTCACTGTGGCAATCAATACTATGTTCAAAATTTAACACTTAACACGAGAAAACAGGCCATATCGAGGTGGTGTATGCATGGTGTATGGTGTATGCGGTATGCATCAAATGAACAGATGCATCCTGTTCTTTTCAGAACACGGAATAATATTCAAGCGATTCTGAACAAAACGAGTTTTCTCCAAGTTACGCGAAATTCAACCTGCGATGAAAAAAAAAAATGTTGGAAAAAAGGTTTAACTATGCGGGATTCGAACCCACGCACTGCCATTGCCTGTCGACCCTCCGGAGCGACGCGTTAGACCACACGGCCACAAAACTGCGCAGAGCGACACACCTCTCTTTATTTTATTTGCGGACTACTTCCGTAGCCTTCACAGCGTTGCTAGCCCTAGCGTTGCACATGATGTAGCGTTGGTAGCGTTCCCTCGCGGTACAAAGGAAAATTTAATAATGTATGAATCACTCTAAAGCGCTTTAAATCCAAATCTTGCACACTATAAAATGCTTATAAAGGTGTACTAAGTGCATTATAAAATTCAACAAACCTCGTTTGTTGAATTGCACACGCAATGCACTTGGTGGAACGAGAGACAAATGAAAAGTGCACCGGCGGTTGGCTCACGTGGCCCGTTCTTTGTAGACCGCCCAAGAAGACCATGAGGTGGCGCCGATGCGATGATAAAGCACGGAATATATCCAGATAACCCAATGAAGCTGGAGGCGTGACGAGGGTGGGATTTTGTCTTGCTACCATTAGTTCACTCATCTGAGGGCGTCGCCAGAACTCGGGAAGATTCCGAGTTTCAGCAAACTCGGGCCTTCCAGCATAGCGCCCCATGTATGTTTTGACAATGTGACTTCTAGGATTTCAGCGGGATTGATGTACATTTTCCCTCATACCAGCGTTAAGTAAGTGTGAGTAGCCAAATGTGTACAGGTGCATTCATTTTCATCTATACGGAATGGTAGGGGAACTGTTTGGCTTTTTTTCTAGAATGTTGTTTAAGAGGGTCCAACTCTCTATTGCATGTCAATGTCAAGAACTTATTTAGCTAGTATTATTTTCTAGCCTTTCTTATGTCAGCCCCGAACTTACTGATGATTTCATTGTGCCGCTGCGGTGGCTCAGTGGTTATGACCCTCGGCTGCTGACCCTAAAGACGAGGGCTCGATCGTGGCCGTGACGGTGGAATTTAAATGGAGGCGAAATTCTAGAGGCCCGTGTACTGTGCGATACGTTAAAGAACCCAAGGTGGTCGAAATTTCCGGAGCCCTTCACTACGGCATCCCTCATAGCCTGAGTCGCTTTGGGACGTTAAACCACCATAAAACTTCATATTTTCTTGAATTATCGGAGTACCTCTGGATCCTTTGTTTTGAGAATGCCCGGATTACTTTTTTTTTGTAGCATACGTCATACAGTTCCCTCAAGATCTATGGTTTCCTGGCGACCAGATCAAGGGCAAGATATTCGCGACCAGATCAAGGTCTTCTGTAGAAGCTGTCCATAATATTGTTAGTATTGGTGCTAATGAATTCACATTGCAGTATGGTTGCAAACTTCCGCGGCTGTTTTTTCGGGAATTGTGACAAGTGAAAGACGTGTTTGTCTTTTAAGAGCCACGCCATCAATACGAAAAGCATGACCTTTTAAGACGATTTCGTAGTTTGGTGGAACTAATTACTCATTGCTGATATCTTCGGATCGTCAGGTTTCCGTAACCGCAGCTATATCTGAGCGGTTTTCAAGAAAAACCGCTCTCGAAGGATGCCACTATATTTAGAACGCTTTCAGCGAACACTTTGAAAAATTGTAAAAAAAATGGATTTTTGAGCCAAAAATATGGCCTTTGCGGCATTAATTACCAATGTGGGCGGACACCAGAAGACCGTGTATCGTCTTAACTAGAAAGCTGGTTAACTAATTTTAATAATGAAATTTTTAACTAGCAGAGCTAGGCGCTAGTTGCAACTACATATATGTAGCTGGTCGTTAGTAATAGCCGTATATCAGTTTTTTGAATTCCGCAAACGCAGTTATCCTTGGCGCTGTGGCTGGACAAAATTTGGCTCTTTCGATTAGTTACGTACAATGGAGGGGGTTTAATTGCCTGCATGCTTTCGAAAGCGCATGTATTTTCCCGCGATGTGGCCAAATTTTGTCGCGCCACAGCGGCGAGGGTAATCGCGTTTTCAAGATTTGAAAAACTTATATATGTATTACAAGCGACAGGCTTCAAATCTCTAATAGCAACAGCCGCCAAACTATACTAGTTAAAAAGTTGATAATGATAGCTTGGTTTGGGCTAGTTGGTAACTGTTCTTCGAAAACATAGCGCAAAAAGGACACGGACGACGCAGAAGTGGACAGGACAGGCGCTATCCTTCAAGCCCACGAATGGAGTCATTCGTGGGCTTAGTTCTGTGTCAGCATTTTGCGGTGGCATTTGGTCGCTGTTCCCATCGTTTGGTTTTCAGAGGAACGCGTGTCTTGTTCTCGCAGTCCAAGCCGCATGTAGCAGTTGACGAATCCTTATCCGAAGGATAAGGGTACGTTTGTTTCTTTTTGGCGTTCTTGTTTTGAGCTCGCCCCAAGGCTTTTTTCTGATTTCACGCATTCTGCGGAATAAGTCTTCGTCAACACTGAAACTTGTTTCCTTGAATTTGTGACGGTTTTTCAAAATAGCCTTGAGCTCTCTTGAGCCTAATAGCTTTTAAGATAACCTTTCGGTTGTTGTTACCTTGTGGTCTGCATAATATATGGATTTGTTCTATCGGGACCTGATTGAGCATATATCTGCAATAGTTTATTTTAGCAGCGTGCTCCCTCCTTTCACTTCTTTCAAAGCTTACAATATTAGATTCGGTCCTCTGCTCAAGATTTCCGAATCGTTAATTCGCTCTTAAAGCCAAACTCAATATTTCTAGACGAAAGCATTTTGTAGCACGAAAATTTTATGAGTGCCATTTTTTACATAATGTAAGATTTCACAAGAACAATAAAAAATTGGAGGCTTATCAAGGTTAAGCCCAGTGGATGCGAAGCATGTCCTTAGCGTTTGGAGGCATCTTGACCGCATACACGCCCGGCGCAAAGACGCTGGCGCGGTTGCGGGCACAGAGACTGACGCGACGGCGGGCGCGCGCCGCTTCATCCCTGGCGTGACGTCACATATCACGTGATGCAGCGATGGTGGCGCGGCCGCCGCGTCGTGCGCGACGGCGCGAACCGAAGCGTGGAGGCCTCCGCTGGGCGACGTCCGACGGCGCGATATGAGGCCCCATCACGGCCGGTCTCGACGCGCGCGCTTTCTCGCTCAAAGAGCGCGCGCGTCGAGACCGGCCGTGGCCCCATCTGCAGCCGGTGTGACGTCATCACGTGACGTCACACCATGTGATCTCACTTCAAGGTCAGTGGTGGCCACCGCCGGGCGTCGCGCGAAGGCCCGAAACCTACGTTAATATGCTTCGCATAATAAACCATCAGATCACCCGACGGCAGCCTTGAATTATTCTTTCTAGTAATATTTTTGCTATCTTCAAAAGCGTTGCCCATTGGTTTTCCAGGAGATAATTAACTTTTCGATCCGATCGATGGAAACACTTTAAAGAAAGGTTTTGCAGCATATGAGAAAAATGGACCATTACTTTAAATATTGCCGTAATAGTATCTTGCAATATTACAACTTTCAAAATTTTTGTCTAAAATTGTTCGGCATGGCGGTGTCAGAACTTTTAGTCGTACGGGAAACTTCATTTTGGCAAGAGACTTTTTTTTTTCTCATAGTGAAAATGCATCTGATTGCTTGCCTAGCCCTGTAAGTAGCTTTTCCTCTATGCCCATTATGTCACTAGCGTGGCCCTGATTTATTTTGGAATCTTTGTAAGGCCAGGGCCAGGGTTGGTTTCAATGTGTCCTCCGAGAAGTAGCAATTTTCCAGGAAGCACTGTAGTATCATGGACAGAACTATACGACACCACTGCACCACTAGTAGAATGCGGTCATCTGAACGGAGAGATTTTCCAAATTGTTTCCTTAGCTACGTAATTAAGTGTTAAAGATTATTCCAACGTATGCCGGTAGTGCCGCCGTGCCTACGTGAGCGTGCTGTTCGGGGAGGCCATACTGATTATCGATTTGTGATGGCACTGACAGCATTCCGCGTGCGCAGTGTCTTTGCATCTGCTCGGTAATGATTATTGTAGCCAGCAATCTTCCAGAAGCGGCGTCCACGCGTCTTGCACGTGGATATTGGTGCTGCTGGATGCATTGTGGGAAGCATTTCACTTGGGTAGGTTGCTGATTCTCGCGCTTGTTTGAAACAACGCTCCGATAACGATCAGCACAGGGAAGGCGAACGGATTATTCCACTGCATATCTGTACTGCCGCTGCTTTGCCTAGTCCTCCAGATTTCCAAATGGTGCCCATAACGTAATAAAATAAATGAATTGTAAAGAAGAAGACGATCAGCGCCCGCAGTGGGAGCGCCAACGCCTAGCGCGAGACGAGAGCGCTGACTGTTCGAGCCTGGACATGCGATTTCGCTGCTCCGCCTGGTCGTCCCGGCCGCGTATTCGCCAACTGCAGCCTGTACAGCACAAGGCTTGAAACCACGGTGAATTGATCACGGTGACTGAAGATTGTCACTGCGCCTTACCTAAAAGGGATAATAAATCCTCTTAAACGGTGTTATATGCCACTAAGCATCACGATTTGCGACCTAAAAGGGAAATAATTGAAAAAAAATGAAATTAAAAAAAACAATAAAACTACAGTACAGAGAGCGGAGTCGAACGGCCGACCTTCCATACGCAAAACGAGCCTCTAATCCACTGCGCCATAGCAGCGATGTCAAGCTGTCGTTCTGAATGAATATTTATAACCAGCCTTAATGTGGCTGCTACCTGCCGGTGGGCGGCGCTGTCATCGCTGGCTGTACCGGCTGCATTTGGCGAACACGCGTCCCGGCCAAGCGTCTTTTGCCAGTAAAGCCCCTTACAGAATTTTCTTTTTTTGCCATATTACAAGTATAACTGAAGTCTGGTTGGCATTCAGGCAACAGAGTTGACCCTTCACTTTCATATGACCACGCATAACTAACTCCTCTCTGAAAAAATGATATTTGGTTGCCGAGAAAGCCGTTATAAAATAACCGTCTCGCACCACCAACTGAATTCCATTAACTCGACACGGCCCAATTTTCACACCTGCATATTTTTTAGAATCCTTTGCATTCAAGTGAACGCTGCTTGATAATGTTCTTAGCTATTGCCGTGACAGTGCACTGTTGAGATCTTCGACCTGAGGAACCCTATGCTGTAAGACAGACAGGCATACAAGAGAAGAGTGCATTCTACACGCCTCGCCAGGGAGTAAATACAGCGAAGGAACCGGCAACCGAGGAGAGGCGACGATAGTTTTCCCGGCCAGCAACCATGTGAACGGCGCCTGCATTGTGACCCGTTACTGTTGTGTCCCGCTCCAAGACATTCGTCCTCAGCGGACAGCCAGGGCAATAATAACGCGCCTAATTACTCTTGCCGACGAAAAGCTGCGGGCCAGGACTGGTACAGGGACAACGAAATGGGCATCTAGTGCTGTTGTGTGTGTCTTTTGCGCCATGTGGGAACTTTTCCCAAGAATGCCCCACAGCACACTTTCTCCTCCCGAGCTGGAAGTCGACAACGACGGGCGGAGGAAGTTGATCCGCTCAGAAGGAGTTTCTGTCCACCCGAACACAATCACCGTTGTACCGTTGACGAAGAATTCTTCTCACCGGCCTCGGTCAGCGTACATCCTGCGAACCGGAACCCCGCCTTACGGCGGCAGCGGCGCCGTATCCACCAGAGCAGCGGTGAGTTGATGGTGACGCCAGTTTGTGTGGGCGGCGTGTAAATTACGACGAGCAACTAATAATACGAAATAATACGAAATAATAATAATAATGCTAACAATACGAAAGTTGCAAATAAATTGACAGGTATTTAACAGTGCTGAGTAGTACAGATTAAAATTGACAAAACGAAAAACAAAAAAATGCAAGAGCAGCACGATTATTCAAAAACATGCACTGCACTGGTCCATAAGAAGAGGGACGAAAATGAAAGGCTTATATTGATCCTCTAAATAATTAAGATGACAAAAGAGATAATTCAGATAATTCTAGTTATAGGAAGCCTCAAAATCTACTTTATTTATTCAGTTAGCAGCGAAGGTTGTATATAAGGCAAAGATTGTTAGTTATCGGAAATTCCAAGGCCAAATATCTTTTTGTCTGATGTGACGGAGTTTTACAAGATGAAGTGCATCATCTATATCAATCTGCCGCAAACTTTATAACAGAACATGAACCTAAAACTGTACAAGCAAACCCGAATTCGTACGAAAGCACAAGTACACGTGGTAAAACGTTGTCAAGGCACACTTTAGCCATTTTTTCAGTTCTCGGGCATGTTATATTTTATTGCACAGGAATTTTTGCTATATGCACAGCCGCACCTTAATCAACTAATTATGGATGCAGACGTGCAGACCTCACTTGATAAAACCAAGGCAACAAGATTAGCGTCGTCCTGTTTCGGGCGACCTGCTTTCCTGACGTTCTAATTGGAACGACACAATGATTAGCCTGGGACTAAGCGGCTCGTGCAAGATTAAAGCCAGCATGAACGCCTCTATTCGATTTGCTTCCCTGCCTGTCCAGACCTTGTGCGCGCACGCCTTTTTTATGGGGGGGGGGGGGGGAGGGGGGGGAGAGAGGGAGGGGAACTAAGTTAATGGCGCTGCATGTTTGCTGCCTTGTGTTTTGGAATGATTGTTTAGTGATGTCTGGCACCAAACATCGGCATGTTCTCAATTTTTTTCTGTTAGAACAGAGAAGACACGAAGGAAAGCAGGTATGCTTTGTCTGCCGCCGGTCTGCGAGCCTCGTTGTGACTCTAATAATGTGACGAGGAGGTATATATTTACAGACAGAGAATGAAGGCGTACAGGGAGACAACCGAAGAGCCTTACGACAAAGTTTCAAGTGACTCAGAGCCAGAACAAACATTTCGACCTGGTCGACCCTCAAGCACACGCACAGCAATTCGTCCTTGTTGTCCACGCCTACGTCCGTAAGACTACTCACGGCGACGGAAGCACCGTCTCTATGCTAAGTTCAGGCTGTACGACGTGTGTGGTACGCTTTGAAACGACCCATAAGAACCATGTCGGTTTGGAGGCGGCTGAACGATGTCGAAGAATCGAGCAGGTCGTTACATAAGTTACTTCGGTCACTTGATGGAGCACGCGGTAAGGGTCATTGCACTGAAGTAGTTTCTCGAACAACCAGACAAGGCGAGTAGGAGTCCAAAGGAGGACAAGTGATCACGTTGGTGGCGTACTGACCCATGCCGACGGTCATAAAAAGATTCCAGTACGTCTGCGATATGGCGAGCCGGTCGCAGAATAGCTTGGGCTATGGCGTCATGTGCATACTCAGAGTCCGAGGTCATAGAGAGCGGTGGCAGTGTCTCCACGAGCAGTGCAGCGTATGTTATTTATTTGTAGATACTGCGACCTAGTGCAGGATCTCTGCATGGTTGTTAAACGTCAAATAGAGAAACTTTAGACACTCAAATTCGTTGCATTTGCAGCGTTTTTTAGACAGTTGTAAATCATTCTGGGTAACATTCTTGCTATTGGGGTTATTCCAGTCCTTGAATGTCCTCAAGAAGAATATTTAAAGCAATTATTCTGCGCGTTCAAATTGGTTATAGTCAAAATATACCTTCGTTTGTATTCTAACCGGATTTCAGGCAGAGGATACATGGGTCAAGGCGGTATCTCAATTACGGCAGTCAGGGAGACGTATGTATTGGCATGTCAGTCATGGTCCTGATGGGGCGCTCGGTAAGCCAGGGGGCGGTACGCTGCTGGGAGCTTACGCTGTGTGGTATAGAATTGAAGTAGGTTGAAAACTATCCTGTGGAAAACGTAGCGGCGGCGGTCCATCAGCAATTGGTGTGGAGCGCCGTTGTGTAAGATGATATTCTGCAACAACAAATTGGCAACATCTGTGGGCCAACTTATCGGAAATGAACGCGTAATAGCGTGTCGGGTCGCATTGCAGGCGGTTTAGCATTGTTAGGCAAGGAATATTGCGCGAAAGCAGGTTTTTGCAGGTGGACACCAATTCCACGTGCCTGAAAGCGAGTAGTAGTAGTAGGAGACCTTTATTCGGCCATAATTTACAGGCCGAGCATGGCGACTGCCTGGGCGACTAGAAGTCGCTGTTCTTCCTCCCCTTCAGCGCCAAGCCAGTCGAGCCAGGTGGTGATGAATAGAGAGCGGGGGGGGGGGGGGGGGGGGGTAGGAACCCGGCTGCTGATCAGCCGGGCAATAGAAGTGGCAATGGGCCTGTTGAGCAAGACTGAGGTGTCCAATGACCCAAAGAACCAGTTGTGCGTCTTTCCTTTGCTCAAGATCAACGGAGTTAACAACGCTTTGAACGCCAACGCTAATGACCGCAATGAACGCAAGCGTATCACTTTTATTTTCTTTGTTTTTCTAGGAAACGAAATGGCTCACTAACTGTCACATCTTGGTGGACACCCGAACCGCGCCGTATAGGAAGGGATAAACGAGGGAGTTAAAGAAGAAAGAAAGCAAGAAAGAGCTCTCGTTACATGTAAACGAGCTCATGCGAAAATTATGTACAAAACGATGCCATTAGGGTGTGTCGACTGCATTAGTGACGTCTTTTTCATATTACGGAACTGGTAAGCTACCCGGAAAGGTTTTGTATTTTATTCAAGGGGTACAGGCACAAGCCTTTCGGGTTCAAACAAACGATAGGATATGTTTTGTGGACATAAAGCGACACCTTCTAGGAAGTTTTAGTCGCATGGGCTGAGTGGAACGCAACTTAAAAAGATTTTGAATTTCTTTCGCACAGCCGGTCGGCATATCCACCACCGGATGACACCGAGGTGGACTTATCCAAGCTACTGTGGAGTCACCGAACCCAGCGGTTGTTCACAGGAACAACCAGTGCTTGGCGGGGAAGCCGTGAAGGTGCACTGCATAGCTGACGCAGAACAAGGCCAAAACAGGAGTGCAAAATAGCTTGTAATCAATTATCCGCGCGGCGCAGTAGCGTTCTAAGTTCATTTTCAATATTACTTGGCTCCTAGGCTTTTCTCAAAAGTAAAAAAAAAACTGACAGCCAAACTTTTTTCTCTGTTCCCTTTTAACGCATTCATTTAAAGGACAAAACCGTTTTCAGAATTTTTAATTTATTAGAATTGCTGAAACTTAACCGCTATAATTTCGTTAGCCGATTTCAGTTTAAACTTGTCTTGTTTTTACAACGTGAAGCGCCCATCGTTGTCGTTCTTGCAGGCTGTGGAAATATTTTCAGGTCACAGGACAAGCAACAGGTAGAAAACAAACTTGTCAGGTTTATAAGAGTCTGGGCAGAATGGAAAGTTTTGAGGAGTATTTTTTTCTCGGAGTGTGCACGAGGCAGTCCTTTGTTGCACCGTTTCGGCGTGATCAAAGGAAACTCTCTGGTTGCAGCAGTCGTCGGTATTTTTTGAAGAACATTGGTATAGAGGTGAAATTAAATGGAGCTCCTCTATCTTTGCTGTCCACGTGTCGGCGCCCACAGAAAAGAAAACAGAGCAGATTGAAGGTAGGCACGTGTAGTTGAGTGCATGATATAAATACAGCAAAATGCCCGGAATCTTTTTAAAATATCGCACTTCAACCCCCTGTTCTTTCTGTGATTCCCATAGTGTCTTCGCCTTATAGGTGCTTTGCCAATATATGTGTGTTTTTTACGATACGAAAGGTTCTGTTCTTGTCACACATAGGCAAAGTTCGGCTCCTTGTTTCTTCCTTAAGTGGATCTCTAAAGGGTCACGATTTTCACGCTTAGGCAGGACACCTTCCGCTTTCGAAGTCGGCTTTCGTGGCGACGTCCAGGTAACGTGACCTGGGAAACTGATTTTTAGCAGACATATCCTGTCTACCTGGACGGTAAAAATGGGTGATTGAGGTGAGGAAGCGAAATTTCAGGTGGCTTCCAGGGGTGCACTTGCACCTGATATAACGATTTGACGAAAAAAACTGCACAGTGCTAATGACCATTGCCCTAAGTTCGGGTTGGATGTAGCAATGTCACATGAATAACTTGATACGCCAACATTATCGAGTGATGTCAAAATGATGTTTCATCACGCCCAGGATGTGGCGCCATCGTCAAAAACGGTCGCGCTAGCGGCCATAATTTCGACGGCCGCGAGGTAGGCAAAATATACTAATGATATAAAGGCAACAGGAACAGTTTTTTTATGCAGGTGTTAGCTCACCACCATCTGATGGGCAATTACTTGAAGCATTTTACAACGCTGAGAAAAATCTTGTTTTCATATTGCGGAAGGTGACGAAGAAGCTCGGTGCTCCATAAGCACAATAAGCTTAGAGTAGCTAGATAAGTTTGATGGGGATGCCAGATAGGAGATGCTTATTCCAGCCTAGGCATATTCCAGAAATAGGCGAAGCTGCAACAAAATCTATAATGCTGAAAGTTTCTGTAGGCTCATTGCTGGCGCTGAAATCCGGCTCTAAATTACTAAGAAGTAAAAGAAGAGTAACTTCTTGCTGTTGTCTTTTACTGCGCACTGTACTTTACCCTTCCTCTTTTTTTTTTAGAGCACAAAATTGAGAAAGGGAATTTGAGCGTGCTCACTGGCTCAGATGAACAATAATTTGTCCAGTCTTTAACAATAGAGTAACAACCTTTGCTACAGAGGAGCAATGGTGGGAAAGTGTATACACTGTAGCCAGAAATTCTGCAGCTGTGCAACAGGATCTCAAATACTGCAGCGACGTAGGTATGACTGCAGGAGGAAGAATCAAACTTATGTTGCTAAAGTAGCAGAAAAACAAAAATATTTAACTTTTGTAAAGTTGTTTTTTACAGTACACGGGTTCCGGCCAGTCAACATTCCAGCATGCGATAAGTTTTTTTTGGAATCTACCCATGAATCACTTGTTCGGAAGACCCCTTCATTTTTCTGTATAAGTCATTCGGGAATATTCGAAACGGCGTGCGTCTGTTAAATATGCTGCCGTAGGCATGGTGGGACGATGTCTTTATGCGGAATAACCTTGCATACAGCCATTAGTGTATTAGGGCATTTATTTGTAGATTATAGAGCAAGCAAGAACAGTGTGAATAAAAGGAGCATATCAGAATAGTGTGGCTAAAATAAAATACTTCCATTGTTTTTTGATGAGAGCGAAGATAGATCTGGGTGAGATGAGGGTAGCTGCGTGCCTGCGGTTCACTCTTGCTGAGAACTATGTCGAGGCAGCCTCGTTGCGGTAGACGCAAAATGCAAAAGCAACCTTGTGCTGTAATTTTGGTCAAGTTTCAAATTACTGGGTAGTTAAATTTAATCTCAGACCCTCCTCCTCTCCGGTAGGTTAGACGCGCACGATGGTAAATGCTGCCGTGCTTCATTCGACCAGCACAGCAAACACGACCCGGCGCAATACGGGTAGTACGCGATTCTAGCGCGCCCGAGTAACAACGGTTTGCAATGTCTAGTTTAATAAAAAACGCACTGTTTGATTTTCGAGAATGCATTTCTCAGGAGTTAATTTTCCTTAGCACGCGGCGAGCGAATGGTGGCATTAGTTTCAGTCAATATGTTTCAGCAACTTGAACGCAGGGATTCGTGACACGCAGGAAATGCGCTGGCAATTTGAGGCCTAATTTCTGTACATCCATATTTGGTTTATTTCACTCACTTGACTTGAAGCCATTAGAAGTTAAAACTATTATTTAGAAACAAGAGCAGAGCCCTCAACTGGTCGCCTAATCAGAGCCTGAACAGTTAAATTAGTGCCGGCTCGATTTGCAGCAATCTTGTACGCGTTATTTTTAAATTCCTGTAGCAGATTATTCGTCTCTATTCAATCATTTTACTCTAGCCATAACAGATATGACTTGGGTGTGTTTTATATCGGTAGTACTGCATCAGCAGAGTGAGTACAAAAAATGATGACTGTCACTTTTATGCCAAGTGTCCTCATCCACCTCTTTTGAGTAGAATCTCAGATTATGTGTGTGCCACAGCGGACAATAGATCGATATGCGTTCCAAAATAGCCTAACTTTTCTTTTTTTTATCACAACTGCATATGCCCCTACTTTGCTAACCGGTCTAGCGGAAGAAAATTGGAACCGGTTTGGTATTTTTCAGAGTGCCATCTTCCCAAATAGTCAACGGCTCACATCAAAAATTTCGAAAATAAATTACATGCTCACGCAAAAAAACACTCCAGCGAGGCTTGGCCAACCGCTGTGAATATTAATGTCAATAACCTACAATTACTGCGCATCAAGAAAGTAGCTGGGACCGACCTACGCATGGTGTGTCTTTCCATCGCGTTTGTTCACTTTTTTGTCGCTGTTCCTTCCGTATGATAGGTGCAGGGATAGTCAAGAAAGCCGCTCCGAAGTTCCGAAAAGTTCCGAAGCCGTACACAAGTGCTTGCGTAGGCAAAGCGCTACTGCCCTGCGTGTGTAAGCTGCCCGCTACGACGCATAGCTTTAGTTGGCCGTACGTTAACAGTGGGCAACAGCGGCATCGTGAATTTACCCTGTCGGTTCAAAAACGCGCTATGGTGTTTGCTGCGCCATCAAGTGCAAGTAAATTAAAATAATTTTACTTAGTCCAGTTGACTGGAGCCAAGCCACGGCTAAGCTGTCGCCGGGCTGGAAGTTTCGCTGTTCTGCAGTTCTGCGGTGAGCAAGTTTGAGTCTGAGTCCTACTGGAGTCTTCAGTCAGGATGCCTTTTAGCATTCTATGTAATAATTATATCGCATCGATGTCGAGGTGGGAGAAAACTGACGACCTCAAATTAACTAGAAAAAACTGGTGGCTTATGAAATGCGAGTATTAACTGAAGGACATTTAATACGAAATGAAGCGCCGGAGGGAGCAGGCGACGTTGAAGTATTGTTCGCTGTACGGACTACTGGATATTGACAACAGCTACAGCATGCTGTTCAAACAACAGTTCAGATGTGGAAATAAGACTTAGATTATTTAGTGAGGGTACTGGGAATGTCGGAATGGATTGTGAGGGACCAGCGAGTGACCGTGCTAGGCCGCGATGTGCCGTGCCGTGCGCTTCGACGCCTGGCATGTCCGAACAGATGGTGCGACTGGTGGAAAATATTCTGGCTGCATCCGTCACCTATGTCCAGCTTCGAATCACAAGTATTCAATCATATTGCAAGGACTTTTGGACATTTCCTGACCGACTGCAATCGTCACTTAAGGCTGACAACTACCTGCCTCAAGGAACTCGCATACGTAGGTCGCCGTTGTTTATTGTTTTTGTTTTGACTGCACTACACGTAGAGATAAACTGCATTTCTCCCGAACCTTAGGGCAATTCAAAAAATCAAGCAATTAAAGGAGTCTGCGCATTACACGCTTAACTCAATTATGGCTTTATTCTTTTTTTTCTAGTGGTTAGCGAGCACGCTAACAACTCTAAGTCCATCACGCATTCGGGAAAGCTGGAGACTAATTGTCATCGCTGCAAAAAATGGAAAACAAAAACTCTGCAAGAACTTCCTTTTCGCTCTATATTTGTGTGGTTGCGCCCATTAAATGGCTAAACGTTGCGGCTCTATTTTTAATCAGAGCGTTTTCAAACCGCGGTGCCTCTGTAGCTTTGATATTCGGTTGCTTGATGCAAACTTCGAGGATGTTCTTCATGCAGTATTTCGATGGTATTTTCAAGAGCACCGTGGTATTCTGTTTCAACGACTGTTGGAACCTGCAGTTAGAGGTCCGAACAATGTCCCGTTGCTCCAGTGTGCTGGACGTCAAAGCCTAGGTGTACCAGTAGAACGAATCCTATCGAAAATACTGTCCTTGCTTCTGAAACCCCAGCCAGGCTTGTTTGCAAATACTGCACACTCACCCACATCTGCTTGAGTACTTCAGCATCTGAACGTAAAGCAAGCTGAATATTTCAGCTGAAGGAATTGTGGAAGAACCAGTTAATTTCCTCCAAAAATTCTAGGTTCTGATCACAAAACGGCGATTGAGCAGCGAGCAGTTTGAGGCAATCAATCAATCAATCAATCAATCAATCAATCAATCAATCAATCAATCAATCAATCAATCAATCAATCAATCAATCAATCAATCAATCAATCAATCAATCAATCAATCAATCAATCAATCAATCAATCAATCAATCAATCGACCAATCGACCAATCACTCAATCAATCAATCTTTCTTTTTGGTGCCAAGGAACAACCTTAAGGTCTTGGTGCCGGTACGCCATACACAAAACACAAAAATGTACATTTATTTCCCACGAAGAAAAATAATGAGGCGAAGTATGGCAGCAGTCAAGGCGATAGAAAAAAAAAAGACGTATGAACTAGGCCTCTGGTTCAGACAAGGCCGTGACAGCGAACAGAAAGCTTAGCAAAAAGCGCGAACAGGAAAGCAGCGAGAACAATCGGAAAAGAAAACGGCTATAACAGGCAATAGATATAAATGACAAAGGGAAACAACAAACAAATTGACATATAAATAACAAAAAGAAACAACGAACGACCTTGCACAGCAAAATGCAGCATGGATCATATTTCGATCAAGAATAAACTAATTCAAATATGAACAAACACGAAATCTCTAAAATACAAGCTAGATATACAATCAAGCACTATAAAGAAATATAATTACTGAACGCTCAGAACACAGCAGAAACACAGACCCACAGGACAGACGCTGACTGCCAACTGCTTACTGTGAAGCCACCTCGCACGTTATAAAGCATAATAAACCATGTGACAGTCAGGGATCTAAAGAAGCATGAAGCAAAAAAAATGTAGAAAAAGTACGGTTCTTTCATCCACATGGCCAATGGGCGACGTCCAATACTAAAGTCGCAGCAGGCGATCAAGCAAGAAGAACTAAAAGCACCGAAGCAAAAGCTGCGTCACATTATAAAAAAAAATTTATTCAAAACTAAGGAGGCCAACAAGTAACGCGGCTAAACAGCAAAAAAAACGCCCTGGTTTTGTATAAGGTTTGTTTTATAATGTGACCTTGCTTTTGCTTCTTGTTTGATCGCCTGCTCTGACGTTTGGTTTGGGCATCGCCCTTTGGACATGCGGATGAAAGAACCGTACTTTTTTCTACCTTTTTTACATTTTTGCTTCGTGCTTCATTGGGTACCTGACTGTCACATCGTTTATTACGGACGGGAAGTAGACGTGGAAAAGGCCGAATGTAGACATTAAAATTAAACAGACTTCATATTATGCTCTCCCACTGGCATCGTGCAGGGTGTGTTCAGGCCCTCGGAAAGGTGCGTTGTACAGACCACAGAATGGTAACGTCTCGAATTCGATGGAAACAGAAGAAAGTAGTGAAGCGGAAGCTATTTAAAGAGTTAGCGGTTAGAGGGAAAGTACAAATATTCAGAATTGCGCTACAGAAGAGATATTCTGCTTTAAATGAGGGAGAAGATCTTGAACGATAATCTCACGATAATCTCACGATAAATGAAAGATAATCTCACGGCTGTCATTACGGAGTGCGACGTAGAAATAGGCGTTAGGATGGTTCGACAGGGTACCGGCAAGCTATCTAAGGAGACGAAAAATGTGCTTAAGAACCAATAAAGCATGAGGGCGTCGAACCCTACAGGCAGAATAGAACGAGCAGAGCTGTGAAAGTTGATAAATAAGCGCAAGGTAGTCGACATAAGAAAGTTTAATATGGAGAGAATCGACCATACTCTAAAGACCGGAGGAAGCCTAGAAGCGGTGAAGAGGAAACTAGGCATAGTAAAAACCAGATGTATGCGATAAGACACAGGGAGGGCAATGTCATTAGCAATATGGATAAGACAGATATATATACAGTAGCCAATGTAATCAAAACGTTAATGACAGAGACAATGGCGCAATGTGCCATCCCATCAGCCACGAAAGAGGAAGTAAAGAAAGCTTTAGCCCAGGCAGCACAACAACATTGGCCGAACGTCGGGCAACTGTTGGCAAAATTGGCACGAACATCGGTCCTACACTGGCATTTGGGTCGAGCGCTACCACTTTACACATTGGCCCTACTTTCATGCCAGTTTTGGGCCAACGTTAGGCCGACCAAGCGGCAAACGCAGACCCAATGTTCGTTCTGCAGCATGGTCCAGCAAAGGTCTCATACTGGCGTTCAACTTTCAAACATTGGTAGCCAACTTTCAAACATTGGTAGCCAGCTTTCGAATAATGGCATCCAGCTTTCGAATAAGGGTTTCCAGCTTTCGAATAATGGCAACCAGCTTTCGAACGCTGGCACATGCAATTAACCCACTCGCCAATGACCGGCACTGTGGATGGATGCACATACCATTCTACCTAGCAAATATTCATAAATGAGGGTGCGAAAGAATTCCAGAAAAAAGACCCGTTTATTGCTTTGAGTTACAAGAATCACGCTTCTATAGCGCGCACAGGATGGTTTGCGCTACCACCAGCCACCCTGGGGAGTAAAGAAAGGGAGCCCAAGAGCATGGTGGTAGAGGCTGTGGGAAAACAATTCATTTTCAAGTTTGGTTCGTGCCGATCAGGTTGGACAAAGCATCTCGGCAAGCTGCTGCGGCACGGATAAGGCATCCATAAAGTGCTCAACGGAGCTGTCCTCGAGTGAACTGATCAGTCATATCCGAAGTAATCGTTGCACTCCACTTGCAAGAGGGCTGCTGGACTGCATTCAAACAACTTGCTCGTCCAGCTCTTCCACGATGGCCTCACAAAGCGCCAAGCCTGCGAAGAGATGCATGGTGTCATGGTAAGTTGAATTATGGCCATCACAGAACAAAAACAAAAATGATTAAATAACACCGAATTCTGTGAAACACAGTCATCGTGAAGACACTAGCAACATATTTTACAGGATAATTTTAAATTTATTCTTAAGAACCAGCACCACATTAGTTGCACAAAGTGGAATTTAATTTACTACACATCCCTTATAACAAATGGTTTAATTTAGTCTAATGCGTCGTGTCGCACTCCCAGTAAATATATTCAATGCGAGATAAGCAAATTAATGTGATATTGAAAACAGATTAATGTATTATTTTGTTTTAATATCATAACTCGTATCTCTAAGTTGCGAGCTAATTTTTTATTCAAGTAAATATGCACAGGTTGTAGCGTCTCTTCCACATGGATGTCAAAACAACATTTTTGATTAGTTTTTTTTAATATGGTTAAAAATACGGCTTGCGAGTTTTTGCGAAATACGCTGAATGCAAGGAACTCAGGGCACCTTTGTTTTACCTTAGTCGCTTCGCATGCATGCTATAATTGGATTCGAAACTGCCACTTGAAAACCGCACAAAAATACTAGTCTGATAGCCCAGAGTAATGCTCTTTTTCATTGCGAGAGAACTTGGGCAAAAGCTTTAACCAGAAATTGCGGATTTCCTATTGAGTCTGCAAGTGTAGAAGGCAAAAAGAAACAGTAAGGAAATATTACACATATTCTTACCAACTGGTGTGCAGTGGAAAATTAATTAAGCGGTTCTGATTTCCGTCGTGCATAAGCGGTAAAGGACATATTCCCGAATGCATCCTATCTCAGGTCATATGAGTTCAAACCCGCTGTTAGCCAAAGTAGTGAATCTTCAGTGAGTTCATCGCACCAAAGACGAAAAATTAAATTCTCACCATTCGGCCACAATTCCACTGCGCACGACGTCAAGCAAGCCGTTTCGCAATGAGAGTGGGTACACAGAAGTCGTCCTCGTGCTTTTTGGCTCGCTCTCTTTTCCTGCCGAAAAAATAAAGGCGCATGCAGTCAAAGCACTGTTTACTACAAAAACCACTTTAACTTCCAGACGTATATCAAGATAAAAGAGTTTTAGTACTTACAAATAAGATCTTGCAGGCGGTACGAACAGCGTCGGAGGTCTCCTAATATATGTGTGTGGCTTTTCGCGTGCACAGACTATGAACGGTGCTAGCTCGAGAGTGCATGCATTTTCGTCATGTTGATTGTGCACGTGGTTGGGCTCCGCCGTGGAGTCCAGAATGTCTTATTGTGATGCGTCGCGCGGTTCCAAGACGAGTAGTGGAGACGATAGTGGGGGGGGGGGGGGGGGGGGGTTGGCTGGAGGGGATATAGTCATTTTTCTTTACACAGGTTTTGTGGTTCCAAGAAAAGTCCTCGAGCTGAAAGGTGGAGACAGGGAGATCGTGGAAGGGTGCACGAACAGCGAAGCGCGTAGCTGCGCGCGAGGGAAAATAGCTTTGAGAAAGTGACAACCAAAAAGAAAAAATAGCGCTTCGCGGGGTGGGGGGTTAGCCCGCGACCTAAATAAAGGGTGCGGCCGGGAGAGCAGGTGGGGAGATATTGGACTTGAATACTTGAAAGAGAGAGGGAAAGAGGCCGAAACACGTGAAAAGGGTTTGGAATTTTTGGAGAATGAGTCACATGGCCACAGGCAGTACGGAAAGCAATACCTACAAGGAACAAGTGGATGGGTAACACGGAAGCGTCAAAGTATTGCTACAAAGCTGCAGCAAAAGCCCGAAAATTTTGAAGTGAAAAACTTGGAGCTTCAAGATGAATTTCGCCAAAACGACTTCAGACACTCGCGTATTTTGTGGGGCCGTATGATGTGGCTTCTGTTAGTTCAATATAGCTTAAAATGTTACCACTGTAGGGGTGCGTTTATTAGGCGTCCTCAAGAGACTGAACCGCCGTGCAGGGTCTGGCAGCGTAGACGGGCGTAGCCAGCACCAAGAGAGCGGGGGGGCAACTTCGTCGTCGTCAGGCTCAGCGTAGTGTCGGCGCATAATTTCGTCGTCGTCAGGTGCAGCGTAGTGTCGGCGTATGGCGGTAGCGGAACCTGTCACAGTTGGCACACTACAGTTTCCCCCGGGTGAAAAGGAGCCAGCCTGGCGTCTTAAGGGGAAGGAAGAACAGAGGGGTCGTAGTACGGCTTCAGTCGGTCGACGTGGACGGTTTCGCGGCCACGGCGACGCAAGTCCGCAGCGGGTGCAACGTGCTCAACAATATAATTGACCGGAGAGGTTTGCTGGAGAACCCGGTAGGGACCATGATACCGATACAGCAGTTTCCGCGAAAGGCCGGGAGTTGTGGCAGGCACCCAGAGCCACACAAGGGAGTCGGCAGGGTAGGAGGTAGAGGCCGCGGAAGTGTCGCGGTCATGTTTTTGCTGCCACTGGGTCTGTGTGGTAAATGAGCGAGCAAGCTGACGGCATTCTTCGGCGTACCTGGCAGCGTCAACAGTGGCGTGGACTCGGAAATGTCGGGTCGGTAGCGAAGAAGAGTATCCATCGTGCAGGGGGGCTCGCGGCCGTACAGAAGAAAGAAGGGAGAGAATCCAGTGGTGGTTTGTGTCGCAGTGTTATATGCGTAGGTGACGAAGGGAAGAACTTGGTCCCAGTTGGAGTGGATGGCGTCGACGTACATGGACAGCATGTTACTCAGGGTTCGGTTGAAACGCTCGGTCAGGCCGTTGGTCTGAGTGTGGTAAGACGAAGCGGTTCGATGGATAATGCTGCATTCCTTGAGGAGGGCCTCAAAAGCGTCAGACAGGAATACGCGTCCACGGTCGCTGAGCAGTTCTTGAGGAGCACCATGACGAAGAATCAGGTTCTTTAGAAGAAAGGAAGCCACGTCGCGGGCGGACGCAGATGGTAATTGTGACGTTTCAGCATAACGTGTGAGATGATCCACGGCCACGATAATCCAGCGGTGACCAGCGGGAGTGGGAGGGAGGGGGCCGTAGAGGTCTATGCCAACGCGGTCAAACGGGCGGGCAGGGCAGGGTAACGGCTGCAGTGGAGCAGGCGAGGTGTGAGGCGGACATTTACGCCGTTGACAGGATGGGCAAGATCGCACAAAGTGGCGAACAAAGCGGTACATGCCGCGCCAGTAGAATCGAAGACGCAGACGCGTGTAGGTTTTCAAGACGCCGTCGTGGGCACACTGTGGGTCCGCATGAAAAGCGGCGCAAATGTCGGTGCATAGATGGCGGGGGATCACTAGGAGCCATTTGCGGCCGTCGAACAGGTAATTGCGACGGTAGAGGAGACCGTCCCGAATAGAAAAGTGACGGGCTTGACGTAAGAGAGAACGGGACGAATTATCAGTCGTAGGACTCGAAAGGAAGTTAATAAGAGTGGCGATCCAAGGGTCTTTCTGCTGCTCGGTTGACATGTCGGCAGTGGCAAGCGAGGACAAGTCGTAAGCAGACGCAGAAGCAAGCGATGAAGGACTAGGTAGCGGCGAGCGGGAAAGAGCGTCCGCGTCATTATGCGTGAGGCCGGAGCGGTAAATGACATGAATGTCATACTCCTGCAATCGCAGAGCCCAGCGAACTAGGCGGCCTGACGGGTCTTTGAGAGAGGCCAGCCAGCACACGGCA
The DNA here is from genome assembly GCF_055824585.1 of Amblyomma mixtum. Lineage (NCBI taxonomy): Eukaryota > Metazoa > Arthropoda > Arachnida > Ixodida > Ixodidae > Amblyomma > Amblyomma mixtum. The sequence continues at coordinate 42,893,386 of NC_143017.1, read as the reverse complement.
TGGTGGTCGGTTACTATAGAGAACGGGCGACCGTAGACGTAGGGACGAAATTTTCCAATGGCCCAAATGATGGCCAAACATTCTCGTTCGGTAACAGAATAGTTGGCCTCCGCTTTGCTCAAGGTCCGACTGGCGTAGGCGACCACATATTCTCGGAAGCCAGGTTTACGTTGGGTGAGAACGGCACCCAGTCCAATACCGCTGGCGTCAGTGTGGATCTCAGTAGGCGCAGTCGGGTCAAAGTGGCGCAGGATAGGAGGCGAAACCAAAAGGCGGCGCAAGGTGTCGAAGGCGACATCGCAAGCAGGCGTCCAAGCGGAGAGGTTGGAGCTGCCTGCGAGTAGCTGGGTCAGAGGAGCGATGATCGAGGCGAAATTTAAGATGAAGCGACGGAAGTACGAGCAGAGGCCAACGAAGCTACGGAGCTGCTTCAGTGAGGTGGGCTTCGGAAATTCGGGAACTGCACGAAGTTTGGCGGGGTCCGGAAGAATGCCGTCTTTAGAGACTACATGTCCTAAAATGGTGAGTTGTCGGGCAGCAAAGCGGCACTTTTTCAAATTCATCTGGAGCCCAGCGTCAGTAAGACAAGTCAGAACGCGCTCCAGGCGGATGAGATGAGAAGAAAAGTCCGCAGAAAAGACGACGATGTCATCGAGATAGCAAAGACAACTCTCCCACTTGAGTCCACTAAGGATAATGTCCATCAGGCGTTCGAAAGTTGCCGGGGCGTTGCAAAGGCCAAACGGCATGACGTTGAACTCATATAAGCCGTCAGGTGTTATGAAGGCAGTTTTTGAGCGATCAGTGTCAGCCATGGGCACCTGCCAGTAACCTGACCTCAAATCCAGCGAGGAGAAATACTCAGCTCCCTGCAAGCATTCCAGGGCGTCATCGATTCGTGGCAGGGGATAGACGTCCTTGCGTGTGATGTTGTTGAGCCGGCGGTAATCAACACAGAACCTGATGGAACCATCTTTCTTTTTTACCAACACAATAGGAGACGCCCAGGGACTGTGAGAGGGCTGTACCCCGACGGAGCATGTCGTCCACGTGATCAGAAATGACGCGGCGCTCAGAAGCCGAGACACGATAGGGGCGCTGGCGAAGAGGGGCGTGTGTACCGGTGTCGATAGTGTGCGCAACGACAGACGTACGGCCCAAGGCAGTGTGAGGAAGATCGAAAGAAGACCTGAAGCGCTGGAGGAGGGCGACGAGTTGATCACGTAGCGCGGGTGGAAGGTCAGCGTCAATGGCACGGTGGAAGACGTCGGAGGGCGGTGAATCATTCTTAACATCACAGGAGCTGAGCACATCGACATCGAAGGAAGCGGTGGTATCAAGAATAGGGTAGGGAAGGCAGGAATCAAGTTCTTCAATACGCCCGAGGCATTCACCTCAGAGCACTGCTGACGGGCACGAAGATGGGTTCGAGACGTAAATTGCACTTTGTCCATGGTCGATCGTCAGAACAGCAAAGGGAAGCAGGAGGCAGGGATGGCGGGAAGCGGTTTCGGAAGGCGTGAAGAAAACAGTTGAATGAGTGACGCCGGCACAGGAGAGGGGTACGAGGGCAGCAGAAAACGGAGGAATGTCGGTATCAGTCGCGACCACAAGTTTGGCAGACTGCGTAGGTACGTCGCAAAAGGGAGCGTCACACAGCGGAGAAAAGGCGATTTCAGCTCGAGCGCAGTCAATAACGGCACGATGGGTCGAAAGGAAGTCGCATCCCAGGATGATGTCGTGTGAGCAGTGAGACAGCACAATAAACTCGATGGTGTACAAAACATCTTGAATGAGGACACGGGCCGTACATGCGGCTGAGGGATGAATGCGCTGTGATGAGGCGGTGCGAAGCGAAAAGTCGGAAAGTGGGGTAGTCACTTTGCGGAGTCGGCGGCAGAGAGCTTCACTTATAACAGATACTGCAGCGCCCGTGTCGACGAGGGCGAAAACCTTGGCACCTTCCACGAACACTACGATTACATTAGCGGGACGACACGGAGGACTTGAGGAGTTCGAAACAAGCGCAGTTCTTGCGCCCGGAACTGCGGCTGCTAGTTTCCCTCAAATGCGGAGCTAGAACGTCGCAGCATCGGAGAAGGGGAACGGCGTCGAGGGGAAGGCGATCGGCGAGTGGTGTAAATTTGGCGATCAGGGGAAACAAAGGGGGGACCAGGTGGACTTCTCGGCGAGGATAGTTCGGCATCGTATGGCTAAGAGCGCAGATCAGGTCGAGAAGGCGGAAGGCGCTGGCGGCAAAGCCGCGCGACATGGCCGGGCAGACCACAGGCGTAACAGATGGGTCGGTTGTCCGCAGTACGCCAGGGATTCGTAGGATGTGGGCGAACTCTTGAGAACGGAGCTTGAGACGGGGGCTCAGACGGCGGCGGAGGACGGAAAGAAGGGGCGGCCTGGTAGGAATCGGGTGCCGGCGTATGTCGTGGCCTGGCTACTGCTTGGGCGTACGTCAGGGGTGCTGTCACAGGCGGGAGCACAGGGCTTGACGGTAGCAGCTCAGCGACTTGGTCTTGTACGACACGGCGAATGGTAGGAGCCAAAGACGGGGTCGAGTCAGGAACTTGGCGGGCGGGGTCTTGAAAATGTGATATGAGGGGCAGCTGGCGAGCGACCTCTTCACGAACGAAGGCTTTGATTTGGTTGAGAAGAGGGGAGTCCTCAAGAGAAGTACCGCCCAGGGCCAGTGTAGAGAGGGCCTCGTCGCAGACACCGGCACGCCGTGTGGAAGCACGCCGCTTGCGGAGCTCGTCGTAGCTCTGGCAAAGCTTAATAACCTCACTGACGGTGGTAGGATTTTTCGCGAGGAGCATCTGAAATGCGTCGTCAGCGATGCCTTTGAGGATGTGGTGGATCTTGTCCGCTTCTGGCATGGCGGCGTTGACACGTTTGCAGAGGTCAACGATGTCCTCAATGTAACTTGTGAAGGTCTCGTCGGTGTGTTGAGCGCGGTCCCGTAAGCGTTGTTCTGCACGGAGCTTGCGCACCGCAGGGCGGCGGAATACTTCCGCAAAACTCTTCTTAAATACGGGCCAAGTGGGTAGGTCCGCCTCATGGTTTCGAAACCAGAGGTTCGCCACGTCCGTGAGATAAAAGATGACGTTACTCAGCTTGATAGTGTCATGCCACTTGTTGTAGCTGCTCACTCGCTCATACGATGACAACCAGTCGTCAACATCTTGGTCGGCAGAGCCACTGAACAGGGCAGGGTCACGCTGCCGGATGGCGCCAGAACAAATGACGATGGTTGAACTGGCCGCCGGTGTTGGGGCAGTCTCATTTGGCATGGTTGACACAGGTGGCAGCGTACGGCTCCGGAGTTCCAGGTTGGTAGGGGACGAACCCAGCACCTCCACCAATTGTAGGGGCGCGTTTATTAGGCGTCCTCAAGAGACTGAACCGCCGTGCAGGGTCTGGCAGCGTAGACGGGCGTAGCCAGCACCAAGAGAGCGGGGGGGCAACTTCGTCGTCGTCAGGCTCAGCGTAGTGTCGGCGCATAATTTCGTCGTCGTCAGGTGCAGCGTAGTGTCGGCGCATGGCGGTAGCGGAACCTGTCACAGTTGGCACACTACACCACATAATAACAAAATATAAAGAAAAAAAAATATCCAAGCAGAATGCGCGCAATTTCATAGTTTCATGTACCGTGCATGCGCCAAACAAGCTAGGTTAACATGCGTCTAACGCCAGTTGTCAGTCCATTTATTCAGTAGTCGTCGAAGAATCCTCAAATTGTTTGTTGGTGTGGAAGTTTCGCGCAAAAAAAGCAAAAACAAACAAAGGCATGTTGAATTGTGGTTCGCAACTACTTTCGATGGTTTTCATCAATAAAGGTGATGTTCGAAAGAAAAAAAACTTGCGAGTAAATATGCAAAGACGTGAGCAAGAGCTATATAGCCCTCAATGCAAATTACGCAACAGAAGAATAAAATGGACAAAAACAACAATTTCCAACACTACGATTTGCAGAAAGGAAGGAAGGAAATAGCAAATCAGAAAACACGGGAAAGGCGCGATCACAGGGCACGACGTAGGGAAGTGTAGGAATCGCTTAGCACGTGTCCGCGTGCGTTTATGAAGCACCCGCCTAATATTTCACGAGCGCAACGCATAATTCGAAATTACGAGGCGACTGCTTCGTTTCTTGACGTTGCCAAAACTGCGCACAATTTCGGTTTAGCGAATGCACTTGCACTAATCTATTACGTTTGTATCGCGATCTCCATGAAGCAGACACCAGATGCGCACTGCGGCAGTGAATTCCTAGAGCGAATAAAAAAAAGTGATTGTTTTATTCCAAAAATTTAATCACATGAAACTTATTTGGGCGTCTCGGGTGTAATGAGAACGCTGTTGTCTTTATTGGAAGTTCTTCAGATTTGTCTGTAGCTTCTTTTTTCTGTTGTGTTCTATTTTGCTGTATTGAATTTTACTGTTAATGTGCTTACCCCCCTACAATAATGCATCTGAGGGCGCTGTAGGTACATTGAATAAATAAATAAATAAAATAGAGTTTTCTTAAATAGCATAGCCAATTCTGGCAAACAGTGGGGGAACTCTGGCTAACATGGCCCATGATAGCCATGATTTTAAGATGGCATAACCGACAATGGCGAACAGTGGGAAAATTCTGGATAACCTGGCCCACGATAGCCAGGATTTTGTAATGACACAGCCAGTATTGGGAAAGCGATGGACAACCAGGGCCATCATTGGACGCGGTAGTGAGTGGTTCAGCCAATATTGGAAACTCATTGGGAACTGTGGGCCTACTTAGGGCCATTCTTTGCCAACAGTATTCCAATATTGGCCCTCTGTCATGTGCTACCTGGGAGGAGCACCCGTCCTGTATTGGTGTTTCTGCTCTGTTCGTGCCGTCTTTTTGCGCTTACTTCTAATGTTTCAAGTATGAACGATATAGCTCAAGCTGAGATTTTAGTAGTGAACGCGTTACAGAAAATCAGACGTGAGTGCGCGGTCTTGATGTAAAAATATCAATGAAAAAAGAAGTAGAAGTGATGAAGCAATTACGGAGGAAAAATAAAACCTAAATTATACAGGTGGAAATGAACCGGTAAAGTAAAAACAAAATGCTTTAAAGGGGAAGTTATCTCTGAAAAAAAGGGCTGCTCACAGTGGTACGTTACGGACATCAAATATAAACGAAGACAGAGAAAGTTTTCAAATATATCAAGGTGAGGAGAAAGAGAAATAAACAGTTTCGCATTCCGTCCAGAGGGGAGAAGGAGTGTAGAAACGCAAGAACTTGAAATAGTCTGAACTCCCTTATGCCCTTTCGCGGTACACGCAAAAGGATACGCGCTGTATCTGCGGGCATAGAATGTAACCTTGAGGAAGTTCATACAATAATTTTACATCTGCCCTCACTCGACGGCATTTAAGAGAATGAATGAGTTACTCCGTCTGGAAAGAGAGCCGGAGGTTGCGCAAGAAAACCAATAATGAAATATGTGTAAGAACATTAGCTGAACTCTTTCGATTTTGTGACAGTTCGGCTTGCAAGTGCCATTCCAGACAACAGAGGTATACTCCAAAAGTGGCAAGCATATGGACTGGTAGAGCTTTAAGAAAGGAAATGCGGCTCGGAACTCTATCAAAAGCCTGCAGATGAAACCGAATGTGCGCAGCGCCCGTAGAGCAATGCATTTAGTGTGACAAGAGAAGCTAGACTACGGTCGAAAAGTACACCGAGGTAATAAATTTCATGAACCCCAGATAACGGCATACAGTTCACAAAATAACAGTAGAGTAGATAATAATACTAACACTAATTCTAATACTACTACTACTAATAATAATAATATTTTATTTTCCTTTGATACAAGGGAAGCAGCAGCCGCTAAAAAGCTTCAAAGGACAGTAGCATCACCGCTCAGTTTATTAATGTAGTAGTATCATGCCTCAGTCAGGGAATGTATTTGTTGCGAAGCCTTTCCGCCCATCTGTAGTGGTATATAACAAGAATCATATGTTAGTGCTGTCAAAGGTTCGGACCCTTTTTCGCGTCCTAGATGTCATCCGAAGCGTTGTATGGCTAGGCCCCTTTGTAAGAATGCTGCTGACTCTGGCGGAAAGGCACCGAACGCACGCTCTAGTGGGCAAGTGTAACCCGATTCGCGAAGAGACCGATCTTTTGGTTGCGGCAACTAACCAATAGGGTCGCGTAAAAGGTAACGCCTAAACTATGCTCGAAATGCGGGAACGCCCTTCCCTTTCAGCGCTTTCTCCCTAGCCTGCCTTCTCCTGTTACTATTCTCGATTACTGTACTTGTGTGTGGCGACGCGCTGACACTACGACCTCCGCCGACGCGAGATGGGCTTTTTGCCCACTGGAGGAAGCAGCAGGATATCCTGTTCTAATGCGCTCGGGTCTTTTGTATGGCAGCGTGTCTAGTTTATCTACCTCTCGCAGACCATAATAGAGTGCTGAGTCATTAGAAAAGGAGCTCCCTTACACAGCGCACTGGTATCGGCAATAAATGGCCTCCATTCTTAATGTACAGGAGGCTTTCAGGAGAGGTAAGTAGTCGGAAGAATCTTGAAACATGTATTGTCAGCAGTTGTACGCATGTTGTTCGCTGATCGCGTACTTCGTACGAAATGGCATGTGTGGTTTCGGGACCTATCCCATTCTTTTTTTCTTTTAAAGACTATTGAGCTCTTTATTTTGTGTTTCCTTTTTTTTAAGTAAAAGCTCCTGGTAGAAAGTTCAGAAGCGATGACTGGTTGTTGAGGCTTTTTAGTAATGAAAGTAATATGATGAATAATCAGCAAACCGCACGGTTGTTGTAATGCGCAGTGCGGCTTCTAGGAGTAAAGGCAAAAAAATTACATGACCTCTGCTTTGTAATAATCCGAAAAGCATAATTAAATTTGAGTCACCATGGGGCATTCGGCTGCGATAGCTAAATAATTTTTGTTTGATTTACTTTTCTTGCTGCTTCGGTTTCAACACCTGAACGATGACTGCGGAGTCACACGTGAGCATTAAGGCGAAAGCCTTTAGGGCCTCATACTGTCGTGACCAAGACGTGTTAGCAAATGTGTCTCCGTTTCGGATGCATGCCTTATATGGGCATATGCCAATCAATAGCCAATCGATACTTAATCAGGTACAATCGAAAGATATCGGAACATGTATTAAAGGGATTTCATGATTCTACCGTTGTACTTAATGACTAATTGGTGATTAGTCGTAGTTAAGAAGTGACATGTTGGACTGCATTGCGCCTGTGCCTTAACTAACACTAATTAATCAGTGTACTAGTTAAGGTCACGTTAATTATCAGTAACCATACATTAACTAGTATCACGAAATGTGCGCCACGTTCAACTATCATTAACCATCAATATTAGACGTTTCTAGACGTTTTATAGACATTGTGTCGAACATTCTGCAGAGTTCCAAAACTTGACAAGTGAGTGACCGGACATGATGATGGATGGCATTAGAACAACGGTAAAGACCAGTTAGCCTAATTAACCTTTCCAGTCAGACCACATAAATAAATAAAACCGAGTAGGAAATTGGACGAGTTGGGGAGTCGAACCAGGGTCTCCGGAGTGCGAGACGAGCACGCTACACCACTCCGCCATGCGAGTTCGATGGTTTGGAATGAACAAAGGCGCGTCTAGCTAATACGGCATCTTCGTTCACTCCCATCTTCCTCCCTTTCCTTACGGCGAGGTTCAGGTATCCACAGAGATATGCGAGACAGACATACTTCCGTTCCTATAAAAACGAATTTACCGTCGAGCAAGGAGTAGAGCCGAGCGGGCGATGGCGTTCTGTGGACTCCCTGGCAGCGTTGCAAGACGCTGTGGCGTTCCAATTTTAAAGGCGACACACATCAGTGACACAAGCAGCAACACTGTGCTTAAGGCTTTCGCCTCACCGCACTTTAGGTCAACAAAGTGCCCCCCCCCCCCTGAATTTTGGTCACGTTATGCGTGAAAAAAATGCGGTAGAATTGTTTTTTCACCTTTTTGATTCACTTAAATTCTGAAGCCGGCCTACCTGAAGAACGGGAGCGGCAACTAATAAAGAAGCAATGGCTATGGAGCTGTTTTTTTATATCTCACGTTATCACTACTGAACTTTTACGTCACAGCCATCGTTCGGCTATAGAACAAGCATGACAACAAGCATGAAGAAGTGAACAAGCACAAGAAGCAGAATTTATGAGGTCATAAGTGAAACCACGCACTGATCAACTTGCCTTAATGTCTTTCGGATCACTACCAAGAGCAAAACAGGCAGCAAACAATTTGCTGTCTATACTGCTTGAAGCTTCGTTCCTGTTTTCTGTCGAAGCGGCCAATGCACGAAGTTGCTTCACGTGCCGATGGCTGTTGGAAATTAAAGAAGTATACAGTTATCTCTTAGCACCCTGTGGAGATGTCGCCACTAGCGCTTAAGACTGATGTTTCCTTGTAAAAATTATCCGCGATGCCTGATAATCGTTTAGCAAGCATTAACGAGCAATGTAATAAATTCTCTTTATAATCCGAAGTTCTGTATTGCCTTGTACATTAAACCGCATTTAATTGTGCCCTCTAGCCGATGCCCTCGTCAAGAATCGGTTAAGGAATATACTGCCAAAAATAAAAAAAGAGAAGGAAACATATGCGTCAATGCCAGCTGTGTACTTAATTTTAGACTACGACGAGTACTGTCACAAATTTCATCCTGTCTTAAGACATAGATTTTCATAGAAGGAATCAAACAACGCTTTACGAGAACCTAAGCCTGGCTTGTGGAGGCTTGTATGAATTCATTGCCCGAACGAGGACACAGACTTGTGCACGCCTGCCATTTACATAAAAAACCGGATTGGTTATGCATTCTTTATCAAACTGGAGGAGTTTTGCGGCAGAAGTTAGAGAAACTGAAACGCTAATGAGAAATGAGCCGCGAAAATTAGCCTAAACTGAGCCTTATCTAATTCTCTTCACAATTAGGAAACTTTTAGGATCAGAGCACGGTTGAGGCACCTACTTCTCGCACAAACTTCATTTGCTTGATGGCGTGAGTGGGCGCATCAATTTCGGTAAAGGCGTAGCTATCATCTAAAGTTTTGTAATAAGCGAGTAATTACTCATTGGCATCCACCCGAGCGCAGCCATACGGCTACAAAGGAAAGCTATACAGATTTCTCAAAACTTCGTAGTTAAAGAAAAATTCGTCCTGGTCCGGGGTTCAAACCCAGGACCACCGCTACACCGGAGCAGTCGCTCTACCAATTGAGCTAACCAGGATGGCAAGCTTATGGTAGGGCGAGAGCGAATTGATCAATTACTCGAAGTGGGAACTGTGTTGGTCAAATGTTTAGGGGAATCCCCGAAGGTGGAGTAGATTTGTAAGGGATCCTGTCAGCCTTGCCATCCTGGTTAGCTCAATTGGTAGAGCGACTGCTCCGTTGAAGGGGTGTTCCTGGGTTTCTAACCCCGGAGCAGGACGTATTTTTCTTTATTTACGAAGTTTCTGAGGAAGCTGTATAGCTTTCCTTTGTAGCCGTATGGCTGCGCTCTGTTGGATGCCAATGAGTAATTACTCCCTTATTATAAATCTACTCCACCTTGGGGGATTCAACTGAACATTTGACCATCTAAAGTTTTCTTCTTGTGTGCATGTTTTCATGCTTCTCATACCGAGGCACCTTTGTAGAACTTCCATGAGTACAAGCGCCTTTTTTTTTTATGCGCGGCATCAAGCGAAGCCTCGACACGTGCAGCTACAAATTTAATCCGCACAGCGAACTCAGAATGAGGCCACGTAGTCTTTCGTTTTCAAGCGCACTCATGTAGTGCTTAGTTTCATAAAAGGGAGGCAACAAAGGACCATGTAACTTACAAATAAGAAATGCACGATATATGTTTCATCTCTATGCTTCTGCGGGCTTCGCGCAACCAATCACAAACGTAATTTCATTCGATGGAGAATTCGTTTTCACTCCACTGATTGAAAAAGTGCAAGATGCGATAAAAATATAAAGTACACAGTTTGATTAGTTCGCTTTGTGAACTCCCATAAATGTTCTTCGCGGTCGATTGCGAGATGTTTCTCGAATTACGACTTCATTCTGTTCGCTTCCCATCTTGCAGCAGAAAAGAGCCGTAATGGTTTGTTTTATCTTTTTTAACAAATCTTCATACATCGGAAGTTAAGCGGCCAGAGGAACGTTTTAAGCAAATGAAAGTTCTTTCAGAATCTTTGAACACGAACCTGGTGCGAAGGTTTTTACACTCCATCCTTTAATATCTTTCAGACATGTTCAATAGACATCAGCCTATTTGTATTCTCGAGAGAACGGATACCTACAACTCCAGTGTCGTAACCATTTTTCTTGATTTCATTTTCGTCCACAACGCGATCGAAAAATCAGAGAAGTACTGCTGGCGATGACGCTAAGATAATTTGATCGGATATTGAAAATTGAGAAAATGGCAATGCCGTTATTTGAGGGAATCATTGTAGGTTTTTAACACCGTTTATGAATAACTTTTATTCTACGAAAACAAACACTTCACTCTAAGACGAGAATCTGAGGCCGTTGCAAACGTGTTACACTAGGAGAAAGATATTTTTCAATGTTTTCCAAATGTGTTGAAACACCCAGACATGTCATGTCTCTTGGTTGCAATTGATTGGACAAGGCAAAAGCGGGGGCTAGTTGCTGTTTCATATTGATTAAATCGCGTTAAGTGGTACAGAAAGATGTTAACACAGATGGACGAACCGCATACTTTCAACTGATTCATTTGAAAAGTTGTGGCGCTTTTATACATAAGAGGGTGACATGAAAGAGGGAATAAAAAATAAAAAATTTGCTTCCAAAGAAAGAAATTGCTGGGGCTTAGCTTTGTTTAAGCGTAGGTGATTGCGAAAGCAAGTGGTGTAACTTGTAGCATCTTCGATATCCATAGCCTCCATCAGGTTACACGGTAACACAACACAAGAGTCTTGACTCGCGTCCGAAGTCTTCCATAGCTATACCGAAGAAACGGCGAGCAGGCGCTACTTTTCTCTACACCCGATAGCGCCTGGATGTCCGTGGATGACGTCATACCACACGCTGCAACACATATCCATCACCGCATCAAGGCCTGTAAGCTCTTGCAACTTGTATGACGTCAATCGCTTGCCGCTGTTTGCAGGTGGTCGACCGGCCGTGAAGTTCTAGCTGCGGCGCGCTGAAGAGCCGACTTGGTGCACCATCTCTCGCTCTGGTATGACGTAAGTGGTCACATGACCGACCACCGATCGTGAAGGGTAGGCTGCGGTACCGCGAAGAGGCGACACCTGGCGTAGTATTGCTTTCGCAATAAAACCGCGGCTTCCTACCTATAATCTGGCCAGTGACCACAACCATTTTATTTCGCAATCTTCGACGGCTGTTGACGGTGTGCTAATGCAGTTTTTCTGTTGCAGTAGTGTTGATCTTGAAGGCTTCGAAAATTTCTCTCTTTTGTTTTCGCGTCACCTAGTATGTGGTGTCGTCAAAGCCAGGATTGAGCGTTTCTTCGGATTTTGTTTTGCCGCGATGTTGGGCGGCTGGGTCGTTATGTTGAGGATCGCATTTGCAATGGTGACAGCGGGAAGCCAGATTATAGGGGTGCGTTATCTGCCGCACGAGTTGGCGTGTTCCCTCAGTCCACTGTTGACGCACCTTCCGATTTCTCCTATGTGCACCCGGCCAAATCTTTAACTCTCTCGGGTGTTGCATCGCTAAATGTATCTTGTAAAAGGTTCTTCTCGGCTGCACCGCTGGCATATTCATGCTGTAATTTGACGCGTGAGCAGGTATTTCCTGGTTCCTTTTTGTTCAAATTATTTTTGAGTGTAGCACTTGCGTGTTTAGATCAAAGTTATCAGATATATTCATCGTCTGGCACTACGAAGAGCCAAAGCAAGCGGAATACGCACCAATGGTTCTGGTCCATGTGGCGTTCCTCCTCTGGGTAAACTACCACTTCTTTCATAGCGGACAAGTCGTTTACCCGGAGTAAGCGCGAATGCGACACCATAACAAACAAGAAGGGCTCCGTTAAACGGCTGAGAAGCAAAAATCTGCTGCTCGATTACATTTGGCAAAGGGCACATCCTCTTGCCACGCTTGAGCGGCACGTCATAGATTACTTCCTTGTCGCACTCAACGAATCTTATTTCGTGGACGATTTCGCATGGCGGTTTGCGTTCTTCCACATTGTTGACTTTTGCGCACATGCCAATAAGTTTTCTCCGGGACGAAACGACTGCCGGGATATTGTGCTTGACTGCTATCTTCTTAAGGCCGTGTGACACCTTATGAATAAGGTACAACGATCGGCCGCACCTTTTCCTTAGAGGGTCCTTCTTTTTTTTTTAGCTCTTTTTGGCTAACGTTCGTAGCAGCTTTTCTGCATCTGAAATCAGTGAGGCGGCCGGATAGCGGCTTTCCTTCAGCCTTGCAACTTGAGCGTCAAGGCTTTACACTGTGTGTGCGCAGGACTTTTTTTTTTTCGGGCCTGTTGATGCAGGAGCATGCCGGAGGTAGTTTTCGAGTGCAAACTGTTTAATTCTTTCTTCCTTCTTTCATGTCATCCTGTTCTGTATAAAAGATCCACTTTTTTTGTAATAAATCAGTTGAAAGTACACGCTTCGTCCGTCTGTGTTCACGTTTTTCTGCACCAGTTAGCGCGATTTCCTGAGTATAAATATTGGTTCGAATTTAGAAAGCAAAATTACGCAATTCCTGCTGTACTACACAGAATCGATGAGATGTGTGAACTGATGGAGCCAGTCGACTAAACTATATTAAACTATATTATTTTCTTTACATTCCTGGAAATCACACTCAACATGTAACCATCATTCCGACTCGACGTACAACCGGCATGTGACTTACCGTCCCCAGTGTTATACAGCGCAATGCTAGTTATTCATATTATGGTAGAGGGGACTGCACGGAATATCTACATGCTCAAGGAACCAGCCTGACAGGAGTGCTTTTGCTGGATCATACAGTTTATGGCGTTTACTGTAATTGCAAGATGATAGTCATCCTGAACGTTTTCGACAATGTGGTTCAAGACACAGGTAAACATAGGTCCACTAAAGAGGGTTCTGCAATTTCAGACCACAGCTTAAGGACTAGTGAAGACGATAAATAATGGAAATGCGCAGCACACGTTCCGAAAGCAGTACTCAATTTCACCTGAAGACTCCCAAAGGTAGCAAACGATTGCATTCCCCGGCCGTGCCCAGGGGAATACTTACACAAATCGATGCTTCTCATGATTGTTACGACGCAGTTGCCGGAATGAGGCCAGACAGGTAAAACAAACAATCGCAATCTAATCTAGGACGCTCTAGATGAGGACGGAACAAGTTCAGAGAACATTTTTTGTAGTCATATTCGTTCACAAGGTGTAAAAGACGTGGTGAAATGCCACAACGCTTGTGCAGTGTGGCCATCTGCCTTGGAGCTTGACCACATCTGCAAGATCCCAAGAAGCTTGGGGCATCGTTCCTGCCTTTCACCCAACAAGCCCATAATCGAGCCGAGCGTAAAATATTTTTCATGCAATGAAAGCCTTGTGTATTCAGTATTCTTACCCGGCGGCACCCTGCAAATATAGTGGACTAGATGATATTTAAAACGAGGACTTCACTAGCACAATAACGCTCGAAGAAGCTATACTCTTTCAGGTTTGATAGCCCATTCCACAGGTACAAGTGGTCGCCTTTGTATGGTAAATGAGAAGTGACAACTGTCTTATTAGCCCGTACTCATCAGCATCGCGGTACATGCCTAGTCTTAGCTTTCTCTGCTTCATGGCGGGCAAGTTACTACTGGAAGGACCTCAAAAGATAATGTCACGAAAAAGTACACGTTTAGCACGTGTTATCAAAATGTTTTTGTTTCTAATTTTCACCTGTGATTTTCACCTACGTTCGGCGGAAGCGAGTTTGGTTGACAGAGCTGAAAGGCTGGTGCTCTCTGAAAAGCAACCATAGTGATACGCCACTTTGATGAGCCATGTTAACACGTGCAAGTGTGCACCTCGACTGGAAAGGCGAGGATTCTGGGCAAAAGCAAGGTCAAGCAGGCAAGGCTTTTATTGGAAGCCTTTCACATAAAGAAAAAGGCAGCCTTGTGCGTGAGTGACACTCCAGTTAAGTTGTATGCTGCGGAGTACGATTTCCCTAGCAATAATGTTTGTGCTAGGCGATAAGCCACGGCTGCGATAAGGCATGTGGTGTGTAAATGTGGGCGTTGCCTGAGGCTATAATTGCACGTGTTTTTCCGAGCAATAAACAGTTGGAAGTTGGCGCCTGTTCATTGTCTACTCGTCTCTTTTTGTCCTTGTGAAATTATTTGTGCCTGTGCTTTTTTCCAAGTTTCAAGATGCAAAACCAACTAGCCCGTCAACTTGCCTTACTGAAGTCTTGTGGGGAAATTGTAACGATTTCAGGAAATGAATAGAAGCGTCCTGCTTGTTTGTTTGGCGTAGTTAAGTAGTTGTAGTCGGAATGCGTTGTTAGTTGCCTGGGTAATTGGTCCGTCCGTTTGGTCAAAATTACTTGGCAGAAGAAGACAGTGGGATCGGCATCTAATTTTGTATGGTGGCAAGAGTTGTTAAGTTGCCTGCTGCCCTTTTTTTGTATTTTTTTTGCTGCCACGATTACTATGCTGCTGCATTTGTCTGCCGGCTTCATGACAACATCGGTTCTTGAAGCTATCAGGTTTAGAGTAAACGGTTCCGTCGAGCGAAGGTTTCTTCTCTTTCTAGCTTTCTTTACTTTTCTCTCAGAGTCCTATGGAGACATATTTAAAAATGCAAGCGTAGTTCTGGAAACTGCTACGTGTACGGTGAATACTTTCTGGAGGCTCTAAGAGCTATAAATTGAGGGTCGACGTCTCGGCTTGATGAGCACGTGTTTACCACGTGTAGAAGCCGTAGATGATCCCGGCCGCGGCGGCTGAATTTCTTTGGAGGAGAAATTCGAGGCCCGTGTACTGTGCGATGTCAGTGCACGTCAAAGAACCCCAGGTGGTCGAAATTTCCGGAGCCCTCCACTACGGCGTCCCTCATAGCCTTAGTCGCTTTGGGACGTTAAACCCCATAAACCAAACCAAACCAGACCAGAAGCCGTAGATGTTAATTAGGAAAGGGGTTTTACAGTGCACTACTCCGAAATATTTGTGCTTCACGAAAGCTTTGATAGATCTCAGAGAAATTCACACTGGTTGAAATTCTTGTCAGTTGGGCTAAATTTGAGAACACGCTTGAGAATCTGTTACTATAATTTAGGGATTTTGAGGAAGGAACTACATTGCTGTCATCATCCTGTCAAGGTGGTTGTTGCGCTGTCAAGATATCTTCTTTTACAGCGGAAGCGTATCTCGAATCTGTTGCGCTATTGTTTAATGGGGAAATTATGTTCCGTCGTCACAAAATCTGCTTTGCATTGCTATTAGCACTATTGCGTTGAGTTGGTCTTTAAGAGAATTTAGCTTTTCTTCACAACGTTCTCCTAAAATACCGTTAAATGAAAGGGACGCATCATCTGCAACCTTTTTCTATCGAGTGAGCACTTCAGGCCGAAACGCAGCAAGGGAGCACCTTGCCTCGACTTTAAGTCCTTTGGGTGTTGGTCAGTGATTAGAGCGGGATTTTGAAATCTTTAAATGGAACCTGCAATTGCTTTTTGGGGATAGCTTTCAGGAAACCAGGAAAGCTTGCCTTTTCGGTCATAACAGCGTTTTATGTGAGCGTTACTATTCGCTGTAGGCTGTTGTCAGTAGGAATAACCTAATATTGACTGCATTCGGGCCGCACCTTCGGGACCCGTTCCACCTGACTATAGCCAGCATTTTCAAAAAGGCGGGCAAAAAAAAAGACATTTACCAGAGAACGCGGCAAGTTGACTCGTAGAACATCAGAAAGAAACCACAAAACGTGCTATTGTCAAGCAGCCACAGCTGTCATAAGCGGCGTTTACATGACGGGGTTGAGTTGGGGAGTTGAGTGGAAAACCGGTTACTGGGTTCATGTAAACACCGCGGAGTCGGGTCCGGGAGTCGAGGGAGCGAGTCCAGTCAACCCAGCTGCGGGGCGTGGGTTGACTCTCTCGACCCCAACGGCAGATACCATGCAAACCGGACCGAGTTGAAGAGTCAAGCTAGTGGGAGGGGAGAGGATAAATGCCAACCTGTTTTTCACTTGTGCCGTAGCGCCTCCGGGACAGTGGTGGTACCGTGCCGCAATCTTGGAGGCTGCCACTGCCCTATACCGCTGCGCTGCTCGACGCTTGGTGTCGCTGCAGTTGAACCGGTCTCGGCTCCCTAAAATCGAGTTCATGCAAACACGCAGTCGTCGAGTTGGGATGACCTTGCTCAACTCGATCCCCTGACTCAACCCATCACTGTCGGGTTCATGTAAACGAGGCTATAGAGAGTTGTCAGTCGTCAGGAGGTGTTTGCATTCCAACACATGAGCTGGCGACAAAATTCGGAGGACACTTAAGGTCCGCCTTAAGGTATGACGTGATAGCGTTAGTGGGTTCCTTGAGAGCCTGGAGTCCTCGTTGCACATCACTTCGCAGATGCGGACACCGTTGTTTATTCTTTAACTCTTTGCTTTTGTTTTTATTCATTTATCCAGCAGAACACGCACAAGGCCTTTTTTTGAGCAAGTCGAATGAATGTTTCCCCAGTGGTCGACGGGTACCTCTCTCGGCTCGCGACCCGCGGTTCGAGTCCCGGTGCGCCCAGTCATGATTTCAGCGCAGGCAGTACGTAATGGAGGTTGAATCACGTCATGACTCTGTACGCCAACAAAGAATTCTGCAAATACATCTTGAGTGCTGTACTTTGTGGTCTCCGTGAGGTGTTTGAATTACGGACGCGAGAGCATATGGTTGTGACGTCGCGGTTCTTTAAACCAATCCGGATTTTCTCGACACAACGTCAAGAACTACAACGCCGGCTTTTCTGGGGAGCGGGATCCTTAACGCTTTCGCATTAACAAAGAGGCTTTACATTGCGGTAGGCTGCATTTCATGTCCTGAGAACACACGTGAGCTCTGACGACCGCTGGTGGAAAGTTGTTTCGGGAAAGAACGCACGGCCTACGGCATACGCCGGCTGAGTGCCGTGCGCGGAAGAAGAGGAGGCACGGATGGAGCGCTGGGGAGCGAGCGCGTGCAGAGGACGCTAAAGATTGTCCGACGCCGGTCGGTGCTTCGGCTGAGTTGAGTTTGGTTGAGATGCGGTAGGCTACGGGTGGGGTAGCTTTGCGGTGTCTGCAGGCAAATGCTCCACCGTAGCGACACCTACAATAACTAAATCACATCATCCGGCACCGAAGCCACAAACACAAGTAAGAGTCACTCCTGTTGTCACCATGTGGTGACTAGGTCCGTGTTCACTAAATAATTTAGTAGAAGACGTAAAACCTCCTTTCTACCGAATTGGTTCACGCACAGGAAAACAATGTCCTTAAGGAAGCTGTGAGGGTGTCCTGCTTTCTTGAGAGAACCGAATAGCACGCATTTGTAATGAGTACAGCACAGTAAATAATGTGCTATATCACTGCACACAACACAAACGTCCGTCTTATACATCCACACAGGAGCACGAGCAGAGCCTGTGCGTATGCGGTACAGTAGTGTTGCTTGGATCTTTGGAGACTCTTGGTCAGACATGGCTTGTTGGGTGAGCCCTATGAAGTGAAGTGACTCAACACTGTTTCTCTGAAGAGTCTCTAGTCATCTCGACGAACTTTTCTCGAAGGGTTCCTAGACAGCACTCTATGGGCGAGGCTGTCGGCCATCTCGTTGCCGATGACACCTATATGCGAGGGCACCCATTGGAATCGTATATAGAAGCCTCTGCTGCTCAAATTATGCAATAAGAGTAGAGAGCTAAGAGCCAAAGCACCAGTAGGGAACCCATGCTCCAACCTTTGAAGGGCAGATTTTGAATCTGTAAGGATAACAACAGGTTGAGCCGTAGAAGACCCCATCTTCTTGAGAGCCGCCTGAAACGGCAAAGCTTTGGGTCGTTGTGGAGGACACGACTTCAGTAAAGCGAACAGACCAGGTACACTTCAAAGAGGGGATGTGAGAAGCAGCAGCACTAGCTTCTCTGGCCTTGTCCACAGAGCCGTCAGTAAAAATTTGAAGATGAGCGTATTCGGACTCAGTGTGTCCCAATACGAGCAAGCATGTTGCCGTCAAAGGAGAAATCCGCTTATCACGGAGATGAGGAATTGCCAACGAACAGACCAAGCCCGCAAATGATTAAGGTGGTTCCAACCTATTGCTCCGACCTCGAACGTCAAGACAAAGCGAATCACGGGTATGAAGTGCCATGTACACTCGAGACTGGGATCTCTTTCGAAGGCGCTGTAGAAGGGCTCGCCCTTCTGCCATCTCTTTGAGGCGGCCAAGTTGCACTAATAACCTTTCTGAAGCGACAAGGCTAAGAGGTTTCGGCAGAGGCTCATAAAGAACTGCATTGTTCGGAGCAGTCTGTGGAAGCCCAATAGCTCTCCTGAGGCACTGTGCAAAATTTCAAGTTGTTCAAGCTGTGAGTCCGATGGGAAATTAAAGGGAGCTGATACAGTATGCAACTTGTCACCACTGCTTCGTGAAGCCTGACCATTGAAGAAGGGTGATTTTCCCATTGCTCAATCGCGATTCTGCGGAGCATATTGAGACGCAAAGATAATGATACCACAATCGATTCCACAGCCCACCGTCACTGTAGACGGTAGTCAATAACGCCCAAAACGCGCATGTGAGTGTATTAACAGATGCACGAGTTATCGATGTCTGTCTTCAGCCGCGCATAGCGTCTTTCTACACCTGGAAACAGGACGTAGCCAGATTGTTCCTCTGAGAGAGAAAATCCAACACCTTGAAGGTAATTTTCAACTGAAAGCAGGGCCTGTCGAGCTATCAGAGCTAGCCGCTTGTGTTGGTATCGGCTGCTCTCCGGCTCCAGGGTGTGGTTTTCTCTGGACGAGCCTGTCGTCCTCCTGCAAGATATAGACATATATACGTGGTTTAGAAAGGCTTCCTTAAGACTAAAGTTACAGAGATCTTCCTTCTCTTCTTAAGGGGTTCGCAACTGCGCAAGTGACCGACACTTAACAACACAGCAAGCAATGTTACGTTGCATGTTACGTATAGCATGTTACGTCAAATAAACAATTCAAGAAGAAGTTACTTCTCCGATGGTCTAAACAAGTTCATTAGCAACGATGTCCAAAAGTTTTGGCGCTATTTGAAAAAGAGCAATCTTGACATCGAGAAAATAAATATTGGGGAAACTTCAACTGCTGACGCTTGGGAGATAGCGGAACACTTTAACAAGTATTTCCAGAACATTTTTTCAAAGCCTGAAGAATATGAACTTCAGTATTCAATCTGTACAGAATCGCAAATTATTACAGTAAATCGTGAAGGAGTCGTAGCCATGCTTCTAGAACTTGACGATAGCAAATCAGCAGGACCGGATGAAATACCAAATGCTTTTCTGAAGCGTTACGCAGAACAGATATTGGCATTTCTGACTAACCTTTTTCAGTTATCTCTAGATTCAGGTGAAATACCAGCACTATGGCGCACGGCACGTGCTGTCCCAGTTTACAAAAAAGGTGAACCGTTATCTGTCGCGAATTATCGACCAATCTCGATCACAAGTACGTGCTGTAAAATGCTGGAACACATTGTAGCATCATATATTCGGCAACACTTAGAAGGGAACAAGGTATTATCTGAATTCCAACATGGTTTTCGAAAAGGGCTCTCAACTGTCACACAACTGCTATCGACTGTGCATGAACTGGGATGTGTGTTAGACGGGAACGGTCAACTCGATGTATTGTTCCTAGACTTCTCTAGAGCTTTTGACCTGGTTTCACATGCAAAACTGCTGTTTAAACTGGAATGTATCGGTATTCCTCAAAATATTGTCCACTGGATCAAGGCCTACCTTAGTGATAGGAAACAATACGTCACCATTAGGAACTGTTCTTCTCGGATGTTAGATGTTACTTCTGGTGTGCCTCAGGGAAGTGTCTTGGGCCCGCTCCTTTTTTTGGTTTTTATCAATGACCTGTTAGATGTTATTACTGCGCAGGTTTCTGCCCGATTATTTGCCGACGACTGTGTTGTGTTTAAAGAAATTGCGTGCACAAAGGATCAAGAAATTTTACAGGATACTTTAGAAGCTATTTCCCACTGGTGTACAAATTGGGGTATGCAGTTAAACACTGATAGAACGGTACTTTTAAGAGTAACAAGGAAAATACACCCGTGTTCCTTTACATATAAGCTTAACAACAATAATATCTTAGAGGTTGACTCATATAAATACTTAGGGGTTACGTTTACAAATAAATTAACTTGGTCAAAACACATATCAGAAACTTCTGCTGCTGCACTTCGCAAACTGTGGTTTCTTAAGCGAAAACTTAGGAATGCTCCTGCCAGTACTAAGTGTCTTGCCTATAACAACTGCGTAAGAGCTAAACTTGAGTACGCGGCGGTTGTATGGGACCCCCATAATAAAAAAGATATCATACAACTCGAGCGTGTGCAAAGAAAAGCTGTGCGATTTATATTTGGAAAATATAGAAGACACGATTCCCCATCTACGCTTATGAAGCAACGCAACATTCACACCCTAGAATCCCGAAGGAAGGTTAGTCGCCTCATCTTGCTTCATCACTGCCTGCAAGGAAAAATAAAAATGAAGTTGCCTAATTGCGTCAAAGCTCATTTTACGAGAAGAACCAGGCATACGCAGGAACACTCACTGGCACCAATTTTCGCCCGCACAAACACATTTAAAAATAGTTACTTCCCTAGAACTGTATCCGAATGGAATGCATTACCTTCTCATATTTTTCTGTCCAGCAATTTTGTAGCAGAGTTGGAACGTCATCTCTTTATTTCATGAGTTTTGTTTGTTTTGTGTTGCGATGCCTGTCTATATGTTCAATTCTGATTGATTGATTGACTTATTATTTTTTTCTCTATGCATATGGTTGTCATTTTTTGTATTGAAAAGTGTTTGAATGTGCCCCTCCTGCTAGGACCATGCATGGTCCGCAGTATTTCAAATAAATAAAATAAACCGATGCGGTAAGGAAGACAGGTTTAGATGAAAGAAGAGAAAAGGGGAGAAAGGAAGAAAAAACTGGCAGTGGCTTAGCTAAGCTAGACCAGGATATACGTAGCGAAAGCTGTTTCGTCTACTGACATTTCAGCAGCGACACACCGTCGTTGTCGTTCAGCAGCTTGGCAGCGTCTCTTCGCGAGATATTTCTCTCGTTCTTGGGGCGTGTCGGCCGCCCGCTTAGCCTTTCTCACCTCGTTTTCACACTTTCGGCTGGCCTTGTACCATGCGGCGACTCCTGGATCGGGAGGCTCAATTTCACGCTGCCTGTACTGCTGCCGTAACGAGTACAGCCGCTCCCCTTCTTGAACAGTGCGCGTCTGAGGAGCGAGCACATCGCTCCCGGCTTATGTGCCAGCTGCGCGTCGCGGCTCTGCGCATGCCTAGTGCAGCGCGGCGGCTGCGGCGCCATGGTTGTCATAGTAATGGTTGCCTTGGCAACTGTGCATGCGCAGCAGTGGTCTTTGGCAGGCACCGCGAAATGCGCTTCTGCTAACCTAGTGTAGCTTTCGCTACAAAAGAAAAAGGCGGTGTCGCCCGCTGCACACACCTGCAGCCGCATGGAGCAGCGAGAAAAAAAAAACACGAGACGCAGTTAGCTGATCAGCCAATGGCGTAGTCTTTCACGCGGATGTAGCAACCGCTAACCTTTCACAAGGACTCGCAATATCGATGAAAAGCCATAACCAACAACTTGGACCCAACGGGGTGGAGATATGCATTCTTCATTATTCCCCCTTGTATAATTGGCTTCCTGCAAAAGTGACTTTTGCTTAAATCTAAGCGTTACATTATAAAAAAATGCTGTACAAGCATAAATTTGATCACCTGCCACTTACAGTCTGTTCACAGAGGAGGCGAAGAGCAGCGCGCCTGTCCTGTGGTATGATGTTACATACAGTCTACACAATCGGCTCATTTCAAGCCGGCAAGTGCCTCTCACAGTCCGCACAACTGAATCGCAGTAAACTATAGGCATCACACAAAGAACAGAAATTATGCCTCAGGAAGTCGCTATCGTAAAACATTTTGCAACAACCCTCTGTTGCCAGCAAAGTCGCCATACTACGCAGCTTTTTCCGAAAAACGTACTTTTCATTGTTTCAGCTCATATGCTCGCGTCAACCACACACGAGAGCAGTCCGAAGTTCCGAGTCTTTTTCTCTAAGAGACAGCGAGGCTGCAACTCCGCTGTTTACTTGATGTCCGAAATTCTTGGATAAAATTTTGAATTCTGGAACACTAAGGCACTGGTGAAGAAATATTGAATGCAATGGTCCATTCATCCCACGTGTAGCAAAATATTTCTTTTATAGTGTTTCCATTGCTTGCACTGAGCAGTTAAGACTGCCATTGAAATCCAATGGGGAACGCTTTTGACGATAGCAAAAACGTTAATAGCAAAAAAAAAAAATTCAAGCACGCCGACGGGAGAGCTGCGCATTTATTGATTGTGAAATCACACAAAAAGGTTAATAGCAAAAAAAAAAATCAAGTGCGCCGACGGGAGATCTGCGCATTTATTGATTGTGAAATCATACAATATATGAAAAAATTTGGCTCATAAACTCTTTCCCGCTCACATATGCTTTCATACAGGTGTGTTGGGTATGTCTTTATAAAGCGCGAATTGGGGGCAGGGGGTGCACATTTTCTTTATTCCTAGCTAGGGTTCTGTCTTTGACATCAAACTTAAAATCTGAGTGTTCAATGCACTAAGCATACGCCTCTAAGCAAAATAGCGCTCCGACCGCTTATTTCATGTGAAATTCGGATCGTCTTCTCCATTTTTAATTCTCGCAACGGCATTATAACAAAGAGCAGAGCTCATTGTGTCTGAGAGTGTCATTGTATTACTGGTATCCTTCACGTGCCAGTTTTTCTGATAACTGCAGTAAGAGATCACACGAACCCAGACAGCCATGGCTCGCTGTTAGTGTGCCTTAACGTCAGGGGATCATAAAACCAGGCGGATCAAGTGTCCTGAAACATTCACATGCTTGGTTTCGTGCCCAGAATGCGCAGAGCAGCGGGAAATTTTAGCAATTGTAGTCCACGCCTAATTAATACCACGGCTTCATTTTCTGTGCGTTTTTTAATATCAAGACTGGCCTTAGAACAGTATAAGGAATTAGCACGCGACATTAGTCAGCCCCCGTTCAAGGGACCAGAAATAAGTGTTCATAATTCTTGTGTTCTTTTCAGCTTCGGTCCGGCATCGCATTTCTCAAGTGCATTCTCAAATGCTTCCGAACCGCATACGGCCGCGTCAGCATCTAGGCTAACGAGACCCAATCAATTATTCTTCCGCAAATGCTGACAAGGGGCAGGCCACTGTAAAATCCAGCACGTGTGGATATTTTGGCTCGCGTCGTTAATTTGCATAAAATGTTCTTGCGATACCACATGCGAAAAGACAAAATCAAAGAAGAGGAAACTAAGAAATTGTTTCGTTACGAAGACCGTCAGGACGGTAATTACTCAGGGTTTCTGTATTTATGTGCTTAGTTCAAGGTGGTACGCATTCTGTAAGATGATCTGCTAGTCTTAAAAATGGGTCATCCGCTTGTTTTACTTTCATAGATTCTTGGCCGACTTAATATTTGCCGTAGCAATGAACACAATTACTTATGTCTTCTTAAAAATCGAGGGAATACTGATTCTTTGCGATGGCTTCCGTCAGTCCTCAGAATTCCAGTACAGCGGAGCAACCCTACAGAAGCAAGAGTTCCTTGCTCTGAATGTGTCTTAAGAAAATCCATAATAACACAAAAAAGCTGTTCATTTTGAAACTAATTTTTCTTCCTGTACTTCAGATGTTCTTCTTACCGGCATTACTTAAATAAACGAAGGAGGCCGACTTTCAAAACGAGCATACTGCGGAGGTATTTCCTTACAGTTTACTCTTTATCAAAGAACACATACATCTCTATGTATCTGCAAGAGCGTCTTTTACAAATATTAGCACAATGTGAAACACTCAGATGCACGTGTAGGCACGCATCCTTGTACTGTTTGAGGAACGTTAAGGCGTACGCTTATGAGCCACAGCGGTCACATCCTAACTAGGACCTGAAAAACACAAGCCTCCAGATATTGGGCACCATGGAACAAAGATCTGGTCGTTAACTTAATTATACTTAAATTAGATTGGAAGGCAACAGAACTCAAATTTAATGCTCTAAAACAATTGATATTACTAAGTAAGGATTAGAAAACCCACCATATAGAAAGTGTCCGATGTCCAGCACATCGTTTTGTGGACAGCACCTGCCAGCAGGTGTCAGCAGGTGCACATGACAGCAAGATGTCCTGTGTCGAGCATTGTTGGCAGGTGGAATAGTGGAGAGATAGTCAAGGGGAGAAGAGAAACAGGCCTGGGAGGTGGCTGCCACGGGAGAAACCCAAACAAGAAAAAGACTAAAAGAGACTGAGCAAAAATGAAAGTGACTTATTACGCAGCAGAAATCACCTACCGGTAGCGGCTAAATGGCAGACCACTGGTCCAGGGACGCTTGCGTTTAAAAACAGTAAACTGGGCGAGTTTTAGATTCATATTTTAGCAGCGCTAAAGAAATGAAGACACGAGCTATGGCGTAGCACAAAACAGGTGCTGACTTAGCCGGAGTTCCCAAGTTCGAACCCGACCGCGACGTCAGCGTTTCGATGGAGGCGAAACGCAAAGAGGCGCCCGAGTGCTCTGCGATGTCAGTGCACGTTAAAGGTCCCCAAGTGGCCAAAATATTCTACAGACCTCCACTACGGCACCTCGTTTCTCTTTCTTCTTTAACACCCTCCTTTATCCCTTCCCTTACGGCGCGGTTCGGGAGTCTACCGAGATATATGAGACAGTTACTCCACCATTTCATTTCCTCAAAACCAAGTTGAAATTTTAATTTTACGTCTTTTACAACGCTCCAAAAATAAAAGAAACCCTAAACGCCAATTCAAGACAACTCCCTTTTATCTTCTAGGAGACAAGAACTTGCCAAGAAGAGAACAAAACATCTTTGGGGATCCAGATTCTTGGCCGATTCCCCAGTGTGGGTATGCGCCATCTTTTCAAATGCTACCAACAACAACAACAGAGTTGGAAGACACAGCACCTTTCCAGAGCCTGCATTGTTCTGCTAGCCACTCATTAATACACCGGCCAGTTTGAGCCATGTATTTCTTACTGCATGAAAGGGAGTCGTTGTACACTGTCAGCGTCTCACATTCGGCAAGCCTTTCTTTTTGTGCAACCATGCGCCCGCTCCTCACACCGTCCTTTTCACGGTCTACCTTACTCTGCTCATCAATGCACAGTCTTCCCAGCTTATTGTTCGCGTAGAAAATGACTGTCTCGTCTTGACGACGTACCATCATGACGAACATTTTGTCATCAACAAAGAAAAGTTTATTTTGCTAAATGGCTTTTGAGACGGGGCATCGCGGGAGTTCTAGAACTCCTTTCCTCGCAGACTGATCTTGCCAGCCTGCTACGTGGTCAGTTTATATGTTCTATTTGGTCAAAAACTGTTCAACAGGGACAAAAAATATTAGTAAAGTGCACTATCTAATAAATCAGCAGGAATGTAAGCAATTGTTCTTCTGGGGACATGGCGCCAAAATTGACGTGTTTTTTTTTACGTATAGGGCGCTTCGTAGCACTGGCAGCCGTTTCCTGGAAGCTCTCAAAGTTTTTTTTGCTTTCGAATGTAGTGTGTATGTATGCAACGTCTACGAAGAATGCAATGTCTTTCAGTTACTGGACGAAAAGAAATGATCAAAGGGGAATGGCAAGCCCTACGCGGACGTCCAGAGATAGTGGCAGCACTATATGACTCAATGCCAAGACGACTGAGCCAAGTCATCACACGCGGCAGCGACTTCTCGTCCCACTAAGAACACTCTGAAAAATGGCAATGAGATTTTTAATGCGTTTTCGTAAATAAAATTCATCACTTATAACAAGTTTTGTGATTCGTCTTCCTGCTAATCCCTTTGCGACTGAACTCTCGTAAAGAAATTCTCATAAAACACTACATATCGTAGACCCTAGTAAAAATAGCTTGCAAATGACTCACTGAAAATAATATCAAGCTTTTTTTGCGGAGGCAGGGGCGATAAGTCAGTTTTAAAAGAGAAGCAGCGCCCGCAGCAATGCTCAACGTCCGTTACTTATCGCAGTGGCATGAAAAAGCACCCGTCACGGTACTGCCGATGCAGCGTCTTTGACGGCGCTACCTAAAATCCGGCAGTGGTAGAGGCAGGTGATAGGCAGTAATACCTAGCATGAGGGCAATATAAAATTACAACCCAAAACAAAACTACGACTGTTTCTTCACACTGCAGCGGTTTGACGGACTGCAGCTGTCCGATTGGTCTGCCACAGCCCGATGTGCTAGATTGATAGGCAATGCGGGCTCCCCTTCGTAGAGGCCGTCAACAGGAGAGCAGCTGAACGCAGCACTAGAAGTTTGTCATCACTCGGAGCACTCTGGCTGCAAGCGAGTGGATTGAGGTAACAGCGCCGCGGTGCCTCCCTGCATCCGCTCCTCTGCCGTGAGCGGTGGTCCATTTACTTGTCTGGCCGATAGTACGTAAACATATGAACGAATACCGTGTCTTTGCGGCCTCTTTGATACACGCAAGAATATTTCTCGTCATATGGAAAGTGCTCAGAGCCCAACCTGTCCCTAAAAGCAAAAATGTGCAGGCGCAGCACGGTGTCGAAATAAATAAAATAAAGGACTGTAAAACTTTCATTCCCTTCCACCGCTCCTGCTCTCCTTCTAGTGCCTGCATAAACATGGGTGATGTAGGAAGCTTTAGGCTCCAACAGGGGGTTTCTCTGTGCTTGTCACGCCACCTTTCGTGACTTTCTTGTTCGAAATGTGGTGCGTCAGAGCGCAGGCTTGTGATTGGATAGCAGCTCATGCAGCAAGCTATAGCAACGTCCATACTTTCCTGAAGCGTCATCTGCCACGCGAAGCGTTTCACCAGCGAGAAGCAAAAGAAGATGAAATAAAAGAAGAGTTTCCGAAGAGAGCTGCAGCCTGGATCGCCCACCGTTCAAACATGTCCTACGTCTTGTAAGCCGTGGTGAACGGATGATGAATGGCCGCTTTGAAGTAAAAAACCCTTCATGATTATGCTAATAGCATAGCTCGATGCACAGAAAAAAAGACCTAGGAAAAATTAGAAAAGTGACACAAGATTGCCTGGGCGGCCATATATCTCGTCGTTATACATAGTATCCTGTATAAAATATTCGGAAACGTTGAGATTTACCATGCCCGTTTTGAGAGCGCGGGTTTAGGAGATGCATTACCGAGCCCCTACAAGCATTCGGCTTTGCTTCTAGCTTTATTTTAGTCCTCGTGCATTATTATCAGAAAAAAATGAGGTTTAGTATGCTAATAACTACCATTTTACGACTGCTTTTCTTGCCTTTGCTCCTACGCCGCTCCTTGCAGTAAATACTTCGCTTCTTGCAAGGTAGAGATTTCATTTCGGATTGCTTTTCTGTTCGCAGTAAGTGGATCTAGAATGTGGGCATGAGAAACTAATTTCGCAGTCTACGACACAGTACGCACCACCAGGGTGTGTGCACAGTGATGTGAGGAGACAGAGTAGAATTAATCAGATTTGCTTCAAGGAAGAAATGCAGCACCGCTTCTATAGTCACGTCTTTATGTACAAAGAGAGCCCCTTGGGAGCGAAATTAATCTCTGACTCTTCTCTACAGCCACCCAGTAAAGCTCAGGTGCTCCGTTATTAAGTCCAAATTCATCTGAGCTAAAAAAATATGCGAAAATATTGACTTGGTCATGAAATTCTGCTCTTACCCATAATATGTTGTTTACAGTTGCAAAACGGTGTTAGGTTACGTTTCCTTGTGGACAAAAATGTTTTATATTGATGTTTATGTAGCCTGCGTTGTCAGTAGCCTTTGTCCCAGCAAGAAATTTACGTTACTAATATGACACATTGCCGCTGCGTTTTCTTTTCTTGACGATGCTTTTTTTGCTCTTAAAGGCCGTTAGGCAGATCTAAAGAAAATTACGCCTATATAAGAGTAAAAAAAGGAGTCAGCTGTCTTCTATCGCACTTCCCTTCATAAAAGGGAGTGTGCATTAGAACAAGTTACTCCCTTTCTACTCCCTTCGTTTTCTGGTCTAAGCGTTCTGCGCAATGCACGTACTGCCTAGGGCCATTTCCTCCTGGATTTACATCAGGACGTCAATTATTCGTGTTTTTTTAATGTATTCCACGATTCTACGTCGCTCTTATGTATCTACCTTTTTCATTGATCGCTGCCCTGCCCTGGATTTTATTTTAAGCCTTTCTCTAGCACTTAGATTTCGGCCTCAATGGAGGGTCCTGGCACGAAGAAACTATGAATTACTTTTCCTTCATAGTGTTGGTAAAGATAGAGAAAAAGATTTTCGCGGAGAAAGCAGCGATTAAGCCCTCACATCCGGAAAGGATTTCGAACATTACCTGTCGATGATGAGATCTCAAGCATTGCCAAATGTTTATGCATTTCGTCGTGCGGATAAAACTAAATTTATTCATAGCTTGAGAGCAAGCATTTCAACCCTTTAGCACCGAGTGTCACTAGTTCACGAGGCTCACTAGTTCACTAGGCACTTGGCGTACCTATTACTGGGTGCAGGTTGCATGCGGTTTTATGTTAGCGTATGCTCAGCAGCCAGCGCTTTCCAGCTGAAGTGTTCGACATTACTGTGAAGAAGCTGCATGAAGAAAACGCTGGTGCGAATATTCGACTTCCAGCCGACGATTAACAGTTACTAGCCTGTGATGATAACACCCCTTTCCTACGGCCTTGCGGGAACGAACGGACACTACTATGATACGTGGCAATATTGAGCGAATAGAAAGAAAAACACTTGTCTGGTAAAAAAATTCCCTCCAGTCGCTGGTTATAAGTGTTTCTTCGAGGCATTGAATTGTTCTTTCACTAAAGTAAAGGCAAGCGTAGGAGGGAGTGGCAGAAAGTTAGGTGGGTGGATGCGATTAAGAAGTTTGCGGGTATGCGGTGGCCGCAGCTGGCAAAGTGCAGGGTGAATTGGAAAGACATGGAAGAGGCCTTTGCCCTGCAGTGGGCGTATTCAAGCTGATGATGATGATGAAACTCATTCTAGTTCAAGAACGCAGACCAATGGGAGCATAACATATATATATAGCATAACAAGGCTATAGCATAACAAGGCTAATCAGGGCAGCTGCACAAGGACGAGGGATGAGACAAGAATCAGTGATGTGTCTTGTCTCATCTTGTCGTTGTGCAGGTGCGCTGTTTTAGCCTCACCATTCTAGCTGAACTTAATGGGCCATACGGTTACTTTTGATAATTTGCGATAATATGTTTTTCGAATTTTAACGGCGCTAACATATTTTTTAATTGGTTCTCGAATCGTGTGCATTATTCCGTAGAATAGAAAGGTAATACTTTTTTCTTTGATTACTGCTTACTATTGGTATTAAACATCCATGCTTGCTGCCCTACAAAGGAAAGATGCTAGGACCGATAATAGATTTTCGAATAATTTGCATAAATTGCAATACATTCCTTATCTTGTACATCTTATCAGTACGCTGTAAGAAAAAAGTTCGGGTTGCAATAAAAAGTTTCTTCTCGCAAACGACGAGACCCCTAGTGAACCGTCAACCACTAAAGTTTTGGCGTTATTTAGCAATTGAGCAATCTACGGTTTCGCATATGACAACTTCGAGAGAAATTATTGCTTGGCCTGACGTTGTTGCTGCGCAATTTAACTCATTCGTTCAGTCTGGTTTGGCACGTATGGCTTCAGGCTCTTTCCTAAAATGATGCACTGTCACTCATCTCACGCACGAAGTAAACGTTAGTGAGGATGACATTTTCTGCCTACTCTGCAAACTAGGCAAGAAAGATGCGCGAGGCCTGATGATATTTCAGACAGTTTCCTAAATAGGTATGCAATTTGGGTTTGCACATTCTTCTATGGAATTTTCATCATGTCGTCCATAATCGCAAGAGCCCCTGATGACGGGCGCTGGGCTGAAATAGTTCTTTTTTTGTATACTGCCAGCCGCCATTTGGTTGCCAAGACAGGATGGAACAAGCATATATCGTAGTACAACGCGATGCGACAAAGCATCTCGTTGTACTACGATTATTCAATAGGGTAGTCTTATTGAATAATCCGGTTTCACTAACAAGCCCTACTTGTAAAATATTCGAATACAATGTTTAGAAAGCAGTTATTCTGAGCCTAGAAGTCAATAATCTACTGCACAGTCCACAATGCGGCTTTAGATCCTGGCTGGCTACAATATACATCTGGCACGGATGAACGACGATATTGCAAATGGCATTAACGTAAACTCTACTTAGACACTATTTTGTTTCCCTTTCTGAAGAAATTAGACTAAATTGCTCACCATGACTACCTTACGGCACTCCATGCTATGGGAAGTGAAAGCGACGTAATTTTCTGCATTAACTGTTTTTTGAGAAACCGTAAACACTTGGTGTAGCTTTCATCAACCATTACTCATTCTTGATCGCTATGGCTAATAGCTGTGCATGTCGCTGCCATCTGCGGGTATGACGCGACTATAACCCACATTCTTTGTGACTGCCCTGCCTACAGCGCCGAAAGGCAGTCTCTCAGCCGTGCGCTGGAGCGTCTAGATCCACGCCTACTGAAGGAAATGAAGATTCTCGGCCATTCTACGAGGCGATCGTCGGCGGTGAAGGCCTCAAAGGCACTGCTCCGATTCTTGGGAACTTCTGGCCTGCATGATAGGCTGTGACTTCAGGAATGATAACTTTCATGTGACTTTAATTTTCTGTTACTCTCCTTTCTCTTTCATTTTTTTTATCCCCTCAGCCCTTCCGCCCGTGCAGGGTAGCAAACCGATTAATCTTCCGGTTAACCTCCCTACCTTTCCTCTTATTCCTCCTCCTCCGTAAACACTACTTCAAAATAAAAATTTCAAGTTTAATAACTTCGATATTTATAATTGTTACCTTGAGGTAACAATAGAAATATCCGTGGATGACTACGTACTGTATAAGGTGACATATTCTGTAAGATATAAATTATGCTAAATAAATTGCTACCATTCATTCAGACTTAGTGCAGGGGAATGAAACCTTACAATGACAAATCAAAGAGCACAATTTTTACTCAAAAGAGAAAGCGACTAATGTTTCCATATAGTGTTTCTAGTGTCCTAAAAATAATCATGTAAAATACCTAGAGATGACCCTATTCGGTTATTTTGCTGGGAACAACACGTTATTGACATATGTCGCAAGGCCCAAGGATAAATGTATTTTATTCAGAAGAAGATTGAACACTGGCACCCCTTCTAATGAAGTCCCTAGAATAAGCTATAATCATTTGGAGTCATCACTATACATGTTTATTAGGCGAATTAGAACGAACTCAATACTGAGCGGTAAGCTTTGTATACTGAAACTCCAGGCATTCCAACATATCTAACCTAATTAAGAAAGCAAATGTTCACAGCAGATTTTCATGAAGACTTCACTTTCTATCCATTTATCACGGTCATTTGAACAAAACAAGGAAATAATACGTTCAGGAGCCATTGCACAACTCTTCGGGGCCTAAAAGTGGGAGAGCATTTTACTACCCCATCAGCCACATTACTACTTATAAATGCTTCTTTATTAGCTATTCATCACTTAGCTGTTAGTAATTCATCACTAAAATAAACTGCCATTTGTTCTTGTGAACTGCAGCTTAGCAAAATCTTTCATGCAACATGTTAATAGCCATGAATAGACGTTATTACCAACGAATGCCCATTTGATGATGAATGTTTTTCGGCATTTTTTGCACCTACACTTGGCTTCCTTGTTCGAAACATTAGTATCATTTTTCTACCTTTGTATCCAGTCCTAAGTCGGCACGAGGAAGGCCTGCAGTATTTAAGAATAAAGTAAATAAGCATTATCACTTGTGAGATTAAGTGTTTGACGTCATTTTCATACTTTAAATCCACTAGTAATTGTTTTTATGATGAATGAAAGAAAACGCAATAGGGCCAAAATGCCATTTCATTGAAAAGGTACTTATTCAGTCAGAAAAAACTCGCTAGCAGGATTTTAAACGCCCGCAGCAATTACACACAATCTATAAAGAAATAAGCACAATGTACAATGCACTTGGTTACTCACGAACACCGCCGGCAGAATACCTCCGACGATGTGAAGACGAGAGAGCATCAGAGGAAAAGAGCTTACGGAAGCCTTTGAGATACCAGGTAACGTGAGTAAAGGCCGGGATTAAGCTATGGTTTTAAGCGGAAAAGGTAAATTAACGTCTCTTTTCAGACAAATATCAGAGGTCCTGTGTAGCTGACGATAAAAAGATGACAAATCGGCCTTGATACTTACCTGGAGCCTTAAAAACAGCGCTCTTTTCGACCGCTCTTGTGGCGCTGTTAAAGGCCTTTTGACAGGTCTGAAAAAGTAATACTTGAGCGACCAGTGCTTGACGGTCACTTAGAAAGTTTGGAAATAAAAGAAAATATATAAGTACTGCTAGTGATCTCCAAAATTATGTGCCCTTGTGCCTCGGCGCGTCGGCAAACTGCTCAAA
Source organism: Amblyomma mixtum (assembly GCF_055824585.1). Lineage (NCBI taxonomy): Eukaryota > Metazoa > Arthropoda > Arachnida > Ixodida > Ixodidae > Amblyomma > Amblyomma mixtum. Next base: position 42,860,544 of record NC_143017.1, on the reverse strand, counting down.
ATGCTTTGGCTGACCTCCCCGCAGGTCCGATGCAGCTCCGTCTGTTATTGTTTTGACAGTTTTGACATCGAAGCAATATCATGTTCTCGTAATTTCACGAAATTTATGACCGCACACAATATTTTGCCCAGCCCACAAAAGGTTACACAAAGAAAAAAATGAACACGAATGCTCACCGAAAGTGAGGAGACAGTGCTCCTGTAGATTGAGAGCAAGGAAATAGCTAAGGCGAATGTATAGCCACGCCAAAGTTACGAATCCAGGAAGGCGATTGCAGCCTCGCCAAAATCTGCCGTCGTTCGCTATTCCGAAGAACAAGCAAAGCATGAAAGCACAAATCACGCATCTCTATAGCGTCAAGTTATTTCGCAAGAAACAACCGAAAATTGGGGCGCAGCTGGTTGTCACTTGGGTGATATTTTCTTCACGTTAGAAACTCGTACGTAATTGAGCAAGGGTTTTCGCTTGTTGAGGACTAATTTGGTGTGTCGTATACACACCATAATGATTACTTAAAATAAAAAGAGTAAAAGAAAATGTTTTACAGGGTGACAGCAAAAGTAAGAGGAACGAGAAAAAAGTTGCCCAGTAGTTCGGGTCCCATCATCCCCTGCAGCGGCTGAGTAATGGGTGAAGAGAGCGGAAAAGCCCCCTGGGTAGGAAACAGTTAACCCTGTTACTGTGCGATCGAAAGAAAGGAGTGTAGACTAGAGTCTACTAGGCAGCCCGCTGCCTAAGATCCCGGGTCACCACATCGCCGTCATATTAAAACTTCTTGCTCGTTCCGTCCATAGGCTTCTCCAGGGCTCTTATGATGTGCGGGTGGTCATGAAAAGTCAGTGTGGAGTAGTACAGACCTGATGTTCTTCAATGCCTGGCGATGGCGTTGTTGAAAAGTGAGAGGAAATTGATTCGGTTCCTTCGAGGAGCAGGTGGTTATTAGGAAAAGAGAAGCATGGACACTGTCACAGAATTGGGCAACACATCAGCCACGCCATGAGAGAGGAACGAGGTGGTGAAAGAGGGAAGAAAGCAAGAGGAAAAGGTGAATTCATCACCAAAACTTTCGGCGCTGCAATTACCGTGCCCAAGCCACCACACTTCGCTATCGAGGCTTTGCCATTGCCGGCAGGTGCCACCGTTCGACTGCACTGAGATAACAAAAGCGAGGAGTGCATCGCCCCTGCTCTTGTGAAAGCGCTTGTGAATAGCTAGTTATCTTGCTTTAATTCTTTAATCTCCACAAATTGCTTCAACACTTTCAGCTTGAGTTTAGAAGCAAAATTTCACTGATTTATTGATCGATTACATGATAGCACGGTGTTACTTCTGACTGCATGCTTGTCTTAAACGGGCTGCTTGAGGCCGCTTAACGCAAGAACAGGACAATTTTGCGATCTAGGTATGGTTGCACTTTAGTGCATCGCTGTATTTTATCGAAGCTTGCTGAACTATAACCAAGATTTTCATGATTGCCTATTTTTAAGGAAACAAGGGAAGGGAAGGAGGGGCTCGTTATAAATATGACAGAAGCCAACAGCCACAGAAACCAAGGGGCACAGGGGATTTTTTTTTAATTTTTTATTTTTATTTTGCGCTGTTGATCAATTTAGAATATTACTGAATATATTATCGCTGAAAGCTAATTGATTAGAAAAGCAGAAGAAAATACAACCACATGCCGCCGGTGTGATACGAACCCACGACCTCCGAATTACGCGTCCGGTGCTCTACCTCTGAGCTACGGCGACGGCTGTCAAACCTTCTGCTTTCGGGGGTATTTATGTTTACAAGCAACCTAACCTTGAGAGTGTTCATCAGCGCCACCCACGTTCATAAGCGGAGGACGTAGAACGTCCTGAGTTACCGCAGGTGTGACGTAGAACGTCATCGAAAGGAGAGGGTGGAAGCTGCGTGAGAACCCTCTTATGCTTCCTATGGCGTCAAGGCTGCCAGAACCGAGGCCCTCGCTAAGCAATTAAGCAAACAAGGGAAGGGGATGGAGGGGCTCGTTATAAATATCACAGAAGCCAACAGCCACAGAAACCAAGGAGCACAGGGGATTTTTTATTTTTTAGAGCGCAGCTCTTTGGCGTCCGTTCCTGGGTTTCGCGTCGTCGTCGGCGTCGGCGTCGGCCTCGTAAACAGCTCCGCCCCCAATGTCACGCTTTTCAATTGGTCGAAATGCTCGTGACGTCACAGTGCGCGAATTTCAAATGGGGCCAATTGTACTTTGGCTAGTAACCATGCAACCAATCAAAGGGATCGTATAGTCATGCTGCAACTAAGTTGGACTGAGTTTAGTTAATTGCTTAATTAATCAATTAGCCTAATTAATATAGAGGAGAATGAAGAGGTCAGAAGAAAAGAAAAGAAAGACGCGCGCCGCAGCGACAACAGCGTCCGCGGAAGGAGACGCTGCTGAAAAAAGCAGATAAGTACGAAGCCGCGTTCCCTCCACCACCACGCACTTCCCCACTCAGTAAGACGTTGCTCGTTTCATATACGTTGTGTCGAACATCCTAGACAGTTCCAACAATCGACAGGTTAATGACAGAACACGATGGATAGAAATACAATAATATAAATATGAAATAGCCTAATTAACCTTTCTAGTTAGACCGCATAAATCAATAAAAACGAGAACGAAATTGGTCGAGTTGGGGAATCGAACCAGGGTCTCCGGAGTGCGATACGAGCACGCTAGCCACTCCGTAATGCCAGCTGAATGGTTTGGAATGAACAAAGGCGCGTCTAGCTAAAACGGCGTCTTCGTTCACTCCCATCTTCCCCCTTTCCCTTACGGCGAGGTGCAGGTGTCCACCCAGATATGCGAGAGAGATACATTTCCTTTCCTCAAAAAATAAATTTACCGTCCAGCAAGGCGTACAGTCGAATTGGCGATGGCGTTCTGTGGACTCCCTGGCAGCGTTGCAAGACGCTGTCGCGTTCCACTCTTACAGGCGAAGCTTAACATGTTAACCACACATCAGTAACACACGCAGACAGCCAATGGACGCGTCATTCGCTGGCAGCACTTGATTCATCATTCACAACCACATTCTTAACGTACGCTCCCTTGCCGCACATGGCAAGGACGTACACCACGAACACATTCTGCGCCATTCCTCTGTACTTTGCTTTGCTGAAACCTGGATGGATCCCGAAGAGCCTCTCGAAATCATAGATTTCCTATACTGCTGTGGTGCTCGCAGAGACCACAACAGAGCGGCGGGAGTCGCTATCTACTTGCGCGCAGGTCTCTCTGCAATACCAGTCGAAATGTTTGGCACGTCACATGAAGTTGGCGAACTGTGCGCCGCAAAGTTGCCCAACGGCTTGCTGGTAGTAGCTGCCTACTTCGCCCCTACCGCACTCACGAAAGACGTCGTGCACTTCCTGCAACTCGCATTAACCGTCCATCGATCCACACCGATGTTAGTAGTGGGGGACTTTAATGTTGACATAAAGACAAACAGCAATTTCCTAACACTTATGCGGGAGAACATCCCGTTCCTCTCGCTCGTAACGCGTCCCACGGCTGTGACAACCTCGCGAGGCACTTGTATAGATCTCGTCTTTGAGAATCAAGCATTGGTGTACCAATTCGAACATATATCACTCTATTTCGCCGACCGCAAAGCTTCCTTCATGACTGTCAAGAACTGTTAGTGGAGTCTTTGTTAAAGGAATACGTGTGAAAAAAAAAAAAATCTGTGATAGCGCATACATGTGTTGCTCGATTTCTTTGCCTCAATCTATCGAAAAGGTGAAACAGCTTATTTGCTGCGCTTAAATTTCGCATTAGGAAGTAACGTAATCGTCGGTAATTTTTTATTTTTATTTTGCGCTGTTGATCAATTTAGAATATTACTGAATATATTATCGCTGAAAGCTAATTGATTACAAAAGCAGAAGAAAAAACAACCACATGCCGCCAGTGGGATCCGAACCCACGACCTCCGAATTACGCGTCCGGTTGCGTATAAAGAGGTTTCATAAAAAGAACCTACTCCGACTGTAACTTTAGTCGTTCTAAAGCATTTTAACACGGGTGTTCGTAAAGAGTTAAGCCTGGGAGTCTTCGAACGTTATCTTTTTTATAGCAATGGAACTTGAGGGCATTTTATTAATTTTACGGACTGTTAGGGGATTTCAGCTTTCCAAAATGACTGCGGCAAACAGCCGCCCCGTCCATGTTGGAAATTGTCGAATACGGCACTCATGCAATACGTAAGGTGCGATAGCGCTCTTTCGCAGATGCTAGCTTTGGTTGCACTAAATGTGCGTACGCTAAGCAAAAAGACAGCGTTAGATTGAAGATGACTGCCAGCATAAATCAATACTTCTACTTATATGTTCGCGCATTAGAGCCACCGAGCCTTGGCGGATTATGAGTATATTAGAGCACATCTTTGTAGAGAGCAAAACAAAATGTCTCCCGAAAGACGAGGCGGACCTCAAAATCTGTTCAATTTACCAAATGGCGAGAGTTCACCTCACGAAAGCTCCGCCAAACATGCAGTTTCACTTAGTGACTTTTGATGGCTTAGTGTCTTTGATTTTTGGTGGCTTCACTCCGGCAAGTTTCATAACAGGGGACATGGAAGTGACATTACTCGCCCACCATGTCTCGTTGGTTGGGACGGCTGGAAACGTGCAATGTACTGTGGAAAATGTGCGACTTGTCAATCTGAGGAATAGTCAGCCCGAACACAGAACTGCGCCTAAAGACACTACAACAACAACCACGCCGAAAAATTCCAGGGGCCTCCACTTATTCAGTGCCGTTTTCGCTGTCCACTTCTCTTCGCGCAATTTTACCATCATTCGTGTGGAGTGGTGTGACATAATTTGGGGAGACCAGAGTTAGACAAAATCTCATAGCAAGCACATCTCTGAATCGGAGCGTTAGAATGAGACCCTAAATTGTTTCAGAGTGTCATTAAAGCAGGTGTAAATCTTGCACAGTGGCAATAACTTAGATAAAATTTGATCCGACCTCAGTTCTAGCACTGGTCACTGTTTAGGAAATGTGTACAGTGTTATCAAATGTCAGCACATATATGGTTGGCTTTTCAAGCACATTCCGGCCTTTAGCCATGCTCTTACGTGCTGAAACATTGATTTGATATCAGTACCGAATTCGATAGCAAGCGACGTACATCGGCCATGACACGTTAATTGGGGCATTCAACCACGTGAAGATCAGCGCAACCTGAAGAGAGTGGCTTTTGCAGCTATGTATAGGATTCCAGATAGACAGAAAGCTGGAAAGGCTCAGAAGGAGTGATAATCACTGTGTTCACTTTTCACATATTTATCTTAAAAGCAGTGCAAGCGTTCAACGAACAAAGGGACAATCAGTAGGTCGGGCAACCAAAAACAATGAAAAATATAAGCCCCTGTGTCACCATGCACGTACAAAAGGCTTAAACCCGTTAGAAAATACAAGAGGAAGCCCTAGAGCCATTTTAAGTTTTCCATTCGAAGGTAAAAAAATAAAATAATAGGCGGTGGCGGGAAGCTACTATATCGACCCATAGCAAGGGCAGCGGGCCCGGAGAGACTCCCCTGATCTCCCCTGCGAAGTAGCAGCAACGATGGAAAGTAAGGTCGTCAGGAAGCGGGTTATGGGAATTTGGACGGGGATGAAGACAGCGAGTGCTTTGTTGTGATCATTGAATTTGACTCCATTACTGATTTGCCTGGCCAGGAGAGGGAGGGCATCAAGTGCTCAAAGCTGTGGCCCCCACTCACGGGACGCCCGACCACCTACAAAACGCAACGGGCCCCGACCTACGGATACAGGAGAACCTAACACGTGGTCAGCTACCGAGGTCCCCTCCACGACTTAAGGGGTGTTTCTAATATACTAGCTGCTAGTCGTCGAGTGCTTTTCGTGGTTATTCACACAGAAGTATGTGTGGTGTGATCGTGCCAGTAGAGGCTTACTTCGTCAGCCTATCGGTCCATCGGCCCTCGGCACCATGACCTAACACCTCCAGGGGGACCCACCTGTGCTTCCAACCAACCAACCGCGCACTTCTTATTTTCTCTTTTAGCTTGCTGGGAACCTACAAAGGAGGGAGTGTTTAAGGCAGAGCTGACCGGGTGACATACCGAGAACCGGGCTTAGGATCAGATGACCCGGGCCTACTACGCAGGTACTCCACAACATCGAGGATTTTTGTGTTCGGTCGTACGAAAACACCCCCCCCCCCCCCCCCCCCCTTTTCAGCGTCCAGCAATGACCTTCACGGCCTTGCAGCCGGCCTAAGACTACTTGCCGGAGGCGATGTATAGGGCCCGGCTACTATAGACCCCGCGCGGATCTGGTTTCTTCGGAACCAGAAACCGCCGCGTCGCCAGCCAGACGTGCACGCCCCTGCGTGTTGAGGGAAGTAGCATGTATTTGATAGCTCAAAGGAACAGAGGTTAGTGTGGGCGGAACAATAAATAAAAATAATGTGCCCGGCATGGACCGCCAGATCAAAGGAGCACTAGGAGACAGCCGTATCGTGTACACGGGCGCAATATCCCCGTTATTACTGCGTCACAAGGAGGCGGGCGTCGTCAAGTTTCTTCGCTGCCGCCAGAGTGTCATAGTGCAAAACTAGGAGCGTGTAGAGGTTGTGGTTGACACGTGCCTTTGAAAGTACTACGAGCACGGCGAATGACGCCTGCCTGTAGGCAAAAGCAATGTTTTCAAAGTGGCCGCTCGAATAAAGCGTCGAAAAATCACAGCGGTGAGCGCTGCATCATAATTTTTCTCCGCAATCGAGCGGCACGCTGAAAAAAGAACCATCGTTTGATTATAACACTCTGGGGCAGCGATTTTTGACAAAGCAGCGCCTGTTATAAAATATGGACCAGTTTTGTAAAAGCTTCTTTCAATGGACACCTGTTAAGGCAGAAGCCTACGGCGCCAATAGCTAATTTCCCCCTACCGTGTCCGTCTGGAGGGGTTAGGAACGGCGACATTGCGTCGCGCGCCTCGGACGCTGTGCAAGCCGCGGGAAACGGGGAGTAAGCGAACAGCCCTGTCGGGGCCGCAGGGGGCCGACGACCTTGTCCAATTGAGAAGAGATGAGCTGTCAAGTGGGGGTGGGGGACAGTAAGGTCGGCGACTTCTGAAATAGCTAAGCAGTGGACTTACTGGCGCCTCTGAAGTCGGGCTCTGGCGAGCACTGGGCTCCACCTACTTGTACCTACGGTGCCATTGCGGCGGGATTGCTCGATATTGGGCGAGAGCGGAGTCAATAAAGCTCCGCCCAATTATTGAAGGGTTAAAACCCGCTGCGAACAAAGAGCAGGGAGGAGCGCGCCGAGTCTCAGTCTCGGCCGCTTTTCTGCAGCCTTTCTGTTAACAGCCTTTTTTTAAACCGCCTTTTTTCTCTATGTTCTTGTTCTTTTGGTCTCGTCTTGAATAAACCAGTTTTGTTGTCAAGAAGTTGGAAGTGCTGCCCCAACCGACAACGTGTCGCCGGACGAGCGTACGAAGACGTGAAGTTGACCAGTATTCGATCAGACGAACTGGCCATATCCAACCTTTTTTTTTAACTGGTGCCGTGACCAGGATCGTCCGAGCGGCTTTCTGCGAAGCGGTTGCAGGTAGTACCTTCCGGAAGCTAGACGGGGCAACATCTTGGTGAGGAGCCCCGGGGACCAAGGTCCAAGTGAGGCGATACCCGTGGTAGAGGCCTCGGAGCCAAGACTCCACGACAGCGCCAAGGAGCGAGCGAAGCGAGACCGACGGAGCGAAGCGCTGCGACTTCGGCGGCACCTGCGGTTGCCGACTTCGTCTCCCGGGAGGACGTGTGAGCCACCTGCGAGCTCTGGATGCCGGCCACTCATCCGAGCCTATGGACGCAACCTGCCGCTGCTGCGCTACAGGTGCCATGATCGACAGCCCGATAACAGAGTGAGTTTCTCCAGTCTCACTTCACTTTTCTCGGGTGTGCTTGAGCCGCAGGGTTAGAATTAACCAACGCAGAATGAGTACATTAGGCTGGTGAGTGGTTATGGCTGTGGGTATTGGGATGGCCATGAGCGAGCCCCAATGTCAGAGGCCGAGTGAGCCAGAGAAAAGGAAAGAAGCGACGCGTACATTCTTGACTTCAAGCGTCAGCTAGCGATAGCCGAAGAGAAGCTACGGCAGGAGAGGAAGAGAATTGAGGAGGAGGAGCGCTCACGGAGAGCGGCTAGAGTACTGTCGGAGACGGCACAGTTGCCGTCGTACCGTATTGTGTGGTACGATGATCGAACGGTGATCGAGATAGCGAAGAAAGAGGGTAGCGGCAGCGGCATTCGGTCGGTTCCTTTTGAGAACAGTAAGGAGGAACCTCTGGTTCCTGCAGACAGTGAAGCGATCACTAGCGCCGAGGAGCCGCCCATTGTGCTGTCAGCCACGAGTGTTGACACAGAAAAGCAGGCCTTGATTCCCGAGGTGGAGGCGAGCTCCACGGGCATTCCAGGCAAAAATTCGTCTTGTGATGAAACTGTGCAGGCCAACTCTAGCGAGGCAGTCGAACATGTTAGCAGTGGTGCTAATGGCACTGATGAGCAAAACGGTATGAACGGCTCGGACGGCCGGGTTGCCCAGTGCGACCCCTCGTTGCCCACCGAAGCATCAGTATGCCAGGCAGGGTTCGATGAAAGCGACATGTGTGTTCAAACACCATGCGCGGCACTCACAGCCGTGTCGGAGAAGCCTGCGGAACAGCTTGGTAGGCGAGGCTATTCCGAGCTAGAAAACTCAGATTCGAGTAACGCCGCAATGAGTTTGGCGGTAGGTGAATGGAGTCTGAGCAGTGACGACGACGAAGAATTCATCTTACTCCCTGAAGGAGGCGGAAGTACCCCGCCGCTGATAGGGTTGTACCGCGACCCATGCCGCGATCACCTTGCGGTTTTGCGCAACAGGTCGATCGCAAACTCAGATGTCGCTGATGGTGAACTGGTTGAGCTGGCCGTGCCACTTTTTAAAAGGCCCTTTGTGAACGAGAGCTTAGAGGCTTTCACGGAGGCTTGCGCCCCATATGCACGCAAGGGCGGCGGCTCCACAAAGGTAGATGAGCGACGCTATTGGAAAGGGCCAATGCGAGGATTGTGCAAACTGCAGCGCGGAATGTTCTCTTTTATGAGATCAGATCGAGTGTTCGAACCTGGAGGCTGGCGACGCCGAATGGCCACAGCCTTGACCCACTCTGCCACTGCCAGGTTGCGATAAGCGCAAAAATGTTGTTTGGCTCGAGCACACGATGGGGCAGTAGGTGAGAGTGGGGAAACATGAACAGTTTACGGCCAAGAGACTGAAAATTGGACATGCTCATGCGGGTGTGCTGTTTTGTCTGCTGTGAACTGTTTTCCTTTGTGATGGCACATAATCTATGCGTAACGAGGAGCGCCATGTTATAATGCCTGTTTTGCCCTCGCTGGGATCATGCTGCGATGTATGTGCAACTGCATGAAAACTGTGCAGTCATGTTTTATTCAAAAGAAAACATTCGACAGAAGTCTGTCTGGTTGGGAAATTTAATGTTAGGAGAAGGTAAGTGACGCCAACCAAGTAAAATACAGGAAAAACACGACGTTTCGGGACCGGCTCGGCCCCTTCTTCACGGTGTGACTACGGGCGAGCGCAGCTTGGCTTTTTAAGCCCCTGTGTGGAGGACCTGCGGGTCAATGGCCGCAGCCCATGGACGTAGGATGAGGGGAGAGTCCCCAGGGAACGATTAACATTCTCTCGTGTTTGCTGTATGTGCCACGACTCGAGTAGAAGCCTCCTGCGTAGGTTAGCTTCCGTTTCCAATACAATGGTGCTGTCGAAGTCAATTGGGTGGTCACACCCTTCACAGTGTTCGGCCACGGCGCTGCGTTGACGATTCATGTGACGGACGTCCGCTTTGTGTTGGTTCATCCTTTCCGCGAAGTTCTTCGTTTCCCCTATGTACGACGCCGGGCAGACGGAACACGGAATTTTGTACACGACGCCCTGGGCCTTTTCTCTGGGCTGCCGGTTTTTTGGGCGGGGGAGAAGGCGACCGATAGTGCTGGTCGGTTTGTGCGTTGTCAGCACCCCTTCTTTTCCGAGAATGCGACCGAGCGTCTCGCTCACGCCTCTCACGTAGGGGATGCAAACACGTTTTCGCTTCTGGCATGCGTCTGAGGAAATAATAGACCGGATTTTGTTTTGCCTTTCTTGTTTCCTGAAAATGCGCCGGATGAATGAGCTTGGGTAGCCGTTCTTTTGGAGGTCAGAAATGACTCGGTTCTTCTCCTTCCTTTTATCTTCACTTGAGGAACATATGGAGTCGGCTCTCTTCAGTAATGACGTCACGACAGATGCTTTGTGCGGGATGGGATGGTTCGAATCGAAATGTAGGTACCGTCCTGTGTGGGTTGGCTTCCTGTGCACCGAGGACTGCAGGCCCTTGTCGTGCCTTGTAAGTAGGACATCCAGAAAAGGCAGGCTGCCCTGCTGTTCATGTTCAACAGTAAATTGTATGGCCGGTTCAACTGAATTTTGAACCTGTGGTGAAAACCTCAGAGATAGAAAACCTCCAGAGTCATCTAAATTCAGTTGAACCGGCCATACAATTTACTGTTGAACATGAACAGCAGGGCAGCCTGCCTTTTCTGGATGTCCTACTTACAAGGCACGACAAGGGCCTGCAGTCCTCGGTGCACAGGAAGCCAACCCACACAGGACGGTACCTACATTTCGATTCGAACCATCCCATCCCGCACAAAGCATCTGTCGTGACGTCATTACTGAAGAGAGCCGACTCCATATGTTCCTCAAGTGAAGATAAAAGGAAGGAGAAGAACCGAGTCATTTCTGACCTCCAAAAGAACGGCTACCCAAGCTCATTCATCCGGCGCATTATCAGGAAACATGAAAGGCAAAACAAAATCCGGTCTATTATTTCCTCAGACGCATGCCAGAAGCGAAAACGTGTTTGCATCCCCTACGTGAGAGGCGTGAGCGAGACGCTCGGTCGCATTCTCGGAAAAGAAGGGGTGCTGACAACGCACAAACCGACCAGCACTATCGGTCGCCTTCTCCCCCGCCCAAAAAACCGGCAGCCCAGAGAAAAGGCCCAGGGCGTCGTGTACAAAATTCCGTGTTCCGTCTGCCCGGCGTCGTACATAGGGGAAACGAAGAACTTCGCGGAAAGGATGAACCAACACAAAGCGGACGTCCGTCACATGAATCGTCAACGCAGCGCCGTGGCCGAACACTGTGAAGGGTGTGACCACCCAATTGACTTCGACAGCACCATTGTATTGGAAACGGAAGCTAACCTAAGCAGGAGGCTTCTACTCGAGTCGTGGCACATACAGCAAACACGAGAGAATGTTAATCGTTCCCTGGGGACTCTCCCCTCATCCTACGTCCATGGGCTGCGGCCATTGACCCGCAGGTCCTCCACACAGGGGCTTAAAAAGCCAAGCTGCGCTCGCCCGTAGTCACACCGTGAAGAAGGGGCCGAGCCGGTCCCGAAACGTCGTGTTTTTCCTGTATTTTACTTGGTTGGCGTCACTTACCTTCTCCTAACATGTTTTATTCACCTTGTATTCATTGCAATGTTGTTCCATGTACCATTTTTGAAAGTTTTTTTACTAGACGGTTTCATTTGTGCGTGTCTGCCTCTCCTTGAAATGTGCAAGCTAAGGATTGTGCGTGTATCTGCATACCTGAAGGCAGCTTGCTGAGCTTTTTTTTTTGCAATTGTTAGTAGGACGCACAAGCGCTCCTCGTTCCTTTGTTGGTACAGCGTTCAGTTCAGATCCGGGTCCCTTGTGCTGTTGGGATTTTTTTTCGTGTGCTGTTGACGGCCAGGTCCTTTGTGCTTTTGTGCGTTTTGTATGTTGTGTGTACGGCGAGCGTCCACCCAACATTCTTGGTGGGGAGGTGTTAAGGCAGAAGCCTACGGCGCCAATAGCTAATTTCCCGCTACCGTGTCCGTCTGGAGGGGTTAGGAACGGCGACAGTGCGTCGCGCGCCTCGGACGCTGTGCAAGCCGCGGGAAACGGGGAGTAAGCGAACAGCCCTGTCGGGGCCTCTGGGGGCCGACGACCTTGTCCCATTGATAAGAGATGAGCTGTCAAGTGGGGGTGGGGGACAGTAAGGTCGGCGACTTCTGAAATAGCTAAGCAGTGGACTTACTGGCGCCTCTGAAGTCGGGCTCTGGCGAGCACTGGGCTCCACCTACTTGTACGTACAGTGCCATTGCGGCGGGATTGGTCGAAATTGGGCGAGAGCGGAGTCAATAAAGCTCCACCCAATTATTAAAGGGTTAAAACCCGCTGCGAACAAAGAGCAGGGAGGAGCGCGCCGAGTCTCAGTCTCGGCCGCTTTTCTGCAGCCTTTCTTTTAACAGCCTTTTTTTAAACCGCCTTTTTTCTCTAAGTTCTGGTTTTTTTGGTCTCGTCTTGAATAAACCAGTTTTGTTGTCAAGAAGTTGGAATTGCTGCCCCAACCGGCAACGTGTCGCCGGACGAGCGTACGAAGACGTGAAGTTGACCAGTATTCGATCAGACGAACTGGCCATATCCAACCTTTTTTTTTAACTACACCCATTGACCACTAGTTTACAGGAGAAGATATTTTCAACCAATTTATCATAACCCACCCCGTCATAAGTTAACCAAACAAAGGCGCTAAAAGCTTATCATTTCAGTTGAAAATCGCGGAATATTTGTTATTTTAGGGTTAACAAAAAGTGCAAAGTCATATTGTGACGCCCATGAAAAGGCAATACCCATTCTGCGTGGTCGGCGTTGCTTGGTAAGCCGAAGATGAGGAGAACGAAGTTGGTGGCGTCTCGTGCTCGGCAAGCGGACCCAGCTGTTTTTCGATCCTCCGTCCCGGTCTTAATAAACCAGTGGGCGTAACATCTTGGTGGAGGTGCTGGGTATTGAGGTTCCTCCGAAGACGGATCCCCAGATTCACGTTCGCCGCAGTCGTCTAATTGTTGGTCTGCCGCCTTCTTTTCCAATGATGTCCCTGGACGGCGACGCTTCGAGGCCTGTGCCCAGCAGTTCGTGGCAGCATTACCGGGAGCCACGGTCATTCGCGGGTTCATCTAGCGACGACGTCGATGAATGGCTCACCCACTACCTACGGGTGAGTCGCTACAACAAGTGGAACTCCTCCGCCCGGCTTGCGAACGTCGTGTTTTCACTAACCGACACGGCCCTAACGGGGTTTGACAACCACGAGGATTCCCTCACGACTTGGGACCGCTTTGTAGAGGAGCTGAAGAAGTTCTTCGGTGATTCAGTCGCGAAGAACAAGCGGGCTGAACAAACACTTGCGCAAAGGGCTCAGCTCCCCGGTGAAACGTGCACAAAGTATATTGAGGAAATCGTGAAGCTATGCAAGGTCGTCTCTCCTGCCATGACAAAGGAAGACAAAGTTGGCCATTTGCTCAAAGGATTCGCCGAAGACGTCTACAATTTTTTGGTCGGAAAAGAAAGTCTCGAGTCCGTGTCTGACGTCATTAAGCACTGCCGAACGTTAGAGACGTTGAAAATGCGTCGCATCACACCGAAATTTGGACGTTTGGCCGGGGTGACGACGGTGGCAGCTGTAGACACACCATCTTCATGCGATCTGGCTTCCACAATCCGCCAGATCGTTCGCAAGGAGTTAACCAGGTCACTAGAACTCACTCGAAATTCATCAGAGCTCCCTCCTGTGTATCTCAGGCGTCCTACTCCGCCAACCGACGTTAACACAGCGGACTTTGAGGATCACCGGGTACCCCGAGGACTGCGGCCGAACAACACACCGCGATTGCCCCGGAGCACCGGTCCGGCTTTTACCAGCATGTGCCGGCCACATACGACGAGAACTTTCGGCCCAGTGCTTCGTATGGTGACTACTTGCCGGCGCAGCCAGCTCCCGGTCCCTCTCTTGTGTGTTACCGCTGTGCTCAACACGGACACATCTCCCGATTTTGTCCCCGCCGACAACGGTCCCGTTACGGCTCCTCGACCTATCCTCGGCGTCCGGACTACCAACCCGGTCCTTCTCGATATCCGTCCTGCCCGCCTGATTCCGGCAATTCATGGCCTGCACAAATGCAGAATCATTCACCGGCACCTGATAGAAGTGTGACGCCGCCTACAGCTTTTCGAACACGTCGATCTCCATCACCCCGACGCCGCTCCTCCTCGCCTCCGCCGGAAAACTAGTCGGCGCGACCGATGGGGGTGAGGTCGCTGGAAGTCTGCCGCCGGAAGTGATACCCCTGCCTGTAGTTATGTTAAAGAACAAAGTACATGTGCTAGTGGATGATGTACCTGTGATGGCTTTAGTGGATACCGGTGCTACTGTTTCGGTTATGAGTGCTGCGTTTAAGTGCCTCCTCGGAAGAAAAATTTTGTTTCGATGGGATAAAAATGTCCAGTTTTGTGGCGTGAGTGGTGAACCGTTGCCAGCAGTTGGAGTGTGTAGTGTTAAGGTTTCTTTGGGTGGTGAAGTCTTCAGCACGGAAATGGTGGTGCTCCCCCGGTCGACGCACGACGTTATTCTTGGCCTCGACTTTTTGCAGATGTGTGGCGCTAACGTCGACTGTCACCCAGGTGAGCTCAACGTCGGCAAATGTTCCACCACTGATCTTCTAGAAGGCTCGTGCAGTGGAGAGAAAGTGTTTTGTGTTGCCCGAGATACTGTCGTGCCTCCTTCTTCGGCTGTGTGCGTACCGGTTTCCTGCCCCGATACCACTCTCGACGTGTTTGATGCGGCTTTGGAACCGAACCACTTGAACTGCATGAAGAAGAGCATCTTGGTTCCTCATGCCTTGGTTTCCGTCATCAACGGAACAACTGAACTGTGGACAGTGAACAGTTCGATGGAATCTGTAGTTCTGCCTGAAGGCCTGAAGCTTGCGTCATGCAGCCAATACATTCCGGTATCCGTTGCCTTGGTTACCGACGCCTTGGGCGCAGCAGCACCAGAGTTTTACGACGAGTCGCAGTTGCTCCGAATGATCGACAACTCGCTTTCCACGCATGAGCGCCGTGCACTGTTGACCATCCTCCAGCGATACTCCACTGTGTTTGACTTTTCGCCGCCCGGCGGCCCATCTTCCATCCCCTCGTCTCGAACCCTGCACAGGGTTGACACTGGTACCTCACATCCGATCCGCCAAAAGCCCTACCGAGTGTCACCGTCTGAACGCAAGGTTATCAATGACCAAGTGCAGGAGATGCTAACCAAAGGCGTTATACAAGAGTCCTCAAGTCCCTGGGCTGCTCCAGTAATTCTTGTTCGGAAGAAGGATGGATGATGGCGTTTTTGTGTGGATTACCGTCGTCTGAATGCCGTCACAAGAAAAGATGTATACCCCCTACCTCGAATCGACGATGCCATCGACTGCCTTTTTTCAGCGTCCTACTTCTCTTCGATTGATCTTCGGTCGGGGTATTGGCAAGTACCCATGCATCCCGCGGGCAAAGAAAAAGCAGCTTATTAATGCTGAAACGCCTGGACGGCCCAAATGTGCTTCGCTGATACCTTGCGTCCAGCGGCTTTCGGGAGCGCACTTGCTCATCCCAGCGCTATTCCACCATTTAGTTATCTCGAGTTCTCATTTCAGGATCATATTGTTTGCGTTTCCTTCGATGCCCGTATGGCTGCCACCGGGCCTTCACTCCGCCCTTTTTGCGTTGCGGTCCCGATCACGGTCATGGTCTCTGCTTAGTGTGAACCCATCAGGTTTGGTTGATTGATATCCCAGGGTTCTCACGTAACCCTTAAACAGGGGCTGGTGTAAATGAGCGTTGAAACGTAAACTAACCAAGAGAGAGAGAGAGTGTGCAGTTTTGGCGTTAGAAAATACGTCTTCTTACATTTATCGCGCAACTCAAACCCTGCATACTTATGCAGATGTGTGGCACCGGCGCCGTCAATTTATAAACGAGGAGGGATTCACACATCCTCGACGGCGTTGGCTCCAAGGTAATCATTACACAGGATTACTAGTTCTCATCATCATCATCAACCTGACTACCCCCAATGCAGCGCAAACGCCTCTCCTATGTATCTCCAATTAATTCTGCCTTTGAAGGTGCCGGCCACCTCAACCTCGGATAGTTCTTATTCTCAATCGCCCACCTAACTTTCTGCCGCCCACTGCTACGCTTGCCTTCTCTTGGAATGTACGCCATTAACCTTAATGAGCTGCGGTTACCTTGACTTTGCATTACATGCCTTGCCCACGCCCATTCATTCCTCTTGATTTCGACTAGGATATCATTAACGCGCGTTTGTTCCCAGTCGGCCTTCTTCCGGGGTCTTATCATTACACCTGTCATTTTTCTTTCCATAGCTCGCTGCATTGTCGTTACGCTGAACCGTTTTCAAAATCCTCCAGGTTTCAGCCCTAGAGGGGAGATACAGCCGTTGTATACTTTTCTCTTCGTGTACGTATGTTCATAAACTGCCACTCACGATCTGAGATCTTTTACATTGTGCTCGACCCCACTGTTATTCTTGTAGTTATTTCCTTCCAATAATCCGAATAAGCTGTCACTACCTGCCTTAAGTAGACGTATTCCCTTACCAGTTCCAGCACCTCCCTAAAAAATGTGAACGGCTGTCCCTTGTGAAACTGTTGAACATTACTTCGGCTTCTGCACACTAATTTTCAGACCAACCCGCTCTGCTCTGCCTCTCTAACTCATTGATCATGCTTTGTAGTACCTTTCCTGAGTTACTTAGCAAGGCAATGTTACCAGCGAATCGCAGATTACTTATGTATTCTCAATTAGCACTTGTCCATAACTGTTCCCAATCCAGGCAACGGAACGCCTCGTGTACACAGGCGGTAAATAGCATTCGCGAGATCGTGTCTTCCTGCCTGACACCTTTCCTTACTAGAATTTTATTGAAGGATCATGGTAGCAGTCGTTATAAATATGCCTCAGTGTTTTTACATCAGACTCTTCTACAACCAGAATCCAGAATGCCTGCACGACTGCTGAGGTGTCCACAGAGTTAAGTGCTTTCTCATAATCTATAAAGGCTACATATAGGAGATGGTTATATTGTGCACATTTCTTTATCCACTGTTTGATAGCGTGAATATGGTCTATTGTCGAGTACCCTTTACGAAAACCACCTGGCCATTTGTTTAATTGAAGTATAAGGTTGTCTAGCCAACTACAAGCTCCCTCTATTCTCGTGAAGTCGTGGTTAATCCACTTACACTGGTTACTGTGAAATCAGGGGGGGGGGGGAGGGGGGAGATGAAACGGGATTAACCATTGCTTAATGAGATTAATTGCATCCTCATTAAAAAAAGTAGACACCATTGGCTGGATTGTCTTATTTGAGAGGAACTATGGCTTTGTTTTCGAGTTGTACCCGACTATAGTTGGTTAGCTACTGGTACTACTAGCTGAACTTTCATCATTAAAAACGATCAAACTTCAGCAATGCTTATGTCAGCTTTAAGGGCAACTGACTGGGGTCGTGCAATTTCATAAAAACAAGCCCACTGCATAGATGAGGCATCGAGATAACCTCTGCAAGATACTAGAGCCATGCGCGCCTCGAAAAGCTGCAAAAATTCAAATCAAAGCCAGCTCGTTCTTTCCTTCCACAAGAAAATGTCCTCGTCCTCTACTCTGGCACGTTTGACGTCACACGGAAAGCTTTCGCTAAAGGCATTCCACTGGCTCGTCGTTCTGACTGACGGGCGAAGGGTGGGCGTAGCCGGGGCGTCGCGTCGTCTCCTCGTCAGCGCCTTCTGTTTTGGGACATGCCTACAAGACCGCATGAAGGAAAAAAAAAAGCCGAGGAGGGAGCGTCCGGCGACAGCCTTGAACCCTAGTAATAAAAAGTAAAATATAGCAAAGCTGAGAGAGTCGACGACGCGCGAGAGAGAAAAATCTCGAAGTGGAAACGGAAGGAGAGGAGCCGCGCTACCAGAGGGGTAGAAAATATTTTCGACCAGAGGGTGTTCAGTTGCCCTTTAACTCAAACTACACTTCGAGCACTTCATATGCTTGTAGCATAGGCGTGTAACTGCTCACATGCACTTGTTTTTTTTTATTCGTTCTTTCAGGAGGAGCTTCCTTTGACGTTAGGAATTGTAACCAGTGACGGAAAGATATGCCGGTATGTTCCCAGAAAAGCTTTTCAAGGCGCCATGCATACTTGAAAGGATGGCCTCTCTGTTTTCATTCCTTCGAGTATTTGAAATTGAAATATCAGAGAGCGCGGGTCAAGGCACTATTATTTTCTACAGGGGCCAAAGCGATGGTTCTATGTGAATACCGAAAGAAGGCTGCCGTACACTGGGCTCAGATGTATTGTACCCAATAAAATAGTCTGAGATGAGTGACTGCAATTTCATTGACGCTGTTATTCTAAAAAAAAAAAACACCAAGCTCTTAAGTGAGACTTCCTAGTTGTACTGCATTTAAAATTGGCTGCCTCATGAAGTGCAATATAGTCTCCCGGGCTTCACAAATTCCACCAGAGAGTAAACAAATTGCTCCAAAAAGTTGCCGCAAAAACTTCTTAAAAGAAACAGGCACCTACTATTGAAATCTACTATAATTTCAGCTGCAACGGAGTATGGAATACTTCTACTAATTGTTGTACTAACTGCTCTGTGAGGGGAACTATTTAAATAAATTATTTTCTAGAGAGTGGTAAGACTTTACTTCTTCTAACACTCCTTGACTCCCTCTTCAAACAGAGGAGTAGATCAGGTACCTTTTTCGGGAGCGCGCTACGCTACGAACAATTTAATTCTATACTGGTGTTTTCCAGCTTGCAGGGTAGGTACAGATGGCTTGGTCGGTACTGCCCGCGGGCGTGCCGCGAGGCTGTGTGCCGCCAGTGTGGGGACGGCTTTTGCAGCACTGGTTCTGGGCACGCTGCATGGTAGTGTGAAGCCGGCTACGGTTAAGAGCCGCGGCTTGCCGCCGGGATAGTTGGTGATCCAACAATGACTACAATTTCATTTCATTTCATTTTATTACGTTAAATACCCACGAGGGGTATTACATAAGGGTTGGGTGTATATATTTTGGTAAGCAAGCGTTAACACAACGAAAAATAACTGGTAAAACTATTGGCAAAGTTGGATGAGCACATGATGGCTGCGATGTCGTTCGGTAGGTCGTTCCAGTCTGCTGGAGTATGGGAAAAAAAATTATGCGGCAAAGGTGGTAGTACGGGCACGAGGCCTGGAAAGTTGAAAAGGATGACGAGTGCGATGAGATATGCGGGCTGGAGGGACGATGTAGGGTGCGCGGCTTAGTGAACTATGGAAAAATTTATTGAACAAGCAAAGGCTGGCAATGCGGCGACGAAGTGGCAAGGGTAATAAGTCGGATTCAGCTTTCAACGTTGATACACTGATGTCGTAAGAATACATTGAATGGATGAATCTGGCTGCTCTGTTCTGGACTGATTCGAGTGCATTTATAAGGTAAGCTAGGTGCGGGTCCCAAATGGGTGAGGCATATTCTAATTTTGGTCTGACAAGGCATTTATATGTTAATAACTCTACATGTTTAGGGGCTTGGCAGAGATGACGTCTTAAAGATGCAATTGTTTTATTAGCAGATGAAATTATGTTCGTAACGTGTGTGCTCCAGGACAATTCGCTACACAAGGTAATGCCTAAATACTTGTATGATAAAACTGGGTGCACAGGGGCGTTAGCTATTACGCATGGGAAATGAAGCGGGTCGCGGCGACGCGCGAAGGACAAGAATTTACATTTGCGAAGGTTAAGTTCCATTAACAAATTGGCGGGGGATCCGCTAGGTGGCGCCGCCCTGGTTAGCTGGCTGACTATCGTGCTCCGTTTTTCACCTGCCCCTGGCCTGGTCCAGGGCCTTGACCGCCCCTGTATTTACACTCCATCGCGTCAGGAAGACATCCGCACCACGAGGACACCATTCGCATCACGGCCCGCTGTCGAGCTGGCGCTCCAAGCGCCTCCAAAAATCTGCTGCGGCGCGGCGCCTCACTAACCCTAACGCGCCGCGCCTGCACCTCTGGAATGCAGCGTCTCAACAAGCCCCTGAAGCCGAGACCCACCCATACCTCGCCGGTGTCAACTTCTTCCGACGCGGCCGCCGCGGGGCCTACTCCGACCACGCTTACAGCCATGTCTCAACCGGCTGCGTTCAACACCGGCCACACCACCGCGCCCATTCCCGTCGCGTTCACCGACGCTGGGAGCTCCGAATCGACAGCCGCAACGCAGCCGGCAGCGTTCGTCACCGCCGCGGCGTCCACTGCTGGCCACCTCCACGCATTAAGGGAAGCCAAGAGCTTCGGGCCCACAGACGCATCGCAGTCGACTGCGTTCGTCGCCGCCGCCAGTGCCGCCGCACCTACTCGGACCACACTTCCCGCTGACAGCAAGTCCAGCACCTTGGTACCTGCGTCGCAGATTGTGGCTCAGGCTGACGACACAGCAGACATGGACCTTACGGCGTCCCCGGTCGACGGCCATCTCATTCCGGCCCCTGAGGTCAGCTGGACCACCATCGGTGCCTGCCGTAAGCCTGCCTCCGCCACCCGGCCCCGCACCGAGCTCATCACAGTTGGCATACAGCTTCCCCCTGGCACCCTCAACCCCAAGATACCGCTCTACGACGTCCTCGCCGCAGTCGTCTCCGCTGCACAACTGTCCTCCGAGAGCAGTGCGGAGAAGATTACCCTTCAGGCCAAGCCAGCCCAAAGCCTCGTCTTTTTAAAAACTCATTCCCCTCTCACCGCCCACCTCCGAGTGCTTTCTATCACGCATCTTCAGCTTCACGGTAAGCCTATCACCATTAAAACATATGCCCCTAATCCTCCCATCTCATGCCTCGGCGTCATCCATAACGTCGGTGGCCACTTCACCCCTGATGACCTCATGCATGATATCGAATCATTCAAAACCGATATTCTTGCTGCTCGTATGATGGGCACCACTCACTCGGTGCTCATAACTTTCGCTGGAACCGTAATCCCCCACTTTGTGTATTTCAAACGCGTTGCCTTCCGGTGCCGTCCCCATAAGCCTAAGCCTCCCACCTGCACCCGTTGTCTCGCTCTTGGACACCGCGCCCACCAGTGTCCACAGCACAGCGTTCCGGCAAAGTGCCGTCGCTGTGCTGCTCCTCTACCCGCCGACCCTTCCGCTCACGTATGTGCCCAGCCCTGGTGCGTTCATTGCCAGGTAAACACCCACCCCTCCCTCGACCCCACTTGCCCCTTTCTCCTCGGTAAACAACGCGAATGTGCCAAAGCTGCGTACCTACGACGCCTAGCTTTGCGCCGGGCCACGCAACCCACCCCCTCCTCCTCCTCTAATCATGAACCTCCGTTAGCTCCGGTCACGTCACCACCAGGCTCCTACGCCGCCAAAGTTAAAGGCTCCTCGGTTCCAGCGTCCCTTTCCAGCGTCTCTTCCACTGCACCACCCTCTCCATCCCTGACTGACGAGAGCCGCTCCTTCGACCTCCGGCTCGCTATGCTGGAACGCCAGCAGCGAGAGCAACAGCGCATTTCCCACGACCTACAACAACAGATCCACGCCTTGACCTAAACCCTCCAGACAACCACCTCCTCTCTTACCTCCCAGCTTACCACGCTAAATGAGCACCTTGCCACAATCACCACTCCCTCCTCCACCGCCCAGGTCGCCCCTTTGGCTGATCTTCTCGAAACCACCACACAGGCACACCACACTCGATTGGTTCAGCTCGAGACATCGGTTCTGCAGATTCTTACCACCCTCCAAGCACAATCCAAACAATTAGAATCCTTCACTTCTACGCTCCAATCCCTGCATGAGTCACTGCCCCCGGCCAAAAAGAAGGAACGCGTACCGTCACGAAGTTCTACCTCTACACTATCATAATGGCTTTTGGCGAGGACCTCGAGATTGTGCAGTGGAACTGCCGAAATCTGTGCCATAATAAGACCCCCCTCCAGCAGTATCTACTCGCCCGCCCCTCCCTGCCCCATTTTCTCCTTCTCCAGGAGACCCGGACGGCCCGCACTGTCCCAGGCTACCGCGCCTACCATGCCGCTACGGCCACACCACTTGCGTCTATTTATGTACGTAGCGACGTGCTCGTGGAGCCACTTGATATCCCCTCCGTCCTTCTTAAATATTTAGTTGGTGTGGTCTATTACCACCCTTCTTCCCGCCTGTCACTCGCCCTTTTGTCTTTCTACAACCCCCCTGTTACCTCCTCTTTATTTTCCGCCCTGGGCAAGTTCCTTAACTCTCTTCCTTCTAACTCCCATCTCCTCTTTGGTGGTGACTTTAATGCCCCTCACACACTCTGGGGCTACCCTCAAACCCTCAAACCCGGCCGCCTCCTCCACTGTCTGGCCCAGGAACGCCACCTCACCCTTCTCAATACTCCTGGCTCCCCTACTCGAGCGGGCACTGCCTCACAGCGTCCCACGACACCCGATCTCACTTTCTCTCGCGGTTCACTTTCATTTCACTGGCAAGTGACAGCCGAAACTCTTCTCAGTCTCAGTGACCACTATCTTGTCCACATTTCCACCTCTCTTTCCCACATCCCTCGATGTCATCCGGTCACTCATACTGACTGGCACACCTTCTGCGCTAATCTCGCCTCTGACTCCTTTCAATCCTACGACGACTGGACGTCGCGCATCACTGCAGCGGTCACGTCCAGTAGCCGTCGTGTTCGCTCTTGTCACCCAGTCCCAGACCCAGATCCTCACCTACTCCGTTTATGGCGTCGCCGTAAACGTCTTCAACGCTCCTTCCGCTGCCAACCCCACAATGCCCAACTTTCTTCCCGGATCACTGCTCTGCGGGCCGAGATCGTCGCCCACTGCGCCTCACTCGAGCACTCTCGTTGGAGTGCTCTTTGTGACCGTCTTGACTCTGCATTGCACTCGCGATCCACATGGTCTCTCTTCAAATCCCTCCTTGGCACTAAGCCTGCCCTTGCTCCTACTCTAGCTAAAGCCCTCACTCAAGGAACTCCCTCCGATGTTTTTGGTCAGCTCGCCTCTCTCTATCTCCCGCCCCCTCTGGCACCCTCCTACCCGGTGTACTGCGGTGGACCTAACCCCGATCTGGACCAATCCTTCACTCTCCGGGAGCTCGAATCGGCTCTGGCTGCTAATGCTACACGCTCGGCTCCCGGTGAGGATGCCATTACATACACCACACTTCGCAACCTTCCTGACTGCGCCAAAGAATTCCTCCTTAAAACCTACAATGATGCATGGGACAGCGGCTGCCTGCCCAGCTCCTGGACCTCCTCCCTCATTTCTATGATTCCAAAGCCGGGCAAGCCTCCCTCTCTCTCTAACCTCCGCCCAATCTCCCTGACATCATGTGTTGGTAAGACCCTTGAGCGAATGGCCCTGACTCGCCTCTCTAATTTTCTCGAGACGAGGGAGTTCTTCCCTCATTCTCTCATCGGCTTCCGACGCCACGTCTGTGCACAGGACATGTTTCTGGTTCTCCAGCACACGTTTCTGTCACCTACCCCCACTCAAATTCACGCACTTGTGACCGTCGATGTTCGCAAGGCCTTCGACGGTGTTTGCCACGACCACATCCTTTCCCAACTCGCCTCCCTAGACTGTGGCTCCCGCATGTACTGTTATATCCGCTCATTCCTCTCTAAACGTGTCGCTCGCTTTCGAGTCGACACCTATCTATCCGACCCCCACAACCTCACCCGAGGCACTCCTCAAGGTGCTGTTCTCTCTGCTACCCTTTTCAATCTTGCTATGGCCCCTCTCGCCTCCCAGCTAGCTGAAATTCCCGACCTGCATCATATATTTTACGCCGATGACATCACTCTCTGGTGTTCGTCTGGCTCTCCCGGTCACGTACAGGACACCCTGCAACGTGGCCTAGATCTCATCGACTCCTTTCTCACCACTGCTGGCCTCTCTCCTGCTCCTGAAAAATCCGAGCTCCTTCTCCTCAACCATTCCTCATACCAGCGCTCACACAACCAATTCGTCTCTCTCCACCTTTCTGGCTCTCCCATTCCTGTCGTCACGCAGTGCAAAGTTCTTGGCTTTTCTTTGCATGCAGCCAAGAACGTGCAAGCCCTCCACCGTGCTGTCACCACCTGCCACTCCGTAACTCCCCTCCTGCGGCGCGTGGTCACTCGGCGCTCAGGTCTCCACGAGGCTCATGCGTGCCGAGTTGCCCACGCGCTGGCCCTCAACAAGGTCTTGTACTTTGCACCCTACGTTTCCTTCAATCAGACTCAACTTAACGCTCTTGAGACGGCCCTTGTGGGCCTCTACAAGGCAGCTCTCAACCTCCCTATCACTACCTCTACTGCAAAGATCTTTGCAACAGGCCTCTTTCATCCTCTCCGTTCTCTGCTCTCTCTCCATCATGACTCGCAGATTGCCCGGCTTTCCCTTACCCGTCAGGGTCAGTGGTTACTGACTCAAGCGGGTATCTCGCCCATTCCCTGCGCCCCGTTTACCTCTCCTATTCCCACCCCGGCTCCCAATCTTCGAATCCTCCCCCTTCCGTCCAACATGTCCCCCGTTCTGCACGCCGGCCGTCGTCATGCGGCCGCACAGCACCATTCCCCTCTCTTTGTTACCCAGGGTGTAGCTTACACGGATGCCTCCTTCGTGGCTCCTCTAGGTTCCTGCGGCTACGCCCTGTACAACCCCCACCTCCCCGCTCCTGAAACTCACACCAGCGGGCCGTTTCTACGCCCTCCGGATGCATTGTCCCTCGAGGTCCTCGCCATTGCGCATGCCCTCCAGTCATTTGCCCTCCTTCCCTCTCTTCAAGAGTACACAGTCTATTCAGACTCACAAGCCGCTATACACCACATACAGAAACGCACCCTAACCCCTTCTCTTCAACAGGAGGTCGAACGAGCGGTCTCCGCTTTGCAGCCTTCCATCGTTTTCCTCCGCTGGGTCCCTGGGCATTCAGGGATTGACGGCAATGAGCTGGCTCATCAGCTCGCCCGTGACACACTTTTCCGGGCACCGTTGATCCCCTGGCCCAAGCCCTCGGAGGACGGTGGGAGACTCACCCTTCGCCGCACCATAAAAGAGGTCTACCTCGAGCTCCGCCTCGACAAACGCCTTTACCCTCCCCCTCATCCATCACTCACAGTGCCGGAGGCTCGCCTTCTTCGGCACGTTCAAATGAATGCAATCATCACCCCGTCTCGCCTCTTTCTCTATCGCTATCGATCGGACCCTTCCTGTCCCAACTTCCCCTGTAACTATGCGGACCTTGCCCATTGTCTCTTCTATTGCCCGGCTGCTCAGCAGTCGGGTTCCTACCCCCCACCTTCTTTATCCATCACCACCTGGCTCGACTGGCTTGGCGCTGAAGGGGAGGAAGAACAGCGACTTCTGGTCGCCCAGGCGGTCGATATGCTCGGCCTGTAACTTTTGGCCGAATAAACGTCTTCTACTACTACTACTACTACAAATTGGCACACCATTCCTGAATGCGGTTAAGGTCGTGTTGAAGAGGCTTGTCAGAGGCTGATTAACTTGGCGATAAATTACGCAATCATCGGCGAACATCCGAATATTACTACCTACACTCGTTGGTAAATCGTTAATATGAATTAAAAACAGAAACGGACCGAGGACAGACCCTTGCGGGATACCTGACGGGACACCTTGCCGCTTTCCAAATCGTGTGGTAGTTGACCTGGGGCGCTATGCCGGAAGGCCCGAGTTTGGCGCTCGCCCGAGTTTCATTCGAGTTTGCGATGACGGCAGTCAGTGAACGAAGGTAGCGCGGAACGTGCGCAGGCAGCGGACAATAAAATGTAGAGATAAAACCACGTAAAGGCGATACAAGCGCACCCTGCGCGCCTGTTTCACGCTTCAAACACAATACACTGCGCAATACCAGGCCGCAGCGCTACCTGAAGTTATCAGCGCCATATCAGCAATCGCGAAATCGTGACTTCTCTGCTATCTATCTGCACGCTCGCCGCTAGCTGTTTGACACGCCTTTGCGGGCGCGTCAAAGGCGTGTCTTCTCTTTCAGGCTCTATCTGTCTCTCCATTTCCGAAGACGAACAGTGCGCACTAGGTGCACTCTTGTATCAACCCTTTCTCTTCTCTCGAATACGTTAAAAGGCAACAGATAATATTATGAACATTTTGTTCATTTCCAAATGTAGTTTAAAATCTGAATCCAATGAAGCGTTGTTGAAAAGCATAGCTTTAGGAAATTAACAAAGATTTGGCACTTTCTGCCACTAGAGGCGATAGTGAGGCCATTGCTTGCAGCGTGGTTTGCATACGAACTAGAGCGGCAGCCCACCGTGTCGAAAACGAGAGAGCTCCTGCGCTGACACGCCGCCGGTAGCACTGCCTTGGACTGGAAAGACTGGGCAACGACTACACGCTGAATCTGTCTTATTTTTCGGCCATTGCGATAATATATTTATTGTGTCGTATATCAAAATATAACAGTCATGCATCTTCTGGCTTGCATTATAAACAAAAGCAAAAAACTGAACTTCACTGCACCCCCGCGTCACTGCTGCTCTCTGCAGTGACCTCAGGTGGAGCTCTCCGCTGCTACGGCCGCTGCCGGACCCCGCTATGGCCAACCATTGCTTTTAGTACGCTCTTGGCAAATCTCAGCGGTAGAAATTGGCCGTGCGAGCGGCTGTGATGCGGTGTGAGAAAAAAAATTGCTGTTTGGCTGTATTCAATGATTCATTACGTATGCCTGTTGCGTGTGACTCCTCTTTAGTGCACTGCGGATGCGAAGAGCGTTGCTACCCAGCGACAGAACTCATCCTATGTCATCAGACGCTGACTAAAAGCTGTGAAGGGGGTGGCGCGCGTATCTGCGTAGTATCTGTTAACGTCTCGCACTTCAAAGTTTTGCGGACTGATTTGGTACTAACGTCGATCGCCGTTGTATACCGCAGCGACATTGCATTAATATCATTCGGGCAGGTGAGGGATCCTGTTTGTAATAATGGAATCGGACTTATAACAGAGAAAGGTGTTACGGTTGTGAAGTACGCAGTGCTTGCGTGCTGGAAATTACAAACACTTTATTGCACTGGGTCTGGAGCAGCGATCGTTTGTCGATCCCAGAGGTGTTTGACACATTGATGCTGAGCTTTATCACCGATGAAAGGACGGCCAAGCCTGTGATGCGATGTTGTTGGAGTATGACGTGCTCCAAGCACCGGTTCGTCATCGTGCTCCGTGTTTGAAGCCCCTTGCAAGCAGGTGTGACGCGCCTTCAGCGTTGTGCTGTGTCTTACGTAGTTGCAACAGGCCATAGTATTGTGCAATCTTGGCATACGAGCGAAGAAATCGGCGGCTTTCGCCACGTTGCGTGTCCTTCGCAGAGGTGCTTAGATTTATCAGCGATGACGTCTGTTTTGCCTGTTATATTTCGATGGTCAACATCGTCGATGTCGGTCAGAAATCAGCACAGCCGCGCAGCATACCTGTAGCCGGCAGGGATGTTGGGAGTGGCCCACCCATAGCGCGTACGCCTATAATTTATGTACGGCACGCCGGGGGCGTGACCAATAGTTTTGATTGACAGGTGAACTCGGAGCTAAACTCGTGAACGGTGAAGTGCCCCGAATTCATCTCGGGACTGTCATGGCGGCAGCAGCAGCAACCTGGGTAATCGCTTCCTCTGACGGCAAATGTCAGTACGGCCGGCTGGACCCCTTTACTGCCTTAGCCGACGACGAATTCCAGCGACATTTTCGCCTCTCCAAAAAATCGGTACGATGGTTGTGTAAATAGTTAGGCGACGACCCACGCCTGCGGAGAGTGCGTACCGGGCTTCATTCGCTTTCGGTCGAAGAGCAAGTCCTCTGCGCCCTCCGGTTCTTCGCGACCGGGAGCTTCCAGGGGAGCGTCGGCGCAGACCGCTTTATTGGACGCCAATAAAGCACTGTGAGCCGCTGGGTGAGGGACGTCTCCGACGCGCTTATCGACGCGGCTGTGCAGAAGCGGTGGCTCGCTTTGCCCACGGCATCGGCCGAGCGTGCGTATGTTGAGGAGCGTTTCCTTCTGCGCGGCGGCATCACAGACGTCGTGGGATGCATCCACGGGACATACATTGGCGTAAAGGCCCCTTCGAAGTCCAGCCCTGACATGGTGAAGGCCAACTATTTCACGAGGAAGGCACATTATGCATTGAACATTGCAATCAGTAAAAAATAATTGTTCTCGCCAAGCCCTTTGGGCTACTCTACAGCACAGTTCCAAAGTCGGTCCCAGACTCTTTTGGCGAAGACTGGATCAGCCGCTAACCGGTTCCACAAAACAATTCATAACATGCCAGGTACCTTAAAGAGGCCCACAAAAAAAAATAAAAGATGCCCAGGCTTAGCTTGGTTAAGCCAAGAATGCATTGCATACTGCGCGGTCTTTTTTTTTTTTGAGGGCGAGGTATTGCTTGGCGGCACTCGACTTTCTCGGCAAGACGTCACGCGCCGGCGCAGCGCCCCTAGCGGGAGGAGCGGGAGTCAGGTGGTGGCTGCGGCCGCGCGCGACCGCGCGAGTTGGGGCCCAGCTTTTCCTCCGCCTGTCGTGACGTCACGTCACGTGGTTGCGCTCAAGGTCGATGGTGGCTGCCCGGCCGCGCCCAAGGGCTGAACTGAGTGATTGCAATATGCAACGCATAAAAGTGGGCTCCTCGGCAACGGCGAAATCGAAAGTTACAGATGGCCACTTGTTAATCGGGCCACTGAAGAGCACTCACCACTGTGCTAATTAATTAAATCCGACGAATGAATGTCATCTTTCGCACAAAGCTCTCACTTGCATCTAAAAAGTATAGTCACAATGCTGCAGAATCGGGAAGATAACCGCCACTGCTGACCAAAAGCCGGTGCGAGCTCATTGGCAACGAATTTCGGACAGCTCACATTAACGCGGTATGCATGTAATGAACAGATGCATGCAGTTCATTTCAGAACACGGCATAATATTCAAGCGATTCTGAAAAACACGAGTTTTCTCATTCAAGTCACGCGAAATTCAACTTGCGATGAAAAAAAAAAGTGAGATAAAAGAGTGTCACCATGCGGGATTCGAACCCACGCGCTCCCATTGCCTGTCGACTCTCCGGAGCGACGCGTTAGACCACAAGGCCACAGAACAGCGCGGAGTGGTACACCTCTGTTTAATCTTTTTTTGCGGACTACTTCCGTAGCCTTCACAGCATTGCACATGTACCTCGTCGCCATTGGCGGTCAGCTGATGACGGGCGTTGGTAGCGTTCCCTCGTGGTACAAAGCAAAATTTAATAATGCATAAATCACTCCAAAGCGCTTTAAATCCAAATCTTGCACACTATAAAATGTTTATAAAGGTGTATTAAGTACATTATAAAATTCAACAAACCTCGTTTGTCTAATTGCACACGCAGTGCACTTGGTGGAGCGACAGACAAATGAAAAGTGCACCGGCGGTTGGCTCACGTGACCCGTTCTTTGTAGACCGCCCAAGAAGCCGATGAGGTGGCGCCGATGTGATGATAAAGCACGGAATATATCCAGATAACCCAATGAAGTTTGAGGCGTGACGAGGGTGGGATTTTGTCCTGCTACCATTAGTTCACTCATCTGAGGGCGTCGCCAGAGCTCGGGAAGATTCCGAGTTTCGGCAAACTCGGGCCTTCCAGCATAGCGCCCCTGTTAACAGCGACTCTGAAAAAAGTAAGCATAAAAATTGCGCACAAATACCCTTGGTATTTTTCAACAGCTTTGAGTTAATATTTTCAATACCGGATGAAGATGAAATTTTCCTGTTTTCAATTAGGGACGAAATGCGAGATGACGTGAAGACAACTGGTGGCATAGCATCATTTATCGTCGAGAATGGTGCTGATAAAGATGGTGATATTTCAGTTTCTTTCGTAAATACGGATGAGAAGGCTGAGTTAAACACAGCAGCGCACTCAGCATCAGTGAAAACTGTACCTGACTCATCTGTCAGGGTTATTTATGGTAGATGATACGGATTGATAACTTGCCAGAACTTTCTGTGGTTAGTGGCGAGCATATTCGGCAAGTCCGAGTGAAAGAAGGTATGCTTGGCATTAGAAATGGCGGAGATAAGTGATCTTTCAGCTTCGTGATATTTTATCCATGCGCTATGCGTCCCCTGAGTCTTGGCTGATAGGTAAAGGCGCTTTATTTTGTTCTCCAAACGTTTCAGTGTTTTAGTAAACCAAGGCGTTTGTGAATTAGAGCGAAAACTAATTTGGGGGATGAATCTATTGGTTCGACTTTCTAGTTTGTCTCTGAACAGTAATCAAATTTCTTGAACAGTGCGGGAATGAAAACGTGACGAGAAGACTTGAAAGAACAAATTAAGTTCGTTATTTATGGCGTTATAATTCCCTTTGCGATAAAGACAGATGGTTTAATGGCCTCGAGGGCCCGCCGCAGGGGCTCAGTGGTTACGGCGCTTAGTTGCGTACCCGAAAGATGCGGGTTCGATTCCTTCCGCGGCGGCCGAATTTCGATGAAGGCGAAAATATAGAGGCCCGGGTACTGTGCGATATCAGTGCACGTTAAAGAACCCCAGGTGGTAGAAATTTCCGGAGCCCTTCACTACTGCGTCCCTCACAGCCTCAGTTGCTTTGGTGCGTTAAACCTGAATAAACACACCAAACCAGGTATCGAGGGACACACTGCCATTAGTCTCTCAATATACCTACACAAAGGTGTCGTGCTAAGATCGGTCGCGTGTAAACGGGTTGTACTGAAGCCACCTAGGAAAAGTTTCTGCTCTCGATGCTACCAGTTTTCGGAATGGCGCCTCCCTTCCGGAATGCATTGCGGAATCCGCATGCTTCTATTGGGCACTGCAAAAATATGTATTATCCTGATAACATTCATTGTCTTTTTTTGTTATTGCACTTTTTTTCATACGTTGGTTATTCTGAAGGACTGAAAACTTACTTTTTTTTTCTTTTACCGTGTCCGGCTCTTGCTCCACTGAATTATTGTCACTACAATGCCTCTGTGTGTCTGTTTCGCGGGTGACGTGTAATGTTTTATTTATTACCTGTACGTAATTTTTCAAGTATGCCACTTCTGCGACGGCCGAAATTAAGGCCTGCAGTATTGTGAAATAAATAAATAAATAAATAAATAAATAAATAAATATACAGCGGCGACCGGAACCTAAACAATTTCGTACACCTCTTCTACAAATACGGGAATAGTTTTTGCGGAACGTGACGGCAGAAAAAGGCTGGCGCCTTGATTTTTTAAGTGGTCACTAAACAGGGAGAGCCGTGCGATTAAAACAAGCCAGAATCATTAACCTTGGAGCAAAAATACCAGGAATGAATATTCCTTTCCTTTCATCCACTTCCCCTTTATTGTCGTCATGCTAACGCCACTATGTAAGACTCTTTTGATTATAAAGAATCGCAAGAGAATAATTTCTTGCTTGGTTTAAAGAGAAGCGACCGTTAATTCAAGTGAAAGAACGACGCCTCACGTCCATGTGATAAACAATGTCCATTAGGCGTGCGTCTTTTATGGTACGACTCTTGATTGAGTGCCGGCGTTAGTGTATATTATATCAACTCCGCCACAAGGGGAGGCGTTTGGGAGACTGTCCACTTGCGGCATCATTTTCGTTCCTGCTGCTTCGTAATGAGCCAAAAGTTGACGCCTGGCACTACAGCCTGCCTCCCTCAATTATGTTAAACTGTGATACACGACGGGCACGCCTGCAACGTACCACTGGTATTCTGTGAACCAGAAGCGAGAGCTCTGCGGATAACGTTAGTTCGCACAAGGCATGGAAACAAGGAAAAAAGAAAGCAAAGGAGCTACACGGCTACGGCTAGAACATATATCTGTAGGTCAAAGCGCGGCAACATTAATTCACATCTCCGGACTCAAGAAAACTTTACACAAACCACTACGGAACACGAGGCAAAACACATTCACACACATGAGCACACAAACCCACCAGCGATCGTCTGTGTGTGCTTGTTTCGGCCTCGTGTCCTGTCGTCGTTTGCGCGAAGTTTTCTTTATGTCACTTCCCCAAGTGGACATACAATCTGTAAAACTATTTCACGTCTCTGGTGGCATGTTTATATTCATCTTGCCGTGGTGTGAAAGTTGCATGAACGCGCACGGCTGCAAAGACACATTAAAGAGAACTAGACGGAGTTTTCATTCTTAGTGAAAATCGATTTAACGTCTCAAAGCGACTCAGGCTATGAGAGACGCCGTAGTGGAGGGCTTCGGAAATTTCGACCACCTGCTGTTCTTTACCGTGCACTGACATCGCACAGCACACGGGCCTCTAAAATTTCGCCTTCGTCCATATTCTACCGCCGCTGCCATGATTGAAACCACGTCTTTCGGGTCAGCAGCCGAGTGCCGTAACCACTGAGCTACCGCTGCGGTGTTGTAGCGCACGAACTGCTGGCACATTAGGTTTTGAGGAATAAAAGGACAGAGTAAACGCTTCACTTCTCGGTAGACAAAAACTGGTTTTTGAGGAAATGAACCTCAGTAACCTTCTCTTCTTGGGAGTAAGGAGTAAGATGGGCGTGAAAGAAAAAATAGACTTGGACATCGGCGCGAAGAAAGACAGGGGTGACAGAAGATGAAGAAATGAAGCGCTGTCACCCCTCCCCTCCCCCCTGCCCCCCCCCCCCCCCCCCGGCGTCAGGTAATAACCAATAGAAAACGCAAAGTATGCCGTCACTTCAGCCAATGAGGAGGGGTGGCAAATTCAAAAACGGCATAGACTCTTTTGGGGCATACTTATATTCTACCACCATATAGGTGCTCCCCCAGTGCTAGACTGATCCTACGCCTTTTTTCCTTATATTGCTGCCAATGCAGACAGAAAACTATGCGACTTGAGAGGCTTAGCTGGATTAGGATCATCATCAGGCTGACTGCGCCCACTGCAGTGCAAAGGCCTCTCCCATGTCTTCCCAATTAACCCTGTCCTTTGCCAGCTGCGGCCACCCCATCCCCGCAAAATTCTTGATCTCATCCGCCCACCTAGCCTTCAGTCGTCTCTGCTACGCTTGCTTTCTCTTGGGATCTAGTTTGTTGCGCTTGATGACCATTGGCTTTCTTGTCTTCTCATAAACTGCCCAAGCCAAGCCCATTTCTTCTTCTTGATTTCGACTATGACGTCAAAAACCCGCGTGTGTTCTCGCTAGGTCTTGTTCCCGTGTTTTAATATTTAATCTATCATTTTCCATTCCACAGCTCACTGCGCTGTCATCCATTGTTGATGTTGTCAACCACGTTGTCCTTCACGTTTCTTCCACATAGGTGAATACCTGTCAGATACAGTTGTGTAGTTTTCTCTTCCGGCATATTGGTAAACTGATAATAATGGCGTGAGAGGCCTGCCAAATTATGACCTGCCAAATGTGCAGCAGCCTCGCTCTATTTCTATACGTCTAGTTATTTCACTCCCATAAACGGGTTCTGCCGTCAACGCCTGCCCTAAGTACACGTATTCACTTACCACTTCCAGCACCCCGCCACTAATTGTGAACTACCGCTCCCTTGCGAGTCTGCTGAATATTACTTTAGTTTTCCGCATATTAATTTCGGACCAACCAGTTTATTCTGCCTGTCTAAGTCAGTGATCATGCTTTGCAATCCATTCCCCGAGTTACTTTGCAAGGAAACGACATCAGCGAATCACAGATGACTAAGAAGGTACTTTCTATTAAGCCATATTCGCAAGTGTTCCCAGTTCAGGCCGCTGCATACCTCCGGCAAACAGGCGATGAATAGCAGTGGCGGGATTGTGTCTTCCGGTCTTACAAACTTCGTTATTGTCATTTTATTGCTGACTTTGCTTAAAGATATTGAACTCAATTTCTTGACAGCAAGGAGATTCGTGTCGGAGTTATGCTATGACTGGAGTTGCCGTAACGGCGCTCTGGGCCTGCCTGAGCGTTGCTTCGTTCGGTCGCTAGGCTATAAGTTAGACGCTGCCGTGGTTTGGGCACCTTGCTCATTTTCGGGAGTGCTGGCGTTTCACTCCCAGTCCCGTGACTGCCATGCGCGGGTGAAGCTGGCGTCAGTCGCATGGAGAAAGTCCTAGGAGAAAAGAGGCAAATCATTTTTTTTTATTTTTGGGTGCGCAGTTCAAGGCTTTCATATGGCGAAAGATAAGGTATACAGGTGAGTAGAAAGTGGTCCTGTAGGTCATCTTGGCGTTGGGTGTTGTCACGTGCGAAGGCCTGGAAACGCTTTCAACTGGACCCGTCAAAGGAGTAGAGATCCATATACTCAGCTTTCTTGGAAATTCCGAGGCCAAAACATTTGTTTGGCGCCCGCAGCGGACACCACACGAACTAAAATGTATAATTTAATCTTGTAATTTTGATAAAAGTAGAGAGTCTGGAGATATTCTGCGTGATCATAGTTATTAGCGTGATAGTTTATTTTTCCTGCTACAAATTCTGACCTGTAATAAACTTCCTGAGCTCACACAAACTATTTCAAACGGCTATGAAGAATAATGGTAGGTACTAAACTCTCGAAATTCGAGCAGTGGGTGCGTGGGTGGACGGACGGATGGACGGACGGATGGAAGGATGTGTGGACGCATGGAAGGATGGAAGGAAGGCAGGAGCGTCCGTTTTGAAACGGGGTGGTAGTGGTTGCACCATGCGCTACTATTTTTATTTCTTTAGCAGCACAGGAAATCAGTCTATATACTTGCCATTTTCTTTAAACACGATATGTAACCCTACATTTGTAACCTTACGGAACCTCTCCGCTTTTGAGCGCCCAATCTTCCAATCGGTTTCTGCTAACTTCTACCATAGATTCAGTCACATTATAATTGTTATTTTGTAAATCCTAAGGCCTTACGGAGAGTAACAGTCGCTGATGTAACCCGACCCACTATAAAGTTTTTATGAGTAGATATTTCTAAAAGTAATTTACTTTCTGAATACAAGGTAGTACTAAATTATTAAGCCCTCTACAGCACCAATTGTTTTTTCACATTTCTATGAAACCTAAGAAAAACCTTCCTATATTTTTAGCTTCGCGCATGATGGCCTTATTTGCCTTTTTGCCATAAAACCCAACAAAACAAAACAGTGCAGAAAAAAAAGACACGTGGCGTTTATTTTCAGCAGGGTTCAGTAGAAAATCTAGCCTTCTTTTCAAGGAAAGCGTGAAGCTTGAAGCATGAAAGCAATGCCATCATGCGCATTGTAAAAAATATACAAACGTCACTCCTAAAGGTTACGTCGTTGACGCACGTGTGATCGTATTCATTGTTCACCTTTGTTTAACAATTTGTTTGGATGACGAGGCTACGGAAGGACGTCTAACGCATTCATTTTCTTTTCTCGAAATAATATCTGTTGTGTGTGTGTTGTTTTGTGTTCGGTTTAATCGCACATAGGCAGATAAGGCAATCATGCGATGAATTTTTGTGTAAATTCCTTTGTCCTGTAGCCGTGCGTATACACGGAAGACAGGCAGGTGCATTAATGTAAGGCTTATCGAGCACAAATATTTATTAGAAAAGAAATCAACATAACTGGCAGAGCACTGTTTCGAGTGTCAGTGTATGCCGTTCCTTGTTGACACTGAAGTCGAGTTTGTTCACAACGATCCCAGCACAAGAGAAGTGGCAAATACTTTAATTTCGAGAAAAGGAAACGGATGTGTTAGTAAGTCTTCCGTAGCCTTGCTATCCAAACAAAAATTGGCTTGTTAAACAGGGTGAACAACGGATATAATCACATGTACACAAACGAGAGATTAGAAGGGACAAGTGCAACCTTTTCACAATGGGCATGTATGCACGCGTGATGTTCTGATTGAAAAGCGAGCATCATCTTTCCATTAAATCTAGTTGAGAGTCTGCACCGTTGGCGTCCTTTTTCTTTCTATATCCTGCGTTTGTAAATTTGTTTCATAAGTAACTGGTAATCCTAGCCTGATGCGAAAACTGAATTGCTTATTTTTCCAGCGAACGCATCTTCATATCTTCACCAATATTTTCGTTAGACGAAAAAGTTTCCTTTGGTAGAGACCACCATTAGAGCCGAAACTTAAGCGTTAAAGAAAACACCTAAATTCAAATTCAGGGCAGCCCAGCAAGAAATTAAAAACGTCGATCATATAAGAGCGACGCAGAACAGAATAAAACAGCCGCTAATGATACCATGATACCCGACCATGAACTGAGCAAAGCAAGCGAGGCGACATAAGTTAACCGAGGGTGTACACAGTAAATTGTACCTCTCTTCTAGAAGAGGAAAGCGTAGGAGTGGCTGCTGATAAGTCTTGAGGGCAACTCTTATCCGAACGAGCAATGGAAAGTTTAAGCACATTGCTGGTAAACCTGTCATTGTACACCATTCTGGACCGACTTTAATTTGTCTAACTATGATTTTAACTATTTTTGCTCTGCTCTGATGAATGCTTCATCAGCGCAAATAAAGTCTGCAGAGGACATTTTTGATACTCTATCAGCACCTGTAGCGGAGAGCGACGTTTCATACGTCCGACTGAAATGGTGGGGGGCTCGGTTCCATACAGGCCATTTTCTCACTGAATGTGAGAATGAGAACATGAAAATATGAAAAATGCCCAGGGGAGCCGGTGGATGCGATCTCTTCTCAAAATGGGGACCCCGTTCAGGGAACGGTCTTCGACAAAGAGAAGAAACACAAGGGTACCTGCTAACTGCAGAGAGCCTAAACCTTACTCGAGAGAGCGTTGGTTACATACTAACTGATGTGCTAGACATGACAAAGGTTTTTGCAATGTGTGTTCCTATATGTCTACATGCCTGCTCGAAGGATGAACGCGTGGCGACTTCCCAGGCCATTCTTGAACATTCTAAGGCAGCTCAAGCGACTTTTTTTTTATGTACGCTGCTCATATTGAATGAGGCAAGTTTATTGGTGTATGATGCCGAGACCAAATAGTAGTAGAAAGTGTGTGTAGAGACCCGGGTTCAGTGCAACCAAAGACATCCCGAATGCTAAGGTCACCCACCAGGTGAAGACAGCCTGGCTTTGGGACACGGATGGCGGTGTGTGTGTGTGTGCGGAATATCTAGATGTGGGTGCAGTGGAAGCCGAGCCGATTATACCTCACTGTTGTACAAAGTGCGGCAGAAGAGCTGGTCAAAAAAAGGTAGTAGAAAGCTGTCTACGGACGAGCAGTTCCTGCATGGCAGCTCCCCAGTGCACAAACCTTCCATGATAGTTCAGAAACTGGTCGATATGAGGTTTCAAATGGGGCAAGCATCAATTTTACTCGCGCGATGCAGCTTCCTGCGATTGTCATCTGTTCCCTGATCTGAAGAAACGCTTGAAGGCGACACATGTTTCTGCCTGTGAAGATGTCATATCTGCCCTAAACGAGCTGATTGATGCATAGTCGCATTCCTTTTAGTGAAGGGCCCACAGACATTGCTAGCCCGATATCAGAAGTTCACTCAACTACGAGGACAATGTGTTGAACAAATGGCAGATTTCATTCCTGCACCAGTAATTTTTTTTACTAAGGCTCAGGAATTACCAGCATCTCCTCGGATGCATAACGGGCAGCGGCAATGGGTCATGTCAGGAGTCCAGATTAAAATATTTTCTAGATAAGAGTCCACTGCTTGCTCACGTGGAATAAAGGGCTATACAAGTTAGCTTTGACCCTAACTGAGTGTAGCCTAGCTGCATTATGGGCTGATCAAAGACATTTTAAGAATAAGAGCGTAATTATATCGTTTTGTCAGTATTTTAGTATGTAAAAAAATTCGACTTCACAATATTCTACATGCACTTTAATGGACACTAAATTAAGAGGCCCTGATTACTTTCGGTCACTTGAGGTTCCCTATAAAACATGAGAACTGAGTATATGTGTGGCGCTGACCGTCACCTGCTCTGTAGCGCGGCTGTCGGGTCCTTTGAGAATGTTATCTCTGAGCGTTGCAAGCGTGCGCGCATGATGTCATTGATCACAAAGTTCTTACGTTTATAGTGCTATTTTCTACGATGTTTGAAAGCGCGTGCCTATAGTGTGATTGTTGCAGCCAGCCAAACTGAGACTTCTTCGGATCTGTCTACCTAGCGGTGACGAAATTGTTTATCCTGACGAGACGAGGTAACAACAAAGATATTGAACGCAGTCCTGCCATCGACAATAGAGAGTTGAACAGGCATGAAAGAAAAATGTTGATACTTGGCTCTCGTTTGCACGTACGTGCATTCTTGAGCACCGCTCCAAGTACTAAAATAATGCCAGATTACAGTGCTCGCCCCGCAGGAGCCTTGTAATGCATCCTTTCAGCCCGGTGCGCTCACAACGTTCCACGCTAAATCTCAAAGTTTCCGAATATCTGATACAGGCCTATTTGCATAATGGCGAGATGCATGGGCACTCAGGCGTGCTTGTATAACTTCGAGCTCTTTGGTGTCTTATACGCCCTGTTTTTTGGGTATCGAGCTGTGTGCTCTTTGCATAATATCAAGGTTTGCTGCTTCAACACGGCCATTCATCATCCGTTCATCACAGCTTACAAGACGGAGGACAGGCTTGAGCGATGGGTGATCTAGACCGCAGCTGCCTTCAAATCCTCTCCTTTTCTATGTTCTTACAGTGTTTTGGGCTGCTAAAACGTATGCAGTGGCGGGTGAGGGATCAGAAATGTAAGCGCGTTTGTATAGTTTGTTGAATAAGTTGCTATCCAATCACATCCCTTCCTCTCGATCAGCAAGCTTTGGAATCAAAGGTAACAAATTGTGTTGTGAGAAGGAAAAAAACAACTCCGGTTCCAGCCTAAACCTTCTACACCATCAATTTTATGCATGCAGTGGAAGCATGGAAATAGTGGCGACGATCTATAATGTTTGGAAATTTCGCCTTCCTGTTTTTCTTTATGTAGGGACCGCAATCTTCCTGCATATTTTTACAAGCAGGGGGGACAGGGCGGGTTTAGAACACTGTCGGGATGACGACAAATTTCTTTTTTTTTATGCAATGTGCATGTAATGCTGAGGTCTTCGTGCTCAGTGTGACGTTTGTTTTTTGCTTTATCGGAAGAAGCGTACAGCACCAAACGAAAGTAATGATGGCTGCCGGGAAGTTTTAGCGCAGCTTGCCAGATTGAGCCTAACCAATATTTTGCTTCGAGATTTTAGGTCCAGGCAAGTGGTGCTAAGAAGATAGGTGCGATTGTTGCCAATAATTAGAGCGAACTGGAAGCTCTAACAACAATAACCTGTCAAGGAGAAAGGCTTAACGCATCTATGATTGGCTGGCAATTCTCTAAAATTGGGATTGACAAGCAGTTCTTTTTTGCTTTCTTAATCTCGGGCTACCAACTACGCAGTATGGATGCTATTAGTTTGATCTTAGGTTTCCGGTCTAAAACTAAAGTATTCCAGTTCTCCGCTCTCGCTTACACGTAAACTGTAAATTAAGGTAGTTGTTTTAGTGTTTTAGATATGCGTAGTTGCCTTCTCCCTACCAGTATTTTAAAATATTCAGGTCACCAGCGAAGAATGTTCAGAAACATGGATTTACATTTATGGCGTGGATGAACTGCGGTCGCAGTCCTCCAATCAAGACAGGTCACTGTCTCCTGCATAGGATGATCTCATATACGGAGGCAGAGTGGCTGCTGAAGGTCTTCTGCATGCAGAGGGCGACAGAGGGTGAACAGATGTGGTAGTGCCAGTGGGGCAGCGCTCAGTGCACTCAAAAAGTTTCATAATGTTAAAGGAACACAGGTAACCTCGTCTTCACTTAGCCTTCATGACGACAATGTTTAATATGCGAATAGCCTCATAATTGCCACAAACTTTTGGTTATTTAAGTTAAAACTTCCATCCGCCAGGTTCAATACGAAATTATTGTCGTGATGATCTGCTTCCCGGCGGTGACCTTTGGTGAGCATTGAGTTTAAGTGAATAAAAGAGGAACCAAATATGTTACCGACTACTACAGTGCGTAATGCAAATGAAGTTACACGATAAATGGTAACGAAGTGAAAAACAAAATTGCGATGGGAAAGGAAAGAATCAAGGAAAAGTCATTTTACATATAAAGCGCCTGTTGGAAGAGTTGGTGCATTTGTCTGCAAAATTTATGTGACAGTTCATTAATGAAATTTAATTTAGATGCTGCACATGGTAAAGGAAACCGCAAGGGCAATTCGCACTGCTAGTAACTAGCACTATCCATCAGTCCTCTTACGCTTCCATAGCATCGAAAGCATAAAGAATATCGGTGGACTCTCGTTAATTTGGACTCATTTACTTCGGAGGTCCAGTTTATTAAAACCGAAGGTCTGGTACAGTCAATATCAAGTCCGTTGTAAAGGCAGCCCCTAAATTCTAGCGCCTCATAATTGCCATAAACTTTTGGTTATTTAAGTTAAAACTTCCAGAACTGCCTCTAGAACAGTATTGTGTGGTAGACCAGGCTTTTCAGGTTAGCAGTTACCAGGCCCGCAACAAATACTCTGCGCAAGTTAGAAAAATATTTCGTGTTAATCCACCGCCTACAAAATACTGGAAGGGAAATTAGTGAACAGCCTTTAACACAGAAACGTTCACGAACAGCTACAAAGAATTCGGTGCGAGAGGGAGCGCCTGATTTGGAAGTGGAGGCGGAAGCATGTCAGTCCTTAATGAGACATTGCGAGCATGCTAGTTTTGCAAGAAACCTTCCTAAAATATTCATTAGAGCGAGCCACCATAACGAACATATCTGAAGAAATGCGAAAGCCACATGAATCATAGCGCGTAATGAGATGTTCTGACAACTTGTCCATACTTGCTCTAAGGCTGTCATGACACAAAAAGGAAGCAAATGTTGCAATAAAAGCTTTCACTCCTAAAAAAGATGCATACAGGTATTGGGAAGATGCTGAGTCAGTAAAAAAATCGCATCGCTCTGAAATCTGGTGATTTACATAAATTATTTTTGCATTCGTCATTTTGCTTTTCTCTGCATTTCATTCACTCAGTAATTCATTATTCGAATCTGACATCCATTAATACAAGTCAGGAAACATACCTCCCCCTCTCAAGTTAGCGTGTTGTTTGACAGCGTACATTACGAACGCAGCACAAAGTTGCAACATGTTCCGTGTGCTGTGTCGTTTCTCACTGGTTAATAATCTGATGAATTTGTGGGAGCGCAGTTGTAAACGTGCCGTTTAGGTTTAAAGGGATGTGGCTTTTTTGTGTAATGTTTTTATTTATTTGTTTATAACTACGAGTCCCTGCAGCGCCCATTAGGCATCATTGCACTAGGAGGATTTATGGCATATAATATCACACACAATGAAGATATTGGGAAAGTGTCAGCAAGGTAATAGAACATAAGAAAACACGAAGAAATGAATTCACAACTAGTTAGTGTCAGGAACAACATAGCATAAGGTACATCAAGGTATCATTTCAATAACTGCTTTAAAATTTCGTGCACAACGCACATCATTCGGAAGAATATGCGTCAAGAAATGTGTTAGGAAAACGAATACCTGAATAAATAAATGCGCACTGATAGCTTTTATTCTATTTTTTTGTTATGTGGTCTCTCCGATAAGTAATGTGGCTGCTTTAAATAAGTGCGTTTATTGATACTACAACAATCATTGATAATATGAAGAACTTCAGCGTGCAGATTTCTCTGCGGATAGAAAGTCTTTCACCCAATACACCCAATACTGTCGACAATTCCTGAGCTCTTTATACAAAATTTATAATCCCCTGTCAGAAATATTGCTGCGCCTTTCTGTACCCTGTCCATCTTGTCCCTGAGAGTACCGG
Source organism: Amblyomma mixtum (assembly GCF_055824585.1). Lineage (NCBI taxonomy): Eukaryota > Metazoa > Arthropoda > Arachnida > Ixodida > Ixodidae > Amblyomma > Amblyomma mixtum. Next base: position 42,818,731 of record NC_143017.1, on the reverse strand, counting down.
TGAAAAGGTGCCATGCTGTCAAAAGCATATTCCAACACTGGCCTGACATTTTTCAAGCACAGGATGCCCTTGAGTACCTGGGGGCACTTTTAAAATTTCTTTGAAAAAAGTACAGTTGTCGTGAAGCTTTGGAACTATCACGTCAATGAGAGCTGTCCAGTCTAGGGTTTCTACAATGGTAAAACCAAGATATTTTATCTTTTCTAGAATTCGATAAGTGTCACGGTTTCAGGGTATGATCCAATGTTTTTCCTTTTTTTAGTTAATTGCATGCGGTAACTCTTGGATGCATTCAGTGTGATGCCCCACTTCAAGTATCAGTCAGAAACCTACCCAAGGGCAGTTTCTAACACACTCAAATCATTAAGGCACATGACAGGGTATACAGAATGCAATCATCAGCATACATTCTGACGATGAATCTGAGACCGACAGCTCAATGATTTACGAATATGAGAAAAAACAATAGTCCGAGCACAGAACCTTGTTGCACTCTAGATAAAAGATACACAGGCGAAAAGGATGCACCATGCATAACCACCTGCTGCTGATGTGCGCTTATATCATTTTTTAGTCAACCAAGTAGATTTTCTGGAAGATCAAGCAACGCTAATTTTTGTAGAAGAAAGTGGTGAGGCGCAACATCAAAGACCTTCTCTTATTACAGAAAGATTGCGCCTATTTGGGAACAAATCTTGAGGGCGGCAGCGCAACAGACGGGAGCAAAAGTGAGAGAAACACAGGACGAGAAAGATGTATTACCAACTCACCTATTTGGCAATTTTATTGAAAACAGTTTTCTGGAAAGAAGCTGAAGGTGACGCAATCGAAAAATTCAAAGGCAGTTTCGTCCTTCCTTCATGCGCTACATGAGAAACTTCCATTCTTTATGCTGTTTACCCGCATGTCTAAGATTGTGGAAATTTTTTTTTAGAAAATTGCGAAATTGTAGAATACTGTTTGGAAATATTGATGAGAATGGTCCTTTCTTCTGATATGTAGAAACATATATCTTTTAAAGTGTTTCCATCGATTGCATCGAATAGTTAAGACTGCCATAGGAAACAAGAGGGGAACGCTTTTGGCGACAGCAAAAACGTGAATAGAAAAAAAGATACAAGACTGCCGTCGAGTCATCTGCAGATATATTGATTGCTATAGTGAAATCTTATATTATACAAAACATTGCGTTCGTAAACAGCTTCCCGTTCAGCAATGCTTTTGTCCAGAATTGCTGAGTGTGTATTAAAACTATGCCAACATTAAAGTAAATATTAGGGCTCCGAAGGATCCTAAAAGAAAGGCAAGAAGACGTACTTTCCGGCTGAGCAGATCATGTTACACAATGAATAGTGCCTTATAAAACGGAGCATCGAATTGAACAGGCTCTGCATAATTATCGCGATGATGTTCTGCACATGAGACCTTCTTGGTTGTTTCTATGCCTTGTTTTTTATTTTTGTGTTGGCGGCTGGATGCGCTAAAACCTCCTACGCGAATTATCACGGAAGGAAAGCGATCCCGGGCCGAGCTACGTTTCCGCACTGGCGTGTTTTCGTTCACATTTTGCAAAAAATAATTGTTTGCCTCTACTTAGCGCGAACCAAGCTCCGCGTTCTTTTCTGAAGCATTTGGGAATGAATTTCAGAAATGCGATCTCGGTCCGCCCCGTAAACGTTTACGAGGGAATGGAACGTACATTTGGGGCCCCATAAAGGGTTACTTATTTACGTAACACGCTAATTCGTTATCATATTCTCAAAACGAGCGCTTTTCTAAAAAGACGCCGCGCTTTTAATTAGGCACGCGCTCTAGCTTCGAAAGCATCCTCTTACATTGCATATTCTGGATAACAGCCTATTAATTTTCAAGGCTCCACAACACTTGATCAGCAAGGTTCGATGATCCGCATCAATTAAAGTGCGCTAAGAGCTAGCGACAGCATGCATTCACGCGTTTCGTAAGTATATTTATTAGGGAATCTCGAAAATTAGCGATAACAGAATGACATCAAGACTCTCATTAATAAAAAAAAATTGGCAGTGGCTTAGCTCGGCTATGGCAGGATATACGCTGCGAAAGCGGGTGCAACGACAAGGCAAGCGGTGTGACGTCATACCAAACGGCGGTGGGGTCTCCGCGGCGAGGCGCGCGGTGTGACGTCATGCCAGTTGGCGCGGCGAGCGCCCGGCGTCCGCCAGCTGCGGCGGTTGCTAGGCAACGACTCTAGGTCGGTCTCTGCCTCCTCGGACCACCGCCAAAGCGAAATTGAATACCCGCTTTGAATACCCGCGCTGCGTTGGTTTCGCGTGGAATCTAGACCCTGTCACTTCTCCATAGCATTCGCCGGTCAAGGCTAGAATTAGTTCACTTTATTTAAAAAAAGGTTATTACCGCGTCCGGCCCACGTTCGGTAGAAAGCAGAAACATTGTCGCGAGCTGACAGGTAACAGGGCCAGTAGGAACTTTTGTTTACCTGCGAAGTTTCTGAGAAAGCTGTATAGCCTGCTTTTGATGCGCTTGGGTGGATGCCATGGAGCAATTACTCCCTAATTGCGACCACAAAAGAGGCAGACGGCTCATGGCGAAGCGTCAGTGTAAGCTCTGAAATATATTTCTTAGCTGTGAGCCATCAGGACGCTACGATGCAAATCGAAGACGTGCCTCACAAGCGCTCTATGAAATGAAATCCAACTTTTTTCGACACGCCTTTATATTGGGAGGCATCGATGGAATATTGTACGATACTGTAATAAACATATTGAAGGTTTGGTTTGGTTTGGTTTGGTATGGTTTAAGGGGTTCAACGTCCCAAAATGACTAAGGCTATGAGAGACGCCGTAGTGAAGGGCTCCGGAAATTTCGACCACCTGGGGTTCTTTAATGTGCACTGACATCGCACTGTACACGGGCCTCGAGAATTTCTCCTCCAAAGAAATTCAACTGGCGCGGCCGGGATCAAACCCGGGTCTTTCGGGTCAGCAGCCGAGCACCATAACCACTGAGTCACCGCGGCGGCAACATATTGAAGGGAATGGTCGCATGTTCTAACGCGTAGCGAAATCTTGCTTTTAAAATTTACGGTGCTCGCACCGAGTAGTTACGATTGCCACATGAAACCATTAGGAACTTACAAGTGTCCTGAGGGGAATGTGCGGATATTTTGATGGTGACGGTACAATGTATACTATGCAAAAAAAATTCTTTCAGCAACATTTTCTCTTTAGAAAAATGCACTTGTCCAGAACGTTTCGGTCTGTTCGCAATTTCGCCCGAAAACTGATATCACGAATAGCTTTGTGGACCTTGGTTTAATCTGACGGGTACCAGGGCTCTGAGAATACCCAATTTATGGCTGTTCCTACCGCATTTCTAAATATTTGCCCATTTCCTGCTTTGTGGACCACGTGGAACGGGTAACCATTAGGCTTAGCGACGAGTACGACACCACCGCAAGGGGCTGTCGGCGGGATGCAGGGCTCTGCCGCGGCCTAGTGGGACCCATGGTAGAGTACAAGGACGAAGCATCTCCAAAGATCGCATGGCTTTGGGCCGTTCGCACTTCGAGCACCCGATCAGACCCCAGAGAGAGATCAATCCCTGCCGGACTGTGACAGGGAAGGCGAACACACCCGACAACCCGGTTCTCCGGATGGCTGAAGGCGACCCACGACACAGAAGGCAAGCCCCGCTGGATTGAAGACACGCTATCTGCCACACCTCCTGAACCGCGTTACAAACGAATGTTCCAAGGAACCCCGTTTACTCGACGTACGACAGAATGGTGGCGTTCGCGCTTCCACGACAACAATTCAAAGACTGTCCTAGAGCAAGCTAAACCTGGCCGCCCTGTGTGTTGCTCCAAGTACTTCAGGAGGCCATGCATTGCTGGCTGCATCAAGTCCACAACAGCATCAATATCCAAAAGAACTCAGAGCGTAATACGCGTCCCTTTAGTACCCTTGATGAAGTGCTGGACAGAAAGCTTCTAGCGATGGAGGAACTTCTATTGAGGGGACAGCCAAACTCGGATAATAAGTACGTGATCCGGCAGGCAGAATCTGTTGAAACCGTGACCCACGATCTCCCTGAGCGAGTGAAACAAGAGCATGTCCTAGCCAATCCTTGTAGCCCGACCCATCAAATCACCAACGCTCAGCTCATGCGCATATAGGAGAAGGTGATTATTTTCTTCAAAGGCAAAGGAAGGAATCCCGCGAGAGGTATACTGCCTAAGTATAGATATCCTTTGCAGATCGTCCCTACAAACTGTTCCGGTCTTCACATGTGGCTAAAGAAGGACGCTGCTAGGACGTCTCCCCAGAGCCGGTTTCGCCAATTTTTGGAAGTACGGTGCCCCGGGTCCACCCACGTACCACGGCTGCACACTAGTCTGTGTTCCTCCTGGAGGCGCCCATGAAAAGCTAGCACTATATCAAGAAAAACACCTTGAAATAGGCCCCGCAGAGGCTGCCTAAGACTGGAAACGCGCGTCCGGCTGCAACCATATAAGCGGATGAATTTTACATAACTCCAACCGAAGCCCACCACTAGGTCACTTGACGAGGCAAAGCCGCGACGGGCAGCCGGCCGACTTACGCGATAGGAGCCGCTGCGTCAACTATCCAGCTCAAGATAAACTAACCTGGCTCGCCCGAGTGCCAAAGACGCTAATAGTCCCGACTAACTGACTGAAAATCGCATCTAGAGAGTGTGACTGTGAAACCACACCAGAAACTCATCTAACAATACTTGGCTTCCGCCCAAGTGAGAAACGAGTGCCCCATCAGGTACGTTACAAACCAGGAATCTCAAGAATTGCAGCGAATTACACGCAATTAACAGCGCCGCGAAACTTCAGGAGCGTGTCACAAAGCTGGAAGGCAATTTGTGTAAGCTAGCCAGTAAAATAGACAACCTTGTGCGAAATTTTTCATCCATGCCCCAGTCTAGGGAAAGCGTCATACAGTAGGGAAGAGGGGGGCAATATGCGACAGAAATTCGCAAGTGTCGCCACTATTTTTTGTTCGCAGATACCAAGAAACAAATACCGCTGAATTATTCCCTACCATCTTTTCATCACGCTAACCGAATAAGAAATCATGCTGAATAGGAGCTCAGTGCATTTATTGACATTTAAGGGCTCAAAATGGCGCGTTTCCTTCCCTTCTCCACTCATCGTGAAAAATGAGAGTTTTTTTTTTTTGCCAAATGAGACGCCCTTCCAAAGTCACCATAAAGCTAATCCTTGGAACTAATGCGCCGGAAGTTGGTTCCGTAGGTATGTAGACAGTCTTTGCGATCCTATTAAAGGAACGAACATTGCACGAAGCTCGAGCACTGCAGTGCTTCGTTCGATGGTCCCTTGCAGTCTACGCTGTTCTACTGTTGGTGTCTGCGTGTAGCATGGATACGAGATGTTTTCGAGTTGGCTGCCTTCACCGCAATTCTTTAAGGTTTTAGTGTCCCAGTTGATCTTTGTGTTGATCAGCTGTGTTACTGAGCTTTGTCCAAAATGTATGCGATTAGGTTCGATTCACAGCATTTGAAGACGAGGTTTTAGTCGGATTGTAGGCGAAACCGAACAGCGCCTGCTCCATATCAGTACGTCTTGTACGGATAGCTGTTCATGACCGCCGGGCAGAGTGGGACGCAGAGGTTCCCATGACCTTTTATGCAGTTTTCGTTTTTCTCTTTATTTTCTATGATGGGCGTTCTTGGGAACATGAAAACTCTTAATGGCACCCGCGCTGCTTGCATCTCCCCTCAGCTTTCCTCCATTGTTAGTTGGCATTCGCCGCTTTCTTTTTGTACGTTAAGGATATCCTGAACAGCAGGAAAACACAGGTAGAACTTTAGAGCCAGGGTTAAAACCACTACCACCAGCTCTAACGTGCACTGACATCGCACAGTACATTGGCCTCTTGCATTTCGCCTCCATCAAAATGCGGCCGCCGCGGCCGGGAGACCTGATACTGAGCAGCGGATGGACAGATCCATACTTGTTATTCCATTTCATACGGTATTTTTTGAGTTTTTACATTGCGGATACAATTGAAGAAAACCCTTTTCCGCGGACGTAAATGAGCGTTAGACTGTAAATACATTCGTCAAAAACTGTCAGGCCGGTTATCATCTTTGGATTACAGCAAAGCCGATCAGCTGTATGATCCAGCTGGAGGGATGAAGCTTTGAAGGCCTGGGAATGTCGCTTTCCGAGGAGCTTTTAGTTGCAGTACATTCCGCTAAATTATAAAGAATAAACACTGATGTGTTGTATTGTATTGGAGACGGCAAGTATCATGATGGCATGCGTCTTATATAAAAAAAGAAAACATCAATTATTATTTCTGGTTTCCGTCAGTCCGAGCGACAATCTTTTTTCTTTATTGGAGTCGGCTGGTTCTTGCAGTATACGCCCATCCTCGCTTTTCGTTATGAATAAATATGAAATTTTGCCTTTAATTTCAAACCAAAGATTTTTTTATGTTTGCTTTAAACGTGATGAATTGTGCGGATAATTTGGCTCGAATATTACAGTGCAGCTGAGAAGAAAATAAAAATAAAATGCCCTCCGCCTCAGCACAGACCCTTAAGGGACATGCAATTAGAGGCCGGGGGAACAAAAAGATGGCGAATCTCCGAAAGTGATTCGATAATACATAATTGAAAAACTAAACTCTCTCTTCATGTCGCACTTTTATAACGGCGACAAGTTTTCGCCTGGAAATGAAGTTTCTGTTTTCATGTATAATGGTTCTTTTCAACAGTAACAGTGCCTTAGCAGGAGAGCAGACTAAAAAGTATAGCCATTTTTCCGACGTTTTCCAACATCTCATTAAATTTCCTGAACCGCATCAATCGGATTACTTGCCTTGTTTTGGGCAATCAGAGGAAATTCACAGCAAAACGAAATGATCTGGACGATTAAGTTTTAGTGCTCCGTTCGTGAATGCATAAAAGTGGACGATCAATATTTCCCATTTCTGAAATAGATTAAGAAACTCGTCGTGACAACGTACGGACCCCATTCCTCTGTAAATGACCGTGAAAGAACCGCAATTTCCTTAAAACGGCTTCTGCAGCTGCTCATCTCGCTATAAAAACGTAAGAAATCGATTTCCGCTCTGTCCCTCTTCAAAATGAGAAACGAGCGCAGTGAAATTGTAAGTTGACAAAAGAGTCACGAAACGTGTTTCCAGATGTTCTCCAAACGAGGAAAGCAGTATGTAAGTTTTGTATTTTTATCGCATTTCATTCTTCTTCAATCAATGGATAGATAACGAACTCTCTGAAAAACGCTGCTGCTTGAGTAATAGCTTAAGCTCGCACCGGAAGAGCATATATATAAATCATATGCAATATATATTTTTTGTCAGATGACACGAAGCTTTCTGGCCTTCCCAACTTGATGTTAAGGGGTACATGACTGCATGTAAAAGCTTAAGGCCGAAAAACCTCACTGTGCTGATTGAATTTAAATGTACTTGAGCGGGGGCTTCTGAACCATCCAATATAGTGCAGTGACGCTTATTCAAAGAAAGTCGCCTGGTCGCTTCAAATTCGCATAAAGGGGTGTGAGGAGCACGAGTCATCTACTCTAGACGAAAAGTTGTCATAATAGCAGAGCTTTTGCTATAACCAATACAAGGAAATGCACGTGAATTAGCCCATGCTCAATGCTCTGATTTGCAGTTTTGTACACTTTAAACAAAAATAAAACTATATTTGAGTAAAACGGGAGTCGGCTTTGCTATAGTGCACTCGTTTTTAGGGGTGGTGTATGCTGCCCCAATTTCCGCAGTAGATTTTGATCACGAAGTACACGAAATGTTTACTCTTGGAAACGTAGATATATTTCCATGCAAAATATAGGAACTTCGTACAGTTAGCATTGGGCGGAGGCGTTTAAACGCGGCACCGAAGTTGTTGAGGTTACTAAATAGATGAGCTTGAAAGCTCGGTAAAAATCTTTACAACTGCAAGAATGGTGCATGTTTTACACAGGGAGTTTGTTCCAGTTGGCATCCGTAAGTATTCCTCATTCTTAGTGGTGGGAACGCGCCCTGTGGTTTGGGCACAAACCGAGCCCCGTAAGTAGAGTGCTCTAGATTACAGCTTACTCAGCTTATTTCAGCCAAGCGGATGCTTGCCAGAACCAGCAATTTGAAAGCCAGAGAACTGATTGAAATGTTCTATATCAACAATAAAGGCAGTTTGTGTGTCAGCGAAGCATCGGTAGCTTTGTATCAGGCAGAAAACAAGTTTTTTTTAGCGATGTTTATCATGTAATACTTGACGCGTGAATTTGTTCCTTGCGCAGGCGCAGGGCTACTGTATATATGTGTGTTGTTTCGAAAAAATAAACCGGTTGTGAGTGGAGCTCTGTCCCGTTGTCTTGTATTTTGTGTGTAAGCGGTTCTTGGCGCTCTTTAAATTACAATGAATTACCAACTAACCGAACAAGAAGTTCTCTTAAACAGGTATTTTGTTCCGCGGACCTTTTTAGGCATTGAGGGTATTGAGGACCATTGGTCACCTGTGTTTCGACTTACAGGACTAGCTGAGGATGAGTAGTTCGTAGAAACTGGCTTTTTTTGATCTGTTTGTAGCTAAGAAAAAAAAACGAAACCCATTGTGGAGATCTGTGTCCGCTAGGCAGACATTGGCATGCAGGGTATGGTGCAGGCATTCTTTCGCTTTGTGGCTTTCAGATCGTTGTTTGGTAAAATAAAGCGGCACGATCAGCCTTAATGCTTAGATTGGTGCTTACGATATCTCTGATTTGGCTTTCGTATTGCGGGAAGATATCTGGTAGTGTCCAATAGGTGGCAGAGTTTTGAAGAGAAAAGCTTCACTAGGCTAGTCAACTACGCGCTTCGCGTGAGCCACACTACAGATTTGACACTTCTGCGCATGCGCGAAACCGAGTGACGTCACGCACAGCGCAGACACTCGCTATGGAAGCAGAAGAAGAAGCAACAGTCGGACGGCGCAGAAACAGGCAGAAGTGTCAGTGCGACCAAGGTCTACACGCCAAACTTTGTGGACAATCCGTTCGGCTACGTGTGTGAAGTTTGTGAAAGACTATGACATTTGCGGGATCTTTAGCCGGTAAGTGATGCCATGCGGCAGACACTGAGTTTAGCATCTGTTCAGTAAATTTAGTGAAACCGTGGGTAGGGTTTGTGCCTCATGCAGGGCATTTTTAGTTAAAGAGATATACTTTCTGTTCAGCGTTTCACCTTTCGCCGCAGCCGTGCGCAGTGCGCATTTGAAAGGAGAGGTATAAAAGGCGCGCTGGCCCCTAGAACAGGCGCAGACACTCGCCATGGAAGGAGAAGAAAAAGCAACAGTCGACGGCGCAGAAACACCTATCCAGAAGTGGTAGCTTGGGAGCTGGCTGAAAAGCAGCGAGAGCTTTTCGCTTCGAGATACCCGGGCTTAACCACAGCTAAGCCACAGGCAATTTTTTTATTTCGTCCAGGCATGTCTCCTGTTTGACACGCTTGGGGTCTTGCTTGTCGGCGTATTGAGTCTAATATTCAGGCAATAATTTTGATGCATGTAAACTTGACTGTTATCTTCTTAATACACCGATCAGCGCTGCCTCCGACCACAGCGAAATCTGGATTGCAAGATAACAAAGCGAATGTGGCTAGACGAATCAAGGGCTAAATATTCAGCGTTAAAATCATCCATGCTTCGTAATACTAAACCCTTGCCGCGTAATAGAGTAAAAAACCAAAACAAAGACAGCCGAGTCAAAAGGGAGCCAAAAAGGGAGTCAGAAAGAGAGATTCATAAGAGATCCCTCCGCTGTCAAATTTAGTGAGATAACAAAAACGAAGTTCCGAAATAAAAAAAAAGATAAATATAACAGAATGAGTCCAATAGAGAATAAAATGTGCGAAGTGTATATTCGTACAGATGCATGCGAAAATGGACGAAACTCTGAGAAATAATTGTGGTGTACTTGCTGCCATTGTTTTTTATTATATTCGAGGTGCTTCGTTATTATATGGATGTTGCATACTGACGGCAGATTGATTTGGTTGCAAGGAATTTCAGCGCAGATTCCAACGGAACAGACGCGTCGAAAGTTCTGCAGGCCAACCAGTGAGTACGCCAACATGTTTAGATCTCAGTGAAGCCCCTTAATTCTCTGTTCATATATCTAACACATAAAAAAGTGAAGGACGATTTAGGAGGAACCTTAGGCCGCTAGCCAACGCTTTGACCACATGTTTTTTTATACATGTTGAATTTGTTTTCTGTTGTCAAGAATTCCATCTTCCTGTCCTCTTTCTACAGGTAGTGTGATTATTAAAGTACAAAGTTAATTTAGCGAAAATGTGTACACGATACGTCCGTGCTTTGCTTTCTCTGACGTGTGTGTGAAACATAGCGTAATAAAATTTTCCAATTCCCGATGCCTAGGAAACATTTTGTTTGCTTTGTATAAATTCAGAGAAAAATTATGTGAGCATATTGCATATTTATTAAAATAAATTTGTAATTTCTTCATACGTTCTATATCTTAGCTGTTCTCTTGGACTGTGCAATGCCATCTACATATTGCACGCTATTTGCTGTAATACCTAGTTTGATGGTAAGGGGCCTGTGGTATGGAATGGCCACTCAAATGCGGTAACTCAATACCCAACCTTTTTATGATTTAAAATATACCGTAAGCTTATGCTATAGACCATCCATAGTTCATCCTGCATGCCAGTTTCAACCACTCGGACATGTGATCAGTGTTCGGAGCCCAACAGACTACTTAACTATAGGTAATCTCAAGTATTTATATCAATGTCAATCCCCACATCTTAACACCTTTCATTTTCTTCATTCACTTGCAGAAATATGGAATCTTAGGGAATCTGAATTTTCTTACCCAAGGTGACAAAGAAATGCACAACATTTTATTCGTTGAAATCCATAGCTGTCCTGGTTACAAGAAAACAGTTTACAAATGCCTTTATCAGAAAACACGCGCCTTTATGAGCCCGTTCATGCGCCCTACCTGAAGTAGGAGAAAGTTTACGTAATTGATAAAGAGCACAAGTTGTTCTATTGCCGTGGTTAGGAATAGCAAGAAAAAAAGTGGTATTTTTTCTACTAATCATCGTTCCGCTGCAGGAATTCTGTAATCCGTAAAACTCTGGGAAGCGGGCAAAGGTAAAATTCAACACGCTGGCTTGTCCATGTATTGACCAGATTGTAGCGAGGTCGTACATGCCAGGTATTTTTTCCCATGATTGGATCTGCTGTTTGGTAAGAAATACCTAGCTTAAATTCTTTCGCCAACCCGTCGACCAGGGAATAGCAAACACACAAAAACAAAAGTTGTTCTAGGGGGGGTGTTACCTGAAGGATTTCTTGCGCATGTTGTTTACTTTGCTTCTTTCCACTAAGCAACAAAACTGATACGAGGAACACCACTTCTTGCGTTCTCAGGTTATTAGCCCGCTTACGCCTGCCCCTGACGTACGTATAGAAACACATAACCATAACACACATTATTCTGAGCATAACATACCTCCATTTTTTATTATTATGTTCCCCTCTTATTGTAACAGCTCTTCGCGAGTGCTGTTACAATATTCAGATCGTAGTACAAGGAGCTTGGATAATTGTGAGCATACCTTTTCCTGTAAAGTTCACTAATCTTTGCTTATGATCCCTAATATATCCTTTCATGCCCCATTAATACGACCCCCGTTAATGTGAACGGCTCGACATACACGCAGTTTCTCTGGAGACAAAATTTTTCGATGTATTTACGCCTGATTAATGTTGCCGCCAGGTGTCGCCGGGCGGCGCCTAGAGGACGAAGAAGTGAGGGACTCGCGTGCTCTCGCAGCTGGGACTCTGCTTCTCTGTTTGCGGCCTGTGCCTTTTGATTAAGGACCCATCTGTGACAATATGAAAACTCGCTGTCCGAATAATGGGCATGGTGAATATGCATGAAGGCTATTGGGACCAAGGTATTTTTGGCCCGTTAATATGGACAGCGATTAGAACAAAATCCCAGAGAGTCTGTAACATATCCTCCGCCCTTTGTATTCTGAGTGCGGAAAACCAGTTAATGGCATTGAGAATGCGCAAGTGCCGTAATAACGACCTTGTCGTATGTTGTGAGGACTACAGCGCTCGGAAACACGGACGACGCGGAAGAGACACCATATGGTGTCATGCAGTATGGTGGTAAAGTGCTCGTTTAAGGCGCCTTACCAATTCCCGAATTGCATGAACGGCTGCGGAAAATATTTTCCCCATGTGCTATGTTGAAAACCGCATTCAGCAGCTGTCAGCCGAGCGAGCACCGAATACTTGGGCTGTGAACAGTCGTAGTAGGAGATACTTCATCACCCCAAGAGGTGCATCACGCGTCTCACGGACCACAATGCGCCTCAATTCTGTTTCCGCGTGCACAGCATGAGTTTAAAGATTATAGCGATCAGAATAATCCACCTGGAGCTTCGAATATTGCCAAATTTCCATTTCACTTCCCGCTAGTATGTACACAAGCAGTTCATAACCATAAAGGGTTCTTTGCGGACAATTTTTGAAGCGAAAAGCTTCACTACGAGGAAGAACTGCAGATTGGGCTAGTTGGTGTGTGTCTGCGCTGTGTGTGTGTCTTGCCTCCTTCTTGGTCTGTGTGTGCTTGCGCGGTTGAACCATCATTATGAATTCACTACGAAGATCGGAGCCGAGCTTCGCGTACGCCGTATGCCGCGACCGAGTGATGTCACACGCAGCGCAGGTGCGTATGGTACTGAGGCTCGAACAAAGCAAGTATGTTTTGTGTTATCAAATAATTCGCTGTCAGTTAACGAACTTTTTTATTTCAACAGTTAGGTACTGAGCTCTTGGGTATGGTGACGGCGCACGTAGACTTGAACGGAAGCTGGTGAACTAGGTAGGAAAGGAAGGTTTCTTGGCACACCATTTTTTTTAAAGAACGAATGCCGAAGCCACAGAGCCGACGGCGCCCTTGCAGCAAACTGCCCGCACAAAGCCAGCCTTGGGAAGCAAAAACACTTGTTTACTGCTCTCTTTGTGGTGTGTGCTGGGAAAATGAGCTATCCTAACGACCACAACAGCCGCACGTTAGTCCCCGAGGCTCTGCAGACGAAGGGCGGGGGAAATAAGGAAGCTTACTGTCCCTTTCGTGCCGAATGCAGTCTTGAAGGAGAGAGTGCGTAACGAACGTAAGAAGGCTCCTGAACACACGAGAGTTGTTATCGGAGAGAACGGTCGTAATGCCGCACGTGTCGAATTGTTGTAAATGTGCGCGAGGGAGCCGTACCGTTAATGGGAAGTACAAAGCTGTTCCAGGGCTGGCGGTAGCGATTTCGTGTTGCGCAGAAGGGGAAATGATGCAAGTCTCTTGCACTCCAAACAAACTAGTGCCTTGCAACAGAGGGAGCAAGAAAAAAGGGAGAAGTTTTGTAACTTCAGGTCTGTAAAATGGTTTTCAGATATTTGTGAGACTCTGCTAACCGACAATTTGCTACTTTCATGTGTAAAGAACGCCAAAGAATATATGTGAGCGGGAGTGAGAAGAAGATATGTTATAGAAGAGGCGGTCATGATATCTGACTGCCGTGCCATTCGTACGTTCACGAAAATAGGACGTAATGTTTGTCAATGGAGAAATGCCACTTACATTCTAAAGTAAATTGTTAATTTTGTTTTTTGTTTCGGTTCAACAACGCAGAAAGAGAAGCCATTGCGCTTCCGACTCTTTGGGAAGCTCAAGTAACCGTTCTCATTTTGAAGTGCACATTGTTTTGTTTTCGACTTTATACATGGAATTCCATGATAACACGGTGTACTCTTTGAACAAGACCACTGTTGTCGCAATAAGTATTGTCCTTTTCTCAACGAGCACATATGAATATATTTTGTTCCTACAATGACAATTATTGAATGTTTAAATTAGATTATATAAACTGCGGTCTAGTTTATTCTTTAAAGACATTGAAGATGAGAACTAAGGTGCAGTTTCTCTGTTTACGAAGCATTAAATGTACAGCATGTTTAATGTGGCCCTAAACTTAGTCGAATATGGAGATTTTGTAGCTGATGAGAGTAGGAGGTCCCCTTTCAGTTATCGACTATCGGACCTCTTTCTGCATATCAATGTGTATTGGAGAAATGATTGACTAGTAAAAAAAATTCTGATTCTGAAAAATGTGGGAGCTTAGATTTGAGACGTGGGCCAATCAAATGTAGAAAAGCTTTTAGATGGGACGACGGAGCTCATAGGAGTCTGCGCACTCTCGAACTAGCCTGCTTGGAGACCAGACGGCAGTCGCGGAACATCTTCTTCCTCTTCAAATATTTGCATCGACACACTGATGACTATATGCACCTAGCATCTTTCATAAAGATTCGAACGCCTGGACAGCCCGTGCGACAAATATGGGTGTCTAAAGTGTTACCTATGAAAATAAGGCATATTGTGAAAATGCTGCATACTTTTAGGTATAACACCATGGCACCTTGTGGCCCTGATACATTCCATCAGGGTTTTAAATCTTTTTCACGAAACCTGTTCTCACCTCTACTCAATTTCTGAGTAGGAACTGTTTGTGTCATTGTCATCGTCATCATTGCCTTTATTGCTGCTTTGTTATTATTTTCTTATTTACCTTCAGGTTTTTTCGTTCACTACTCTCAGTGCACCACTTTAAAAGGCCTATGCCTGTTAGTGCTCACATCACAATCAGTGAATAAATATTGTTTTACTTTGCCATTACAGATATCTCCTGGTTCATGAACATTAGGCGCATATTTCCCTAGTGAAGGTTTTTTAAGTTGTGTGCTTCATCGCCACCTTATATTCCACAATGTCTTGTGTATTACTTGAAATGTGTAGCAGTAGTCTAATATAATTATTAATCTTGTTATTTTCATGAAATGCGCAATTATATTTAACTGAGATTCATCCAGGGCCCCTATTTATTTGTGTTTCTCGTGGCTAACCACGTACATAAATATTTACTATACTTTGACTAAAGTGATCTGTCCTTTATTGCCAGTGAAGCATGCCATGATACCAAGACGGCCTATGATAAGTACTTTCCTCAACTTTCTTCTGGTAAAAGAAATCCCGAGAAATAGTATGGAACGCGAGAGCTACTGCGTAAAATAAAGATGAAAGTCAGGTTGTTTGCGCAATTCATGAAATTGCGAGAGCCTTTCAGACTGGAAAAATGTAAATATACATGAACCAGCTAAACAAAGAACTAAAGACTGGTAAGATTAAGTAAATCAGCAATACATCTCGGAGGCTTTGAATACGTATCTTCACAACCAATGGAACCAATCAAAAATTAACAAACCTCAGCTGAGAAATTTATGTCATGGCACTTACAAAAGAAGGAACAGCACCAAGAGCTGAAGAACTATGCAATCTGTTTAATAATTTCTTATCATAACCCGATCATTATGATGTCCCTGTGAGGGGCCTGCGCGCTGCGCACATGGTCCGGAATCGGTTCATGTATCCTACAGATAAAGGAGAAATCATAACACTTTTTACAACGCTGAAAAATACCAGAGCAAGACAAATGCTTAGCACTGTAATCGATCCCTCCGAAATTGTATTTCGACGAATCTTAATGGACATTGAAAATCTTGTTCTGTCATCTGGCATATTTACAAATCATATGCAAATAGTAAAATTTGCTCTTGTCGACAAAGGTGGCGCGGCATCAGATATGACAAATTACAGGCTTATTTCAATTTTGTCGATATTTACCAAAGTTTTCGAAAAAATGATTGACTTCAGAATAAACATTTCCTAACAATGCATGTGGCTTTGTCAGATTAAGTTCGGTGTCAGTAAGCAAAAGTCCACAGAAAAAATGTTGACGAAACGATAAGGATAACAATAAGCGCTTATCATGAATTTCTGCTTGAACTCCGTATATATAATAATTTTGCAAACCCAGTAGACCTGCTTAACTGCTGTTGAGTCTTGCATAAATTTTATCACTATGGCACTGAGAGGGACCAGCCCATTTTCGACAATAAAAACCATGCTTGAAACATCGCGAACAATTGGTTTTCATTAAAAGTAGCATATATATAGAACTACACACGCACGCATGCTCACGCACGCGCGCGCGCACGCACGCGCGCACACACACTCTCTCTCTCTCTCACACACACACACACACACACACACACACACACACACACACACACACACACACACACACACACACACACACACGCACGCACGCACACACGCACGCACACACACACACACACACACACACACACACACGCAAACACACACACACACACACACGCACAACCTCGTTTGTATGCCTCACTGCAAGAAAGCATCATAGGAACCCTTTGTTTAATATTTTCATTAAATATATGCATTCTCCAACACTTTCTGGGCGCATAATGGTATACGCAGATTACCGCTGGGTGCTCGTTTCAGAAAATGCAAAAAATAATGCAATATGTCATGCCAAAAATTCTGAGAATATTTGCGTTAATCCACTATTAAAAATTACCTAACTGTAAACACCACGAAAGCTAATGCTATAATATTCGAAGCTAATAATAGAATTACACTGGCCAATTTCAATCCTTATAAACATCTGCCTGTAGTAAGAACATGTGCACAAAAATCAGCAAGATTAAAAACATCTTCACTCTTTTCAGCCAAGTTAATGTGATCTCAGAGGTGTAAATATCCAAACGGGTTTCAGACTGGAGCAGCAGAGCCGTCCTTCTTGGAGGGGCATTCCCTGGACATCACTCTTTTACCTCCTTTTTAGTGCTTTATATCTGACGTTTTGCTTTGAGATAGATTTGATATTGCTCTCTTACTGCTTCGATTTTCAGAGCTTTGTTGCCTTGATGTGTTACGTTTTGAGGCAGATTTAATTCTGCGTTATAAAGGCATTCTAAATTGTTCATGCAGAAAACGAATATTTTTATTTAATAATTCTATATTTAAGAAAAGAAATGCAGTGATTGTGGAGACGTTGGATGTGTCAGATGGGCACGTAAAGGTTTCGGATGCATTCCCATATGAGCCTATATATTTCATCGTCCAGGTTATTTTCCGGAGCGTTGCGGTGGAGCGGATGGACGGAAAAGAAAGTTTGCGGAAAGTGCATGATTGCATTAAATTTGTGGCTGCGTTGCGAGGGTATCACGTTACTTCAGGCCGGAGGGACTCCCAACGTTCCATAAAGATATGGTACGGAAACGAATCCGGGAAGCTGGGTAACTTACCTAGCGGGCACAAATTTACAGCGGAAAAAATCATTCATATTGAATTCCACACTACAGACCGAGGTATTCAAGTAAATGATAACGATAACGTTAAGAAAAAAGATTAGAGTACAGCTAGTTGAGGCGTAAGTCCGAGTTAATCACATTATAGCTAGGGGGGCGTGCAAACATCCGGGCTCTCAATGCGGAGAACAGGCAACCTATGGATCCTTGGGCTAACAGAACTGAGTCATTACAAAAGACTACGACAGACTCAGTTGGGAAGAGGACATTAGAAAGTTTTTGAATACAAGGTCGCAACACCTGGGACTTGGCAGGGCTAACAGGGGATCAGTTCGAGAGCATTGTCGTACAGTGGGGATATGTGGCCTAACGGGAAAAATAATCATCTGGTCGTTGCACCCAGGCAACCATCCTCGTATTGGGGTTTAACTCTGCTGCTGTTCTTTCTTCCTCACGAGCGCGAAACACAGCCTTCACAGCCTGAGGTTATTTGAAGTTTGAAGTTTATTCATTGCTATGTTATAGGCGTAACAAAAGCGCGACAAAGGAGCTAGCGGCGTATCTTGGTAGGGGCTCCTGACCTATCAAGGACTAACGGCAGACAGGTTGCAATTTCGCACAAAACTTGCAAACATATACCATACATCTTGTACAGACAGCAAACGTTGAAACTGAGCTGAAATTAAAACTGTAAAACACTAAGAAGTATATAAAATATATCTGCTACACATAGCACACGCCCATACAGGAAGTTATTGTTTTCGAACAAAGCAATATAAGGAGAAATTAAAAAGTTAAGTGTTGAATATTTCACTCCCCAGCAGCAATCTTCTCAGTCACTTCTTTGAAATACGTGCCCTGAATCGATCCTGTTTTCTAGGTTATTCAAAAATGGGGGCTGGGTGCGATAGTTACGGATGCGTAGCGTTCTAAGTGTTTATTTTTGTAAGCAGTACCGACTTGGTGTCTTAGGCCCGACGTTATCATACAGCTCACCTTTTTTCATGAACTGCTCAAGCTTATAATAGTATATGTGAGTAGGTTTAAGGATTACATGGTTTGAGAGTAGAGGATCAGTTGGTAAATCTTGAGGTCTGCCTCCGCAGCTTTCAAACATTCTGAAATTTTTTTTCTGCAATATGGTTAGCCGGATATACTTTTTACTCGTAGCACCCCATACTAGGCTACAATGTGAAAGTAGCGAATAGAATGAAGGGTAGTACCTTGTTTCTTCAACCAGAGAGGTATCAAGCTAGTTAGCCTACAAATGTACCCAACAACCTTATTAATTCGCAACATAGCTTGCCTACATGCGCGTTCTAAGATATATCGGTTACAAACCACACACAAAAAATTTCTGCGCCACTATTTGTTCCATTTTATTATTATTAAATAATATGGTAGTGATTGTTTTAGCAGGCTTATTAACTGGAACAAAAATTATATATTTGATTTTATTTATATTTAGTTGTGGCTTATTTCTATGCAACCGTACTGAACGTTTCTTGAAATATTCATTAACTGTTCATTTGAGATTTCCGAGCGAAGTAGACGCAAAAAATATTAGAATCATCTGCATACATAATAATCTTCATACATATCAGAGAAGTCGTTTATATAATGAATAAATAAAGTTGGACCTAGTATAGACCTTTGCTGGACATCGCTGATTACATTTACTGTGGGCGATGCATCATAGTTGAATTTTACGTACTGGTACATATGAGGGAGACAATTGCGAATCAATTATTGTGCACCACCACGTATGCCATAAATACTAAGTTTGGTTAATAATATTTAATGGTTAAAGGAATCAAAAGGTTTACGTAGTTCAAGAAATAGTCCAAATGTGAATAACTTAATTTCAATATTCTAGAGTATTTCATGTTTGGTATTTAGTGAAGCTTCCTCGGTACATTCGTTTCTGCAGAAACCATATTGATTAGCACATATAATGTTATACTTCTCAATAAAATTTGCTAGACGCTTGCTTAAGACAATCTCAAACACTTTGGACAAAACTGGGAGAACAGAAATCGGCCTGTAGTTATATATCGCGGTCTCACCGCATCCTTTGCTAACGGGGCACAAACTAGAAGTATACTAGTTTCCAACATGCGGTTAATAACGCAGGTTAAAGGTCGGCTTAAAATGTCAGCTACATGCTTCAAGGCATGTGCCGCACTTCAAGGTATGTGTCAATGAAATCGAACCAGCGGCAGTTTCGTTCTGCAGATTATAATTATGTTTTCTATTTTGGTTTCTGTCACTGGAGCCATATATATAGTTCGGAATGGTAGGTTTTTCCAGTCGTAGCACACTGTCTGGCACATGATATTGCGATGGGGTATACGTTCCAGAATTTATGAAATGCCTATTTAATTCTGCCGCAGTGAAAGAGTGTGAAATACTTGTATTAGCTGGAGCAATAGTGGTATCAGGATTGCGAGTAGGTTTATGTCAAAGAGTGCTAGCTTCTTGCCAAATTTTTCTAGGTCATTGCGAGTACGAACAAACAATTTTTCGTAGTATTCTTCCTTTGCTTTCTTCACATTCTTCACCACATTTCTTCACCATCACTTTATTCACCACTTTGTTCACCATTAAGTTGACCTCGAAATTTCTTGAATTCAAGAAGCATATGGTGGTCACGGCTGCAGAGAAATGCATGAAACGTTTCGTTCTTCTTCTCGATTTTTTTTGTAGAGGACTTTCGTAACCCAAGGTTTCCTTATCTTGCTATGTTTCGTCCAAACTCTAAGCTTAAAGGATCAGTCATGGAAGTTTTTAATTTGCTTGCAAATAACGCATATGCGTTGTTGGCTGCTGCTTCATTAATAACAAATTCCCAATTTATATCAATTAGTAGACACCAAAAAAAATCTTAAGACATCATGTCAATTTCGCGATACGACATAGACACAGGATCAGTGTTGCGGTTATGCCCAACAGAAGGAAGAAAACAAAACATAGAATCTTGAATAAACAGCGCGAACGAAGACGAGCACAAAAGACAAGGAAACGGACGACACAGCGCTGTGTCGTCCGTTTCTTTGTCTTTTGCGCTCGTCTTCGTTGGCGCTGTTTATTCAAGATGCTTAACCAACTAGCCCGCCAAAACGTGTTAACAAAACATAGGAAGATGATCTCTAACATCCGCTGTTAAGAGGCCGGCAAATGAATTATTAGGTTCGTATGTGATACACACATTCAATAACATCGCACTATTATTTGTAATGTGAGTTGGACTTATTTCCTAGTTTTCTGAAACTACGAATTTGCTCCTTATGTTAAGAAAAAATAAAAAATTGCAGATTAACCTCCGCTTTAAAGGTATTCTCGCTAGTGTATTGGGTTATTTCCCATAAATGCAGACGGTATTTTCTACTTTACACTAAGGGACCGTCCTCATACACATCCTGGCGCACTGCTGCAGGGCTTAAGCGATGACCCAGTGACCTTCGACGGCAGGTGCTCCCAGCGGTGGGCCCTGTGAGGTCCATGTTGCTCTTCCCGAGCGACGTGCGATCAATTATTTAACTGTCATGGTGGGCAGTTTGCTCATTAAGTTGTGATGACGCTGCATGGTCACGTGACCTAGGCAGCCCACCTGCGTCCTTGGTTGCTCTCTGGGCATTACCTGCCACAGTCATGCTCGCGATGTTTCACGCACAATGCCGACGCCGCTGTCGGAGTTTCTGAAAACAGGGCCTTTAGCGCTATCCAGTTAAAATATATAAAAATCTATGTTTGTACGAAACACTCCTGTGTCCTCGTATTTCGTTGTTTCTCCGTCTGCTGGTGCTTCATTCCAGTATTAAATACACCGCAAACAACGAGTTCCGCACCTTGATAAAGTATAAAGCTATAGCGGCGTTAGTGAAGTGTTCATGAGTGAAAAAATCAAATTCGTTGCGAAAACTGAATGAAATTTTACATTGCAAAGCAACTCTGTAGCCAATGAATAACGCCATCCTGGTTCATTGCGGATTCCTCTTGAACATGCCCAGTTATTCCAACTGCACCAACATTTAGTACAGGAACGTTGTTTCAACCTGCCTACACTGAACTGCAGCCGTTGCACCTCGCAACTGCGAGACCCTCTTGCTTTTGATTAGCGCCCAAGTTTAGCTGCCTGGGCATATTGACAAGCGCATCAGACAATACGAAATTCGCAAAAACTAGAATGCTCCGAGAGGAAACTGTTTTGAAAAATTCCGCGCTGTTGCGGCATTAAAAGCAACTCCAGTAACTCCTGTGCGGAGCTTTTAACGGTTCTCTTTTTAGTGCCGGCTTCGGCGCGTGGACGGGGAAGTTATAGCATGTGGATATAATTCACTTCTGTACCAGCGTTCTTTAGATAATAACCGCTCAAAGCTGCGAATAACGATTTTCCTTTGATTTCTGGCACCTGGAAGGGCTGCCTCGTGTACACCGTAAGAACTGTAGATTGCTGGCAGCCGTTAACGCTGCGGAAAACTTTCAAGAGCGTGAGAAATTTCTATGCTGCGAGCAGCTCGTCCTGTTGCCGCTAATGACAACATGAAGAATAATAGCAATGTAACATAAATAGAAAATAAATTGCAGATTAACTGCGAAAGCTGTCCGTAATATCAGGGGAGTTCACTTTCCTCATCTATCATTACATACCGTTTTATGCCCTGAGGCAATCAACATCGCTTAAAAAATAAGTAAGGAGAGCTGTGAAAACGCAAATTCCGTAGGAAGAAAAGCGAAAATTACGAAAATTTGGCGGCGAGTTTGCACCGCTCACTCGTACAACAGAACGCCACGCATGGAGTGGAGGCAGTGAGATACAACTCTTTCGTTACTTGTTTTTAAGCATGAAATGCTTTTAGCTCCCGTTGTCGGCAGTGTGGTGACGTCACGCCGAGACCGAGAGCCATCATCCGGGCACTGAAATCCTGTCATCTGGGCACTGAATACCACTCATCCGGGCTCTGAAACGAGAACATCCGGGCACCATACGAGACTTATCGAGATTCAACGAGACTCTCTAAGCCCTCCTACGGGACCGGCATACAAGCGCCGGTTGCTCTCCAAACGAGTCACAAAAAATAACTGCTGCCAGTGTCTTCTCAATGTTTATCAAGATATCAGCCGAGCTGTGCATTTGATAATGCACGGAATTATAATTTCCGATTTCTAATAACGCGTGCAAAAATTTTAGCTCCCGTTGTTGGCAGTGTGGTGACGTCACGCCGAGACCGGCAGCCAACATCCGGGCACTGAATTCCACTCATCCGGGCACTGAAACGAGAACATCCGGGCACCGTACGAGATTTAACGAGATTTAACGAGACTCTCTAAGCCCTCCTACAGGACCGGCATACAAGTGCCGGTAGCTTCACGCCGAACGGATGGTGGCTTTCCTCCCTTCCTGTACCTCCTTCCCTACTCCGGCATGCACCCTATGCCAATACCTCCTAGAAAGTCTTTCAAGGAGGTATTGCCTATGCTCAGAACCCTTCGCTTCTTCCCTCCACATCCTTTCCCTCTGCCCGGCGGACCCTACCCCGCAGGACCTAGAGAACCTGAAGACCTGGGAGGACTGGGAGACCCTGCTGCGCTCGGGGGACCCGGACGTGCAGACCATCGCCACCGGCCGGGCTGCCAGTGTTATGGACCTCAGGAACATAAACACTTGAGTGGAGCGGGGTCATGCGGGGACCCTGGGGCGTGCCCCGAATTCCTGTTGTAATAAAGTTTTCTCTCTCTCTACCATGCGGTTCGGGTGGTCACCAAGATGACAAGGAATTACTGCGCCATTTCATTTCCTCAAACAGCCTTGCGTTCAAAGGGCAAGGCATCGCGCCGAACGGGTTGTGGCGTTCCTCCCTTCCTGTACTGTGCGGTTCGGGTGTCCACCGAGATGATAGAGAATTACTACGTAATTTCCTTTCCTCAAAAAGCGTCGCGTTCGAAGGGCAAGGCGTCGCGCCGAACTGGTGGTGGCGTGGACTGCCTGGCAGCCCTACAAACACGCTGTCGCGTTCCACTCCTAAAGGCGAAGCTTACACGTCATTAATTAGCAGTTAGTATTTAGTAATTATTCAGTAATTAGTCACTAATTAATAATTTGTCATTACTTTGTCATCAATTATGTGTGACGTAATTAAGTGGTGACGTCCCCAGTGTCACATAGACAAAGTGGCGCGGAAAACGCTTTCGCCTCTTCGCACTTTAGACAGTTTCGAACGCGCTGCATATACATTCTTGTCAGGCCTGCGTCTCGTCGTGTCCGCGTACACTTGTGTTATGCTCGTAAACATTTCATGCTTGCTCTACTCTCGGTTACGGGAGAGGCAGAGATTTTTTTATAAAATAATGATTGCATGTAGCCAGTCCTCCGTGACGATTACACATTGCGCTCCTGATTGGCAGGGACGCACCTGTGACGAGGCGAATTTTCATATACGTATACCTAAAAACAAACATTCCAGTCTCGTGAATCCTGGCCACTATTGGTATGTAGGTTGCGGTGGTACGTGTTTGGGTTGTGGATATAGTTTTACATTTGTCTTTGGTAAGTTTTGCAGAAGCAGTATGCAAAAAATTAGACTGAAGCATAAAATGCAAAATTTTGGGGCTCTTTCAACATAAAATTTCATAACATGTACACACGTAACAAAACTGCCCTTATTATGTATTTTCAGCAGGTATTTGCAGCAGGCGTAGTTTCTTATCTGTAATGGTTAGAACAACTCTTTTAGCATAATTCACACAAATCTACCGTGTATTACACCACTTAATTAACACATTAAGATCAACATTCAGCTTAACTTGCCATCACATGAATTTAAACAGATTAGAGGGCACAGTCATCGGCATACAACCGCAGTTTTTTGTTACAACAATCCGCAATGTCATTTATATAAAGCAAAAAATGTAAGGGTTCCAGTACGGAATCCAGGGGGTACCCCAGATACAGCCGGCAAACATTTAGAAGCAAGTTCTCTGTAAACAACATATTGGTGCCGGGACGTCAGGTATGCTTGAAGACAGTAAGAAAGCAGATTATTTTTTAGCATGCTACGAAGCCTAATTAGCAGTTTGGAGTGGGAAATGTTGTCAAATGCTTTGGCTAAGTCCAAGAACAGTGCGTCTATTTGACTTCGGTCATCTATAGCTAAAGCAAAGCCTTGGATCGCTTCAAGAAGTTGCGTGACCGTTGAAAAGCCCCTCCTAAAGCCATGCTGAGCTGATGAAAGAATAGAATGAGTATCAAGAAATAGCTAATGTTTTTATGAACGATGCGATCAAGTAACTTACAGCAGGAACAGGTTAGGGCTATTTGCCAATAATTTAAAATGAGCTGTTTGTTTTCATTTTTATTTAACGGTTTTATTTTGGTCAGTTTCCAGTCATCCGGCAACGTACCTGACATGGATGCATTCAGGGTAACTAAAATACGTGGGTTGAAACGCTTCTGGCGCGTCTCCCAGAGGCTACGTTTCAGTGCCAGTCACTTGAAAACGGTGGCAATCCATCGTTTTCAGTAAGAACGTGAAATCTTTGGGTCGACTGGACGGATGATATGTATGTAATTGTCTCGCCGATAAATACGTATTTTGGTGGCGCACGATCTTAAATATAGCCACAAAGAGCCAGGGAATGAATTTTTACTGAGAAAAACAATTAGGTGGAGTGGTCCTAAGTGACCATTTAAAGCTACGGTAAGCAATAGAGAACGGAAACGTACAATCCTTCATTGCTAAAACAAGAGATGACGCCCCCGGGCTCTTTAAACCAACATGACGATTTTAAGCGACATATCTTTGACATCATTCTTGCCAACTTCTCGTTGTAACGCTGAGACTATGAGAGCAGACTGTGCATATGCATCGGTGACAACGCAGTGTTTGCTGGCTGGTGTCTGTGGGAGCTTTCACGGCGAAAAAGAAACAGTGTCCATAACGTACCAAGAGGTCATTCCACTTATCCTGTGAGTGTCTGGGAAGTGCTGGGTTTGTATCAAAGGTGGGCTATAGAGGTTGGGCTACGGGATCGCCGATTATGTGTCTAATAGGACGAATGTATTACTGACCTCGGAAGCTTCATCCGGGAGTGCGAGTGCAGCGAGTTCGGTTAGGATTGACATTCTCCGGTAAAGTTGGCAATCAGCACAGCAGCTTTTCTATTCTGGCAGCAAGTGATGCGTCTTGTGTAGCCGATTCCGGGCTCTAGATGCAACAACGTGTTTCCCTTCATGACGCGTTTGATGTTCTTGGAATTGCCGACGCCTACGGACACATAGAAGCTTGACCGGGTTAGGACACTGACTTGTACATCTAATACACTAAGGTCCGCTTTCCTCCCGGGGTCATAGTTATAGGTAAGATATAATCTGTCAGATACGTGATATACTTGGAGTAACTGAACGTCAATGGCATCGCAATGGTCCTTCTGAAAGTCCATGGCCAAGATCATATCCCAGACACAATGCTGCAGGACGATGAAACTCGCAAGGTATGTGCACTCACTTTAGCCAATTTGGGTTTTTTCTGGGGGTTGAAGGGTAGGATTTTGCTTCTTCTCATGACGAAGGAAATAGGGTGGTTGAGGAAGCCTCTGGAAAAATAGCAGTAAAATATAATAGTTGTACAAACAGCATACCGTTCCCGAAATTTTCTGCATATCTCATCAGCTGTTTGCTCGGCTCCAAGTACGGATATGTTTATATATCTATTCATAATACTTTACAGAGCCGATAAGGACATTGAGTAAGGGAGACAGAGAACGACAAGTGTACAAGAGAAACTAATGAATACAACGTGAGATAGAAGGAAAAAGTAAAAAGAAGCTATTGCACACGGCAAAACTGGAAGGCGAAAATACACATAGATACATGGTACTTAGAAGTAGCAAGAATACAGGACATATGACAAATACTAATCAAAACAAAAATACAGTGGTCACGCTAGAAGCGCCAGTGGCTGGAAAAGCTTTGAGACACACGAAGCACCAAAAGAAAAAGAAATAGCAACGAGACAACAATACACTGTCTTCTGAAAAACAAAGATAAAAAATACAATGTCATTTCAGATCTTCGCGCAGCTTATCCTGGAGTGGCTGGTGCTTGCAGATGCATGCGATACTGCCGCTAGGTTCATTAAAAAGGTGATGGCTCGTGAAAGTGCAGATGAGTTGAAAGCTTGGGTTTTTCCATGTATGCGTTTTATGCTGAACTGATTGCGTATGCGGCGTGAAATGCGTGAAGACGCTTCAAGAGGTAATTGAGATGGCCTGGTGCTGTAATGATATTTATGAAATAAGCATAAAAGTGCGATGGAGCGGCAAATTTCTGAAAGCTCGATGCCAATATCAAGTTTTAGCTTTGTTATGCTGTAGTGGGTGTTGTAGTCGCGTGCGATGACACGAGCTGCTACATTCTGGATAGATTCTAGCAGGCTGATTAGGTACTTTTGATGTAGGGGTCGTGTAGGGTTATGGTTTATGGGGGTTTAACTTCCCAAAACAACTCAGGCTGCGAGAGACGCCCTAGAGTAGGGCTCCGGAAATTTCGACCACTTGGGTTCATTAACGTACAGTGACATCACACAGTACACGGGCCTCTAGCATTTCTCCTCCACCGAAATTCGACAGCCGCGGCCGGAATGGAAACAGCGCCTTTGGGGTCAGCAGCCGATCGCAATAACCACTGAGACACCGGGGCGATCGCGGCCATGTAGGTGACGCAAATTCTAGTTGTGGCAGTTCGATTGTTAGATATACCAGTTCTCTTACGCTGTTAGGAGTATTTCGCATGTTCCGACGCAGGTACCTTAGTGATCTGGAGGCTTTGGCATAAGTGGCGTAAATGAGCGCGGCTCATGGAACACTATGCGCTAGATAAATACCTAAATACTAGAATAATGATGCTTCATAAGAGCCATGCGGCTCTTTATTACTTACCAAGCGAGGAAGCGAAATAGGCGGAGTGCCGCAGCAGACTAATTGAGTCAGTGTAGCGCAAATTAATGAGAGTACCTGCAAAATAATAAGCGAGGAGCGTAATCATAGAGAATAGTAGCCTACATTTTCACGATTATGAGCAGAGCACGCTTACTTTTGCTGTCTTTGCTGACGACTGACATTTAGCGGGCGTCGAAACTGGCAGTACCGTTTTCTTTCATTCATATTAAGGGAAGAAGGAGTCTGCAGAAGCACGAACGAAAAGAAATTTAATTTTCTATATGTCCTCTATCTAAAAGAATAAAAGCACCATAACCTGCCAGGACGGAGGGCTGAATTTTATTAAACAACCAGTCGAAACAACGCGGCAAGCAGGCAGCGCGATTAATTTAGTTATCCGCTTCCCAAATAATAGCGCCCGCATACACACAGCTCTGAGCCTGCAAAAAAAGAGAATCGAAGATTGGCGCCTATCCTGGCTTTAATCTTGCACTAGGCACGCAGTCCCAGACTAATTAAAGCGTGTCGCTCGAATTAGAACGCCAGACAAGAGGAGCGGCCAGTCACCGAAACAAGACACTAATCTTGTTGCGTTGGTTTTATTAACGAGCTGTGCACGTATGCACGGATCTAATCGGCTTTGCCTTGATTAGTTTACCTTCTGCACTTAATGTTTTGTACTGCACTTGCAAATGTAAGACAGCATCTTGACTTGTTCAATTAAACAAACCCACCCATCAAAAGAAGAAATGATGAACAAAGTGTGCTTTGTCAAGGTCTATCGCATGTAATGGTCCTTTGTACGAACTCCATGGTATCCCCTGTCTTTTCAGAGAGAAAAAATTAACAGGCGATTGTCAAACAGGCTTCAAATTGGGCCGAAGGCTAGACAAACCGCAGAAATTCGTAGCATTGTATCGAGTCGTTGCCGACTAAACCTGCAATATTCTAGATGTTTGTTGAGGGGCCTATCATGAGGAAACACGGATATGTGAGGAACACAGGACAAGCATTTGTCCTGTACGTCTTTGCTCGCGTTATTGCCCTCCACAATCACTAGTTGCCAATTGGACCGCACGTTCAATTTGCTCTGGATGGTTGCATGGAGCTGATGAGTAAACATTGGAGAGGCAATATTGTTGTTTGCCTGTCTCTTCAGTGCAGTGCCTACGGCTTCCTTTGTGCGGACTTCATGATCCTCGCCCCATTATGTTACCTTCTCAGCATGAAGCGCTGCTCGCTGTTGAGGCCTTTGAACCTCTTAATAGGCGTGTAACTGAGGATTCGTAGGTCAAATATGAATGCTTCCGTATTTCCTCCGTATTAAAAAATTCATCGCCACTAAACTTTCGCGACCGATATTGCATGGGTGAAACAGGGAGACAGGCTATAAAAGTTATAATGCAGGAAACCAAATTATTTTGCACTGTCTCGTAAAGGAACAGCAGTGAACATTTGGTAGCGATGGGCTGAAATACGTCTACTTAAGAAAGGTGGGGACCGCAGATTCCGATAATTGGAGAGAAATATTCTTCCGGTGTGGGATGTCACAGGAAGAAACGAACCAAGGATTCTCTGGCAAACCGCCGACCCACTGTCCTTCTGTTTTACGTTCTCGCATTCCCGCGCTTGCGCCTCGCTTCTATCGGTGCCTTTCTCTGCGGCGCGGCCTCTTCGTCCTCTTTTGCCGTTTTCATATTTCCAGAGGGTAGGAGGACAGGAATAGGGAACGCATCAAATCTTACAGAACACAAACATACCAGAAAACACAAACAAATCTCAGTCCAAGTCCAAATCCGAGAAGGCCGTTCGATGCTCATGGGCTTCTGAAGTAATGCCGTCCCACGGGAGGTGGACCTCAGTCGACTGGGACCGGTGCGACTTGCTACTGTGGGCGCTCTTGAAATCGTTGGCCAAGGGCGAAGGGAAGTCGTGGCTGTGTAGGTTTCTAATGAGTGGCAAGTGCTCCAGGCGCACGATGTCGCCGAATTTGATGGGTTCAGCAGCCCAATGGCTGTTGAGGTTGTAGAAAATTTACGGGGTCGCAGCGGGGCACCTCAGCAAGAGGTCCAGCGTGGAAGGCTTCTCGAACCGAACAGTCCGTGCCGTGCTTGCACGCCAAGCACGCGTTGTTGAACTTTATTTTCTTCTTTCACCGGATGGGAACGCCTATCTTAGCGGCTCCGCTTAACAGCGTCGCTGTGCGCTACACGGCCCCCCACCCAGACGGAACGGCGAAATGTAGGCTCCGACGGCGCAAGGATAAGGGTGCCTCGGACGCATGCAGGTCGGCAGATAAGCCAGCAACATCCGAGGTGAGCTTCTGGGGAGGGGTCTCCATGTATGCGGGTTTGAGGTGATCTAAGGTGACTACCTCGTCCCGACCATCCAGCAGGATACTCGCCGACTTTGAGGACGCGTTACTGGCCGTCGTATGAGGGGCTAAGAGGCGCCTTTACAGTGTCTCGCATTAGGAAAACATGCGTCGAGGACGCAAGCTCTCGGTGCACTAAGACGGGACGGTCAGATGATGAATGCAGGACTGGGCGCAGGTGTTGAATGCAGTCCTGAAGGCGTTGAAGATGCTGTAGGCGCTGCTACGAGTGAGCCGAAGGAACGAACATCTCTCCGGGAGGCCGCAGGGGTGCAGTGAAGAGGAGTTCGGCCACTGAACAGCCAAGGTCACGACGAAGAACGGCGCGTAGGCCAATAGGCCCAATATGAAGGTAGTCAGCCCAGTGCTCGCGATCTAGGCGAGCAGTGATGGCAGTCATGAGCTGACGATGGAGCCGCTCGACCATGTCGTTGGAACAGAGATGGTATGTTGTGGTGCCCCAGTGTTTAGTGCTGAGCAGACGGGTGAGGGAAATGAAGCGAGTGCATTCGAACTGGCGGCCGCTATCCGTGGTAACAATGCCGGGGCAGCCAAAGCGGGAGACCAATGCTGAAACGAAGGCTATGGCAACTGTTTCCGCAGTAATGCCCGGAATCGGCACTGCTACGAGCCAACGAGTGAAGTAGTGGATCATGGTCACAATGTACCGGCGGCCATGAGAGGGAGGTGGCGATTCAACCAAGTCAAGATGAACGTGGTCTAAGCGACAACCAGGCGGTAGGAAATACTGGGGTGATGTCATTGTATGGTGGGTCACTGTGGCGGACTGGCAAGGAATGCAGAAGCGGGCCCACAGGCAAACGTCGCTGTTAGTGTTCGGCCAGACGTGCCGCTGAGTAAGGAGACGCTCTTTGGCTTTGTTGCTGGGATGGAAGATTTCGTGATGTGAATGGAAAATGGCACGAGGAAAGGCTTCCGGGATGAATGAACGCGGTAGAGCCGATGGCATGATGCCCCACAGCAATCCGGGCGCAAGCGGATGAGTCACATGCTGCAGACGGAGGGTACGGGGGGGGGGGGGGGTCACGCAGGGCTTGAAGCTCAGGGTCTTCTAGCTGCGTCCGGGCCAGACATTCCCAGTCCACAACAGATGTAGATACGCCGATGCAGGTAATGCGCGAAAGTGCATCAGCTGCCTCATTGTCGATGCCTTTGATGTTACAGATATCTGTTGTGAACTCCGATATGTAGGCCAGCTGACGAACTTCGCTGGCGACGTACTTGGAAGAGTTTGTACGGAACTCGTACACCAGAGACTTATGATCCGTTGGAACGTAAAATGACAGGCCCCCAAGAAGAGGCGCTGGATGGTGGAGTAGACTGCGAGCAGCTCACGGCCAAATAAGCTGTAGCGACTCTCAGCAGGCAGGAGCTTCCGAGAAAAGAAACCCAGTGAGTGCCATTGGGAGCGATTTTCAGCTGGAGAACCGCACCAATGATCACGCTGGAAGCATCCACGACAATACGAGTGGGCACTGAATTCCTAAGTCGGCGAGGGCTTGTTTTACAGCCGTGAAAGTGGTCTGGGCTTCGGGAGACCAGGAAACTACGGAGAAGGAGGAGTTGGTTGTGCAAAGAAGGTCGGTCAGGGGGTGAAGAAGCTCGGCGCAGTGCCAGATAAAGCACCGGAAAAAAATCACTAGGCCCAGGAACTCGCGGAGCTTGCGTAGGGTAGTGGGTACTCGGAAGTGTAACAACTTTCACTTGAGAAGGCAATGGTCAAATTCCCTACGCCGAGATGTGGTGGTCCAGGAACTCGAGCTCACAAAAGCCAAAGACACATTTCTGGGCGTTGACGACGAAGCCAAATTCTTGAAGGTGTTGAAAGAGTTCCCGGTGGTAACGCTCGTGATCTTGGAAAGTACGACTAGCGACGAGGATGTAATCGATGTAGGCAAATACTGCCGAGAGCCCGCGCGTCACTTCAGCAATGAATCTTTGGAAAGCTTGAGATGCGTTGCTTATCCCAAAGGGCATGCGCCCGTGCTCAAACAGGCCGAAGGGCGTAGTGGTGGCCGTCTTCGGGATATCGGCCGGTTAAGCGGGAATTTGATGGTACGCTTTGACAACATCCTCTTTTCTAAAGATCTTGAATCCCTCCAGATGTCCAGTGAAATCATGGATGCGTTGAAGGGGATAGCTTTCGTGGATCGTGTGAGCGTTGAGAGCCCTGTAGTCGCCGCTCGGACGCCAGTCAGCCGGTTCTTTCTTGTGCACTAGATGGAGCGGTGAGGTCCAAGTGCTGGAAGAAGGACGAATAATACCCAGCTGGAGCATGTGGTCAAATTTCCGTTTAGCAATCGCCAGACGCTCACCGCAGAGGCGGCGCGGACTAGTTGCCACGTGTGGACCACGCGTGGCAATGTGGTGGTTATACCGTGCTTGGGTGGCTGATGGAGATTAGAAGGCCTCGTGCCATCGGGAAAGTCTGGGATGACTTTGGTCGTACGGGCATGATGGGATCAGCGTGTGGAGGCCAGTGGAAGCGACAGCCGATATAACGACAGTGATGGAAAGGGGCGCCGTACTGTTGAAGGGATGATGGCGACGAATGCTGACGTCCAGATCAAAATGCGTCAGGAAGTCGGATCTGATGATGGCTTGATAGACGCCGGCGACGATGAAGACCCATCGAACGGTGCGCCGCCGGCCAAGGTCCAGAGTAAGGGACCGGATACCAATCGTGGCGATGGAGGTTGAGTTGGCCGCACGGAGAGTAAGTCCAGGTGACTTGGAAGTACGCTCAGCCTTTGGGAATGGCAGTACGGTGACTTCAGCACCAGTGTCGACGAGGAAACGCAAGCCGGAAATCCAATCCATGACTAAGATAAGGCGGGAAGGTTGAAGGGCGAGGTCACATGTCAACGTCAGTGATCGCGCAGCGCGTTTCCCGACCGTTTGCATGGTGGAGTGCGTTGGTGGACGCGGTGTTGAAAAAGTGCGGTGATACCAGCAAATACGATTACTGGGAGTACTGGAAGAGCGCGAGCCACTCGGTAAAGACGAACGGCGGCGAGGACTTGAGGAGAAGCCGTGCTGGGCATGAGAAGACGACCGAAGGGCATCGAAAAAAGTGGCCAGCTGGTCGATCCAAGTTGCTAATTATAGAGGACTCTGGTCGGGGGAAGAGGGCGGCGATGGAAGGAGAAGTCCTGTCGTGGACTCTGTCAGCTAGCTGGGCGAGACGGTCAAGGGTCAAGTCCCCCGAGCAGCCGAGACGAGGCGGATAGACTGCGGCAAACGCTGCAGGAACACTTCTTTCAACAATGCGCCGTTCGAGTCGGCGTTACTTTCGCCCAGAAGCTGCCGCGTGCTAGCCAGCAGTTGGGATAGGCGGCGGACTCCAAGCTCTTCGCAGAAGAGCAGCTGTTGGACGCGCGCAGTCTCAGACACCGTGGTGCGGTCTAGAATCTACTGCTTAAGTCGCTGCTATGGAGTATCGCCCAAAGGGTGTAACGATGACAGTCGCCACCTCTTGAGCCACTTCAGCAGGCAGGTTAGAAAGTAAGTGACGAAAACAAGATGCCTCCGAGGTCACGTGGTGCAAATGGAAGATGGCTTTTACATGCGCGTACCAGATCTGCGGATGCATGGGCCAGAATGTCGGCGTGCAGAGCTGGACAGCTGCAACATGTCGTGGGCGCAAGGTCGCGTTAGGCGGAAGGTCGCGTGAGGGCGGTAGGTTTATGAGGTCGGTCATCTCATAGGCCCTGGTCACGACAGTTGATAATGTACGGGGCCGCAGCGAAGCACCAGAAAAAGAGGTCTAGCATGGCAGGCTTCTCGAGCCGAACAGCCTGTGCCATGCTTGCGTACAGTGCACGCGCCGTTCAAC
Organism: Amblyomma mixtum; assembly: GCF_055824585.1. Classification (NCBI taxonomy): domain Eukaryota; kingdom Metazoa; phylum Arthropoda; class Arachnida; order Ixodida; family Ixodidae; genus Amblyomma; species Amblyomma mixtum. The sequence continues at coordinate 42,785,279 of NC_143017.1, read as the reverse complement.
CTAATTTTCTTCTTTCGCCGGCTGGGAACGCCAATCTTATACCGCCTCCGCTTTAGAGTGTTCCTGTGCGCTACGAGGTGGTCGTGATTCTGCGTGCCCGTCACCAACTGCTGACCGCAGCTATCCGAGCAGCGGACCTCGTGCGAGTGCAGTCGTACGTCCCAGCGCTGATTCAACAGCTTGGTCAGTAGCCCCACTTCACATACCGGTATTGGACTGACCCTAGGCATTGGTGACCAGATCGCAGAGGAAGACAGCGAGCGCAGTCCACCAACGACCCTGTGGGCTCCACATTGCATCCGCAGAACACAGCCAAGATATGCTGGATAGTGGGCTTGCCAACGCCGCGCGGGCGTCGATGGAGACGGACTATGATGGAAGAGTCGACGATGATCCACAGCTGCAATGTGACTTCCTGCGGTTCGTGCACATTCCGCGGCACTCTCTCTATGTGGCGGCATTATGTATGGAGGCACTTCGCCAACCGGCGATGTCGTCATTGCGGACGACATCGGAACCGATAAGCGCCACCCGGTAGCTAAGCCGGGTTACTATGGGCGCCGTAGACAAACCGCTTCATGCTCGAAACATGCTCTGAAAAAATGCGGTGCACACCTCATGGGCGACGCTAGGGCAGGTTTTTGAGACGTTATGTCACGGGGCCGAGCCGGGCAGCGACATGAGGGCCAATTAGCCGGGTCGGAAGAAGGGAAGTGGTGGAGGTGCCTGATTGGCCACTTGCACTCGCGCATGAGCCATGAGTCGGTTGCGCTGGGAGTCGAGCCGGGCGCAACGAGGCCGTTGGGCGGAATCCGGTAGGAAAGCAGTAGGATAGGGTAGGCCCAACTGCGTGTCGAGGGGGATTTAGGGTGTTCTGCCATAGATGAACAAGAACGGCGTCACATGCGTTGTTTCTTGCCAGGTGTTCCTTGACGTCTCTGAACATATTAGAACATCAAAAGCGCTCCGACACTGATGCGTAGGACTTGCCGCGACCAAGGCGACCAGCCGTGAGAGTGTCGTGCAAGCAGCGCAAGACCTGTGACCCCAGGGTTTCTTTCATCACTGGCAACCACACGGGATGTCGAGCATGAAGCTGCTTCACATGACCATTCTCCACCACATCCTCCACCCGACAGACCTGCAGCAGTTCGCGGTGGGATGCGGATTATGTTAAAAATGTCGGGATCTTGCATTTGTGGAGTCCTCAGGTCTGTCAAAGCCGTCGCAGAACAAGGGTGGCGTGAAAGGATATCGGCATCTTAATGGGATGAGCCGCGCCGATGCACTGTGGTAAAATTATACTCTTGAAGCTGCAGGGACCAGCGTGCAACCTTTGCATTGAAATATTTGGCCGGCTTCAGCCCAGTGAGAGCGCTATTGTCCATTACAATGGTAAAGTGACAGCGGTACAGGTACGGAACTTCTCGATGGCCCAGGCAACGGCCAGGCATACGAGTTCAGAAGGGCGGCGGCGGCTGTCATCGTCGGAGCGCCTTCAGGCGGTCAAGCGTGTCGTCGAGGCGAGGCAGCGGATACACGTCGAAATGAGTAAGACCGTTTAGCATGTGATGATCAACGCAGAAACGGAGTGTTCTATCATTCTTTTGCAGAAGGACTGCAGTAGAGGACCAAGGACTACAAGAAGGGGCAATGACGCCCTTGTCAAGCATGTCACACGCGTGCTGCTGGATGACTCCGCATTCGGCCGGTGCTACACGACGAGGTTGGTGATGAATGGGCCGGCAGTCTTCGGTGTCGATCCAGTATTTCTCCCAGGAAGTGCACCCAATCTCACCGGTGCTGAGAGCAATGCAAGTGCGGTGCTCGAGCAATGAGGACTTCAGGGAGGAGAGCTCCGCGCAAGTCAAGTTGGGTCTGGAGCTGAATGTTTCCCACGGTATGACTACCGGCGCTGAAGAGTGGTGGGGCGGAGCCTCAGGATGCAGAGATGCAACCGGTGAGCCAGGGCTCAAAACGGACGCTATGCCCAGTCGTGCGCCGGGATTCAGCACGAGAGGTACGCGGCTGATGTTCAGCAGAAATACGTCGACCTCTCCTTTGAGCCCAGACAGAAGGCTTCGAGGGAAGGTCATCTCGCCGGCTGGTGCTGAACACCGGACGGGTTTGGAAAGCACGTCCGCCGTGGCCGGGCCGTCAAGCTTAGAACGCACCTAAGTTGCCACACTTGGTGGCAGAGAAAAGGCGGACAACGCAGTCACGGTGGTCGCGGCGGACGACTGGATTCGACGGGGGCGCTTCAGTGCGAGGTAACGCAGAAATACTCAGGCCCGTTTGGTCGCCCACACCAGAGACTGACACAACGCGACATCGAGGATGGAAAAACCGGCTAAGTCAACCCGACCCACAGAGAGTTTGCTTCGCCCGTGGTTTGGTTGTCGCAAAATTTAGGAAGATTCCAGCATGCTGACACCATCTTCATCTGAGGGCCACCGGCTAAATAGGACTGTCTGGGACAACGAACTCGGTGAAGAAGGTCGTGCCGCGTGCTCGCACTTTGACGATGACACGTCCGATGTGCTCCACCGGCGTGCCTTTAAAAGCTAATAGCCGGGTATTTGCGCCTGGCAGAAGCAGGTGGGGTGCGTTAACGACAAGCGATTTATCCAATACATTGACAGAAGCTCCGGTGCCGACCATGCCGGTCAAGTAGTGGAACGACAACGAGCACGTAAGGCGCATCAAGCGCATTCGGAGGCTACGAAAGGATGAGACACTGCGAACGAAGAAGAGTGGGGAAGGACTTTATTCGGGAACTGGGACCCCAGAGTTAGGCCAAATCGTTTCCTGACGTGGGAAGGCCGGCACAGTCTGTCGCATAGTATCCCCGCTAAGGTCACTCATTGCTGCGCTCACTTCGCGCTTTGTTCTTGTGCCTTTCTTGCTGCACGACCTCTTTGTCCTATTTTGCCGTTGCAATAAATACAACAATATGAATGAGGTGGAGAGCATTTGGCCGATTTTAACTTCTTAATTCCTAAAGACAAGGAATTGGAGGGAGCACAAAGCCCACCTTAATGGTATTCCGCGATAGCGTTAATTAGTTATTGCCAACATATGCACAACTGGTACATCTAAACTTTAAATTAGCAGGCTTCTGGGAGTCCTCGTATCACCCGTTAGGCAATGATTCATAGGTTAAGGGACGCTCCATAGCCCTACAATGGCAGATGCTGCCACCAGTGAGCTTGCGCGACCCATGTTGCTCTTTCGAAGCAAACTCTCGCGATGAGACATTCAGTTAACTGCCAATTTCCGCGGTGATGAGTTTGCTCACAGTCCGATGGGCAGCTTGTGATGGCGCTCCAAGACACGAGACCTACGTGGCCTGCCTAGGTTGCTTCTCAGGTGGGGTGGTTGCATAGGCTGCCTTACACCTCTGTATTTTTTCGCTCAGAATGCCGAAGACGGCGCCAACGCCGGATTTTCTATACAACTAGAATCTTAATGTGGTTGCGTTAAAAGTGTGACAGCTTTATATTACTGGTACTGACCTATACAGCAGAAACGTGGATGCTACTGAAAACAGTTCAACTGAAATTGAAGGCAATGCAGCGAGCTAAGAAAAGGAAAATGATTCATGTGACGCTAAGAGACGGAAAGATAGCAGGCTAGATCGGGGAAGAAACGCTGATTAATTAAATCCTAGAAGAAATCAAAACGAATGGGCTTGCCCAGAGCATTTAAGGCGAAGGCAAGGTAACCGATGGCCGTTAAAAGGAACGGGCTCTCCACCGTATTCCCGCAAACTCCTTAATCTCTTCAGCACCCCTAACGTCCTGGCGGCCTCTGCTACACTGTAAAAAAATTTGCACCCTTAAGGGTGCATTTCCGTGTCTATAACTCACACCCTCGCGCCCCCCTAAAAGGGTGCAAAATATGCCACCTATCGCATGGGTGGCATCGTTACAGGTGCACCCTCATTTTTGGCTGCCTAAAAGGGCGCAAATTATGCTTGTCGCACCCTTTTTCCGACTGCTTTAAATCTTCATAGGTTTTTATTGCTTTACAAGGAACTGATCAATTTCTTTTTGGGGGCGCACTCTTAAATGGAAGCTAGACATTTCCGACGAAAAGCTGCCGACGACCTGTCTTTTGCACTACCGTTACGGCATCTCCAACTATCATAATACCCAGATGTGTGTCTCACAGTGTTTCTGAACCTCCTTGCTATGGAGTCACATTTGTTGTTGTTGCGACTGATAGAAAGATGAAAAGGAAAGTGCACGGGCCTGGCTCGAGCCGAGCCACCACCGTCGCTGCCACGTGCAGATAGAAGAGAGTTAAAAATAAAATGAGAACAAAGAGTTAAAAGACGCACGTCGCAACAGCCGCGTCCGGCGAAGTGAAGACGCCGGCTGAAACAACAGATGCTCTTCCGCGCATACTTTCTCTCAGTTTATATATGCCGTTTCAGCGACCCCCTACATGGAGTCAGTGACGCTTAGCACTTCAGCTAAAATAATTCAGTCAATTGTCACATTCTGGGGACGCAGATCCCAGTCATAGCTGCTCGCATCAAGGTTGCAACTGTCTTTTAATGGAAAACTCGAATAGGTCACGTCATTTTAAAAGCACGCTTGATTAAACTACTGGAATGTTGTTCGACAAGTCAAAGAATACCATACACCCTTACGCACCCTTGCACCCGCAGGAGCTACAACAACCTTGCACCCGTGCAGCTTTGATGGGTCCATGGGTGCATCAAAGGTGATAAAGTGCTCAGCGCAGCCTTTTCCAAAAAAAGAAAAAATGAGGGTGTGGAAAGGGTGCAGCCATGAGCCATTTGCACCTTTAAGGGTGCAAATTTTTTTTACTGTGTACGCTTACCTTCGCTTGGAACCAACTTTGTTACCCTTAATTACCAGCGGTTATCTTGCCTTCGCATTACATGCCCCGCCCAAGCCCATTTCTTCCTCTCTATTTCGACTAGGATGTCATTACTGCGCGCTTCTTTCCTCACCTGCTGTGCCCGCTTACTGTCTTTTCAGTTACGTTTATGACCGTAAAGTTCTCCTTAGGAGGCATTATGGAAAGGGTGGGTTTTATACAGAGAAAAATACGTCATGAGGCGTAATCATTTAACAAAATGGTTATTTTGTTAAAACAAAGATGGGCTCTAGAAACAAAGATGGGCACGTGGTAGCAGCGATGTCTGGGGAAGGCCGTTTCAGACCGTTGCGGTTCAGAGAAAAAACTTTCTCGACGGTACACCTATTTATTTTTCTTTCCGTAGCTCCCTGCGTTGTCCTTAACTTAGCTGACCCCTTTTAGTTAGCCTCCACATTTCTGCCCCAGAGGTGAATACCGCCATGATACAGCTGTTTTTACTTTTCTCTTGAGGGATATTGCTAACTGCCAATAATTTTCTGAGAAAACCTGCCATACGCACTCTCCCCAATTCTTACTCTTCTATTTACCTCCCTCTCAAGATCCGGATCAACAGCCACTACTTTCGCGGTTTCGCGGTTGCGTGCACATGCAGATGCCAGAAAGAAGGGGCGAAGAGCCCATACATGCTTTCGCACGTCTAATCGGCTTAACCGCGTTAGAACCCCAGCAGTTTTTCAGTTTTCTACGCATATTAGTTTTTTGTCTTTGTCTGCTGTAGAGTCTTCCGCTCTACAAGCGCAGAGTCGCCGATGATCCTCTCCTTGGGCGGGCGGCACGTTTTGCAGAAGCTGCCGCAGATGGACCATGGTACATTCCTCCGCCACACCCTCCTCCCTCCTTCCATGGCAACCACGTTCCGGATGGTTACCGTGGTATGCCTTTTTACAGCAACCCTCCTTCTTCTTCTAGGGTGTCTATCACGCGGTTGGTACCGGTTGGTTTTAAATTTCGGCGGGGTGCATTTTGGTGTCGCCATTACATCTTCGGCAAGCTCCACTGTGAACAAAGCTGGAATCGGAAGGCCTCATGATCTCCCCAGCAAATTTATTAATTTAGTGCCTGTTCCATACATGCGCAATAATTCTCATTCAATCGTAAATCACCCTTCCCCTCCTTATCAGGAAAACTTAATATATATGCGTATTCAAACTATAACTTAATTTAGAACAGTAGCGGTTTCCTAGTGGCTTCAGCATCCGCCTAGCATATTGTTGGGGCGAGGTTCGATCCCCAGGGTCTGGTGGTATCCTGAGGTGTCAGAAATTGTATAAACTTTCGATAAACCTAGTGGTTGTCTAATAATGGGTTAAATGGTTGGGATGTGGGTCCCTGACCCCCCGCCCCCAACTTTGTGCAGTCAAAATTTTGGGAGACACTCAAGCTACGCATTCAGCGCTTCAAGCGGTACCGTTGACGGGTTCCATCAGTGGCCTGGCCTCTCCATTTGCAGGCACGGAGAAATGGGCACTGTTCCGTATTAATGCGTAACTGTTAATAAGTGCTTAAGGCCTCCTCACCAAGAAGTCCGGTGTAGGCGTTGTCGGCGTTGTCATTGTAGGCGTTGTCATTTCTCCTTTCTTCCATGACGAGCCATGCGTGCTGCATTTCAATATTTCACTCGTGAAGCAAGATTTCGAGATAAGCCTGCTTGTTTTGCTTTTCCGTGATTTCAACTCTTTAATTGCGTGCATTCCGTAATAATCCATTCCGCCATTTTGCGCTTGCATGCGTCGCCCCGTCCGTCTTTCGACATCCCTTCGTGGTATTTTTCGTAATGAAGTTGCACCAACTCCCCAACTTTCGACATTGCTTTACCTGCTTCGTAAGTTTTCTTTATTTGTTATCCACACGTCGAATTCTCTGTCGGAAGCGTACAACCCCGTAGGCCTTATTACATTCCGCCTACCTGCCGAATGATTCGTCACATTGTTTTCTTTTCTATTATTACCACTATATTTATGGTTACTAGGCTCGAGCATTGTGCGACAGCAGCGCCATAAATACGGTGAAACTCAAGCAGTCCAAAGAGGTCCCAATTTCACAAGCTACCAAATTTTACAGGAAGTTTCCCCTAACACGCGTGGAATGGTACCTGGAGCAATAGAAATCTACCCTCGATTTACGTCAGGGTTTCGACGTGGTCGCTCTTCCATCGACAATGTGGTTGACCTTGTAACATCTGTCCAGCACCAAAAAAATTTGAAAAAATTGACCGTGGCACTATTATTGGACGTCAAGGGCGCCTACGACAACGTAACACATCAGGCCATTTTGGACGCATTGAAAGCTGCTGCGATTGGAGGCCGCATGTTCAGCTGGATACTCAGTTATTTGGCAGAGGGGTCGTGTTTTGTCCAGACTGAAGACGGACCAACCTCTTTGCATCTAAATTCGCGCAGAGTCCCGCAGGGTGGATTGCTGAGCGCAACTCTTTTCAACATTGCTCTCATTGGCCTGGTTGACTATTTCCACAATCCGTTCAGATCTCAATAAACGCCGATGATATCTCCATCTGGGCATCAAGCGTGACCCGTCCCCAAGTTCTTTCGAGACTACAAAAGGAGGCAACGATACTGACGTTATACCTTCGTCAGCAGGGCCTGAATATTTCGACCCAGAAATGTTCCCTCGTGGCATTCACGCGAAAAAAAAATGACGAGTTACCCCGTATATATTAATGGCAACGCCATTCCCTATGAGAGAAGCCACCGCTTCCTTGGCATTATTATCGATAGGAACCTCTCGTGGAGTCCCCATCTCTACGACATGCGCAAAAAACTGGCAGCGATTGTTCATATTCTCTATTTCCTCGGGGGAAAGTCCGAGGGCGCATCTGTGCGCTCGATGCTTCATCTGTACCGTTCGCTGTTCCTGTGATACATGCGGTATAGCTTTCCCATTTCAAAGAATATTAGAAAGACAAACCTCCAGACACTTCAAGTGTTCAAGCACAAGCTCTACGAATCTGCCTCGGACTACCGAAATGTGCCTCAACGGCAGCCACTATTCTTGTCGCTGGGGAGCATCCTGTTACTTCATACATTGCTGTTGAAACAATGAGAACACACATTCGGCACCTCACGCGAGTTCTGAATCATCATCTTGTAGCTCTTCCCGTACTCAGACCACACACTGCATTTACAAAAGTAATTCAAGCTCATCGTGCCTATCTTCCTTCGCAGTTCGCCCATGCGTCAAGACCATGCTCTCCCATATGGAGTCTCCATGAACCTCGGGTGCACATCTCTATTCCGGGAATTGCTAACAAATCTTATTTACCATTGCGTGCCCTCAAACAACTGACACTGTATCATCTGCATTTTAACCATAAACACCGAATACATGTCTACACAGATGGCTCAGTGACTTCAACAAGCTCTGCGGCGTCTGTGGTGATACCGGCAAGGTCTATTATAGTAGACACTTTTAGTTGGCCGTACGGAACGGCGTTACGTACGCAGGAACGTTGCGGGTCGCGAGTGCGCATGCGCAGAACGTTCCGTACCGCTGGGCCGCTTGCGTACGTACGCACGCATCGTGTCGTTGCGTGCGTGTGCTACGCACACGTTACGGGTTGCGTTGGCAAGATGGCGGCGCCCAGCTCGCCCGCTTCGAAATAAATACATATCGCCGCTGCATTCTCCGACGGGATAGCTCGCTCAAATGGTAGCGGTTCGCTTTTATTTCGCACACTCTCGCCAACACGCAGAAGTATAAGCGATAACTAGCCCCTGTTTTTCAAATAATTTGGCGATTTTCAAGCTGTAGGCCTAACCGTGTTTACATCGTAGCAACGACACCTGGCGGAGCACTTTTCTGGCTTTTAGTCAATTATTTCATTTTTCTGCTTGCATAGTTTTTCTTGGAACAACAAAAAGAAAGAATTGCGATGCAGCCAGCTTCGTTGCCAGTAATTAAATGCTTCTCGGCATTTCGATAGCTGCTGTGGTAGTCGCGGAGCACACGAGAATCACAAACCTGAAGCAAACAAAACAGCGAGAACGGCTGGAGGAGGATTGGCGAGAGGATTGGCTTGGCTGATGTAAAGAACTTTTCAAGCATCAGTTCTTATTTCTTGCGCCAGATGGCGCGGAGAAGCACAGCGGAGAATTTCAGGATGCGCTTGGTACGTCCACTCGGAAGGACGCTAACGTACGGCTAACTAAAAGTGTGATGGACGCGCCATTCGTACCGTACGCAACGTAGTGAGCGTTGCGTACGTAAGCCCGTTACGTACGGCCAACTAAAAGTGTCTAATGAAGGTGAGGACTACCTATCTCACCTCTTTTAACTGGTGCATAACTAGCTGCCTTACGGGCTGCAGCAATATTCATCAGTCAGGAATCTGCCCATGAATGGACAATTTTCACCAACTCTAAAGCAGCCCTTCAAGTCCTGCAAGCTGCACTACGCCGCGGGTCGCACGAACAACTCGTTGCAGAAATCCGGAAGTTGTACCATGACGCCACATTGAAAGGACATGACAAAATTTTCCAATGGCTGCCGGGCCACTGCAGTATTCATGGCAATCACCAGGCCGATGAAGCTGCCCGTTCTGTCCACAATGACGTAATCCCTGTCAATATCCCTGTAACGAGAGCTGACGCAGCGTGTGGGCTTCGTTCCTTGAGGCTGGAGCTCACACTTTCAGCGTGGAACACGGGTGAGTTCTGCAACCGTCAGCTCATGGCATTGGACCCTAGACTGCGCCTCCGTCTTCCGTCTGATGTAGTGCGTCGTGAAGCAACATTACTGTGTCGTCTATGGCTCGGCGTTGCCTTCACAAATAAGTATGCTTTTCGAATCGCCATGGCCGACAGCCCTTCTTGTGTCAACTGTGCCTGTGAAGAGACAGTCACTCATCTCTTGTGTGAGTGCCCTGTGTTTGTGACCGAAAGACATAAGCTGCGTTGTGCTCTGGACCGCCTTGATCCTCGCCCTTTCATAGAGGCCAAGATCCTCGCTACTTGGCCATAACACTCGACTGCCATGAAGGCTTATAAGGCACTGTTTTGTTTTTTGAGAGAGACCGCCTTGATTGACCGACTGTGACTGTTTCCCGTTACTTCTCTATTCCCTCTTTAATCACCCCATTCCCTTGCCCTGTGCAGAGTAGCCAACCGGAATCCTTTCGGATTAACATCCCTGCCTTTCCCCTGTCTATCTATATCTATCCTCACCTAAGACTTGACATCATACTTAAAAATATTTTTTTTATACGAGCGCTTTTGTATTTATACGAGCATCGTCAGCGGTGTAGTGCACCAGAATACAGCAGACATGCGCTAACTAGCAGGCTAGTTAACTACTACTGCATTGTTTATTTTTAACCATTACAGTTTGGCTCCTTAATTATTGAGAGACGTGTAGCCCGCATATATAAATATCCATACCAGTTTTTAGAATTCCAAAAACGTCGTTACTCTCGAAGCTGTGGCCTAACACATTTTGGCTCATCGCGCCATACTACATGCGCTTTTGCACGCAAAGGAACCTCTGCAGTGTATGTAACTTGTGGAAATACCCAAATTTTGTAGGGCCACTGCACAGAGGGCGTGCACGCTTTCGAAATTCTAACGACGTGTATGAGTATTAATTACGCTGCGCTGCACGGCTTTAAATAATTGAGGAACCTAACAGCAATAGTTTAAAGGTAAGCTATTCAATATTTCTTAAGCAGCCTGTTGGTTAGCAGGTGTTAGCTGTATCCTGATGTACTGCATCGCTGGCAATGCAATGTCGAAAAAGTTGTCTTATTACTCAAAAGCTTATTTTTAAAACAGGTTAAGTCTTAGGTGGAACACTCTGTACTTATGTTGGCTCCGTCCGAAATTTCATAACATTCACAACCGGCAGACCTAGCAGTCTTGTTGATTGGCTGGGTTCGTCGCTCATATTTCCTGAGTGGTGTTCTTAGAGCGCGGCACGTTTCAAAACACAACACACTGGAGGTTCGTGTGGGCTCAGCAAACGCCTGACGGTGATATATGTAGTGTGTAGTCTAAGGGTGAAATGAATCGCATTGAAATTTATTGCACACAAACGCGAGGGCCATAACAGCTGAACTACCGCTACAGCAAATATGTTTTAACAGATAATCGGAATATTTTTTTAAAAAGAGGATCCCTAATGAGGAGCTGCGAAATTCAAAGGTTTATATCCCCGCCCCGGGTGTCCAGTTTGCAAGAACCGAAATCTTGAGGCTGACATTCACGACCTGCTGCGGGTTTGCCCGGCGTTGAAGCCGACAAGAATTCGGCGCCTGGCGGCAGCGGGTCTTTCCCCAAACAATAGTGCTTCATACAACCATTGGACACAAGGACCTCATCATCGTTCACTGCTCGATTTAATTAGATCACCGAACCTTTTATAATTTATTTAGGCATCCTCATCTATAATTACGTACTGTTTTATGCCCTGAGGCAATCAACATCGCATTAAAAAAATTATAGGTCGATTCATTTTCCGATATCTTAAGTCTTCATCGACTTTCCAAACAAAACCATTCTTCGTAAGAAGAAGAAGAAGCAGAAGAGTTTCAGCGTCGTTATGAGCCATTAGATGCCTGGAAAGAAGATATGTCCTCACCGCTGGATCCACCTACAAATGCCGTTCCCCTTGAAAAAACTCCAGCCGAAGAAGCAGCTGAATTCTTAGGCGATCTTTTTCCTGAGGCGCCACGCCGCACCCACCGCATCTGGCCTGAGCTCGGCGATGGCCACCAGCAAAACGTCAGCCCATCGCCCAAACCCCAAGCGCGAGGTGCAAACTACGGTGTGTGCCTCATCGTTATAGTAATTTTTGCGCTTGTCGTCCTTCGTTTCGGTTTCCTACGGCGAGGTCCCGAAAAACAACCGCAACCTTACCAACGTCGGCAAGCGACGACTGGCGTGCCGGTGCCCGCGACGAAGGCCTTTTCCACACCTGTGGCCCCTTCAGCCAGACGCCTGACGGTACGCGGCCACAGAGCTGCTATTGCGAAAGCTGGGGATCAAACAGAGGTGAGTGACAGCCACACATAGCAGACAGGAGGCTCGCCGCAGCGTGCGCCGATAGTATAGATGTTCCCGGCTAGCCCTCATAAAAAGTCAGAGAAAAGGAACTCATCAGCTGCTCGTTGTGCTGTAGCTGCTATGTGCAGCCATTTTAAGTACTACATTGTCTTTCCTTCGAGAGGTGAAGTTGTGAGGTCTTAATGATCTGTACAGGACTAAAAGTTCCGTGTGAATTTAGAATCAGCATGCAGGCGGTGACAAATCTGGAAATAAGTATCGCTTACAGATAATATTAAGGAAGCAGCCCTTTGCGCGTTTCAACCGCAAATCTCAGCCGTATGGGGCATAACGCTGACACTTCACGCTTTCTTGATTCCTTGCACGATGACGAATTGTTGAATATCAGGTTAAGTGAACGCTTTTACAGTGACAGGTGCATCTATGATGTCAAGGTTGAGGTTGAGTAGGTTTCAGATTGACTTAGAAGTGAGATCAGCCTGCTCATGAGCCTGCCTGCAGTTGGTACATCGCTGCGAGGCACATCTATGATGTCAAAGTGCAGCTTGAGTTGAGGTTTAGATTGATTTGGAAGAGAGATCAGACTTCTCGTAAACCTGCGGGCAATTTCTACATCGGTGCGGCACGTTGGAGACGGGAGGTTGATTGAAGATAAAGGTCTGTGGCACAATTCTGGCTCCTGGCTAAGAACGCAAGCACCCACAAGATTAAAATATTGGGAAATAATACTTTAGCTCCCCCTTAAGGATATGAAACGCTCGCGTCTACGAGTTCGTGCCCACAAATGTGGAACTCGTCAATCTCTACTTTACATCCATAAGTGCCTGGCAGTCCTCACACCACTCCTTTCGCAACGGTGCAGCGGTTAACGGATGCGCCACTGCTCTACGATGGTAGATGCTTCCATCGGTGGTACTTGTGCTATCCGGGCTGCTCTTTCCGAGCAACCTCTCGTGTCAGTCCATAATTTAGCTCTCACTTCTATTGGTGCGAAGTTCGCATACAGTTCGTGCGGCAGGATGTGATGATGCCACACGGTTACGTCATCTAGGTGCCCACCTGCCTCATAGGTGCCTTCTCTGAGGATTTTTCGTGGATTTTTTGGAAATGGTCACCGGCGCTGGGGCGTGATTTCTTGCGACACAAGCTCCTTAACGTTATTGCGTTGAAAAGGCCAGAACACTTAGACAAACTGAAAGTTAGTCTGCTAAAACGCAACCAACCCTTACACGCGTCTTACTTTACCACTGCTGTCTTCAGGCGCGCGCGGTCTCACTTGTGATTACATTAGCACTGGTAAATATACGCGATGAAGTGGCAGCCTGTGCGCATAGTCCGCACGTTGCTTCTCAGGCAACCTTAATTGCTATTGGCTGAGATCCACGGCGATACGACACACTTGTCGAATGCTCGAGCAGTGATATGTAGTTTCGGGGAAAGCGCGGAAGCAGCCTTACATTTCGTCAACAGCCGGAGCGCGAATTGAAAGGGAAAACTATCGACGTGTGAGAGGCAAATATCTAAAGAAAACAGCGTCTAGGTATGCACTAGCAGAGTTCTCCCACTTGCGGAGCATAGCGCAAAGGCAATAAATTCCCGTATTTCACAATACAGATAAACGAACAGCAGGAGAGAAGTGTTTTATAAAAGCACTCGAGCGTGTACAAATGTAGGAGACAAATGTTTCCATTCGTGTGCAGAATACGCCAGGAGGTCTACATGCAACTCACACCAATTCCATCTTCTAAATGATGAAGTCTGAGGAAGAAAATAATGCTCGGTTGTATAAAAAAGTAGACTGGAAAGGACTCCCAGTTTAGCAGCGCTTCATTAAATGCAAGAAGAAAAAGGGTACATTCTTATGAAAGCTAGGCTAGACAGGTTTTAAAGAGTTGGCTTCAGGTATGGCAGAAGACATATAGCGAGCATTCCAGCGTCATGTGATCCGCTTCTGTCCAACAACAAGGAACCGTTCCTGAGTCCATCTGCTTAGCAGTGAGAGTATGCATTAAGTGGTAAAGAAATTTTGTGAAATGCCAGGTAATTCGACCTGTTGCTTGTATACTTGTGTTGGAGGTGAGGGAGAGACGCAATTATTGTTGTCAGGTGTCCCTGCTGCGATTCGGTTCCAATGCGGAAAAACCTGTTCAGTACTTTGTGTTTTATGTTCGTTTTCATATCGTCCGTGTCCCTCATAAGGTACCAACAAAATCAAGCCGTGACGATCAAACAAGGGTTGAGCACTCAGACCCACGACAAGAGAGACTTGCTGCCAATGCCAGCATACGCCCCAGATGGGAGATGCCACTATCGTCTTTGCAGCGTTCGCACAAAGCGAGTATTCAAGACAGCGGCAAGACGACCCCAACTCAACTTATGCATCAAAACGACATAGCTAAGCGCACCAGGTAAGAACACGCTCAGACTTCTGTATGTTGGAGCCTAGCTAAAAAACGATATTTTGAGATCAATGCAATGCGTGGGGATAAATTTATGCTTTACAAATTGCTTAAATTGCTGGGAGGTCTGTGAAACCCACCTCTACACATAAATTATGCGGCGAGCGGGACAAAGAGAGAGATAACTGGTACCGTCAGGCAACATAAAACAGAAGACTGAATTTCTTTAATGGCTGCAGTTAGCGGGTATGTTCACTCGTATTCTTCCAGTTTACCATGGTTTTTGTGCATGTAAATTTTTAAACCCACCATTCTGCTCTGCCTAACTAATTGATCATGCTTTGCAGTTCACCCTCCTGACTAACTCTGCGAGGCAATGTTATCAACGAACTGCAGATTACTTAGTTATTCTCCCTTAATTATTATTAAAGCAAGAAATGATTATTACGCGAGAAAGTTCTCCATGTCTGATGGCTCGAAGGGAACATGGAATACACTTAACGATCTTCTAGGTAAAAACAGAACCAATGCACCCGTCTCACTCCACATTCATGGCGCGAACTATGATGGCGCTGACCTAGCAAATGAATTTAATGGGCATTTCTTATCTGTTTCTCCGCCAAAATCAACTGATGGTCCACATCAAGATGCCTCAGTCTATATAACCAGTAAACAAAGTAATTCCATGTTTTTATTACCATGCACTGACTCAGAAATAATTACCATTATTCACTCCTTACGCAGTAATAGTGCTCCAGGTGTCGATGGCATAGCTCCAGTCCCGATCAAGAAGGTAGCAGATGTCATTGCGATACCATTAGCACATATAGTTAACCTAATGTTCACGACAGGCACATTTCCACATCAGTTGAAAATAGCTCGTGTCACTGCCATTCACAAAGGAGGTGACATTAATGATTTAAATAATTATCGGCCGATCTCCATTCTTTCAGTTTTTTCTAAGATTGCAGAACTTGCAATCAACACACGTCTTTCTCAATATCTCGACAAAAACCATATCATCTCCAAGCAACAGTACGGATTTCAAAAAAACAAAACAACTGAGTCCACCTTACTGGAAATCAAAGAAAAGCTAATTGAAAACATAGAAAGTAAACTGCTAACAGTTGGCATATTCCTTGATATGAGGAAAGCGTTTGACTCGGTTAACCATAAGATATTGCTTGAAAAAATGCAGTGTTATGGAATACGCGGCGTTCCTTTAACCTTATTTGCTAGCTACCTTGACAACCGATCTCAAACAACTATCATTAACGGTATTTCATCTGGGATCGGTCAGATTGTGTCTGGTGTGCCACAGGGCTCTGTTCTAGGACCAACGTTGTTCTTATTATATATTAATGATATCGTCAACCTTCGTCCAGCAGACAACATTATAATCTATGCAGACGATACTAACGTATTTTTTTCAGGGCAAGATAGTAATATTTTGCAAGCAGCCTCCAATAGTTGGTTATCCCAATTGTCTGTTTGGTTAAAATCAAATAGGTTAGAGCTTAATGTCAGGAAAACAAAGTACATACTGTTTAGAGCCAAAAATAAGGAAGTTCCGAACAACTTCCAAATTCACTTCGAACAAGCTCCTATAATTCGTGTCAGCTCTACAATGTTCCTTGGAGTCATTTTTGAAGAACATTTACTCTGGACAGATCATGTAAACTACGTTTGCACTAAAATGGCTCGCTCTGTTGGTATCCTAAATAAATTTCGCACAATACTGCCTCGAAAATTCAAACTACAAATTTATTTCTCTCTAGTCTTTTCGCATGTACAATATTGTTTGTTGATCTGAGGAACGACTACCTCAACCAATCTTGTGAAAGTACTTACTTTACAAAAAAGAGCTGTACGAGCGATTGATAATTTACATTACAGTGAGAGCACAGGTCCTTCCTTCCTCAACCATAGACTGCTAACCATCACGGCGGCTTACCACAAGAAGCTTGCTGTTTATATCAGAAACCTTATGAAAGGAAACTGGCAGACTTTCGAGAGCACATATTTAATTGCCCAAACAGCATACAGTCTTAGGCACCCTCAATACCATGCATCAAAATCCCGTACAAACTATGGGTTCCAAAAACTAACTCACATAATTCCTCATACATTAAACACCTATCCATATTTAACAGAATTGTCACTACAAAATATGTCCGAGGTCAGATTTAGGAAAACTGTTCATGAATATTTTTGTTATAGCTAGTTGTGCTGTGTTTCTACCTAATCAGTTTTTGTCTTTGTTATGTTTTCATCTTAGTTTGTTGTGCTTAGCTCTATGCATGCCTGATCTCTGTTTCGTTGTCAATATATCCGCTGTTTTTCTAGTTTCTGTTACTTATGGAAACTTTGTACCATTGCCAAGTGCCACTTTGTTTTGTTTTTTTTTTTACATGGGGAGGGCAGGCCTCTGTCAGGCGCTACTAGGCGCCTTTAGCTTGCTCTCCCTTGTTTGCAGTCTCTGTACTGGCCAAACAAAACCAATAAATGAAATTAAATGAAATTAAATTAAATCCTCAACTGTTCCTAATTCCGTCCTCGGAATACCTCCTGTAAACAGGCGGTGAACAGCATTAGTGAGATCGTGTGTCAATGCCTGATACACTTCCACAGGGTATTTCATTGCTGACTTGCATGGGGACTATGGTGGCTGTGCAGTTGCTATAGATGTCGTCCAAGAGAAAAGTGTACAACAACCGCATTTTACCAGTACTCATCTGCAGGGCAGAAACGTGGAGGCTGACCAAAATGGTTCAGCTTAAGTTAAGGATAGCGGAACACGCTTACGCAAACAAACTGATAACTGCAACATTGAGACCGGAGGCGGGCAGAGTGGGTGGGTAACAAATCATGGCTAATGTCATCTAGTCGAAATCACGAGAAAGATTGGTTTAGTTTGGTGTATTGGGATTCAACGTCCCAAAGCGATTGAGGCTATGAGGGATATCGTAGTGGAGGGCTTCGGGAATTTCGACCATCTGAGATTCTTTAACGTGCGCTGACATCCCCCAATACACGGGCATCTAGAATTTCGCCTCCATTGAAATTTGGCCGCAGCGGCCGGTATCTAACCCTCGTCAATCGGGTCAGTAGACGAGCGCCGTAACCAGTGAGCCACCGTGGCGGCTCGAACGGAAGAAATGGGCTTGGGCAGGTCATGTAGTGCGAAGGCAAGATAAGCGTTGATACTTAAGGTTAACAGAGTGGATTGCAAGAGAAGGCACGCGTGGCAGGCGGCTGCAAAAGGTTAGGAGGGCGGATGAGATAAAGAAGTTTGCGGGGATACGGTGGGCGGAGCTGGCAAAGGACAAGGTTAATTGGAGAGACACAGGAGAAGACTTTGCCCTGCAGTGGGCGTAGTCAGGCTGATTATGATTCTTCCACACTTGAATTTGGTAGAGTTCTCCAAGCATGCATGTGTTCCGATATGTTTGCTTCCAAATTTTCTGCTTGATCCGCATAGTTCCGCATGAAAAGCACTGCTGACCAGCGCGAATTCCCGAATTTCCTCCCAAAGTGACGCCACATTGCGGCTGCCAGTGGTGTAGAACGACCAGCGAAGCTGAAACTATTTCTCATTCATTTAGGCTATGGAAATGGAAGAAATTCTAGACGCAACAGGTGTATCACTCTGCACAGGAGTTGCACGTGGACTGCCGCAACAATGCACGCGCAGATGTGCAAAATGAGTGGAAGCTTTGGGGGGATGATCTCGGTGCGCGAGCTATAAAAAAAGTTATAGTCTATAATCGTAATCACCTCTATATTTACAAAACAAACATAAATGCCTTCTGCTGTGGCTTAGGAGTTCATTATTATAATTAGTGAATTAGGAGCAGGAAGTTGAAAATTATTTTCTTAATCTGTGTCTCCCTGGCCTCGTAACGTTTGTGCTCGGGTGGATTTTACTAGTCTCTTCGGTATTTCTTTTGAAAAATACGTAACCCTTAACTTTGACCACGCTGCATAGCTCACCATATTTTGGTAGCTGGCGTTACAGTCAACTTAATCACTTCTTCAGAAGATTAATGAACTATTCCTCGAGAAAACGCGTCCAGTTTTTTTATGTCAAGCACGAATAGAAAAAAAATCAGGGGCTCTAACATTGCTAAGCACGAAATATTGTGCGAAAGCAGGTTTTTGCAGGTGGACACCAGTGCCATCTATTGTTGCTGCGAAGGCGTTGGTGAGCTGTCTATCTCCGGGCCGAATGAGCCGACCGGGATTTGTCAAGTTCCTTTTTAAATCTAAACCGTATTAATCTTTAGCTCTCAAATTAGGCAACTTTTCATCGTTATTGCCAATTTAGCCAAATAACGCTGGCGGCTATTGCTCCAGAGAGAGAGGAGAAAATTTGAGTCTTTAAAGAGGAAGGCTCGCTTCTGACACAGATGGGCTACTGTCGCTTGGTGGCCTTGATCTTTTGGATCTCGGCGACCTGGTCAGCTCTCTCTGTGAGCAAGTTTTGTTGCCACAGGTCCGAGCTGCGCAGCGCATTCTCCCACTAATCCTCTATGGTTATTCAGCTGAAATGGTAATTGCTGCAGGCCCACATGGTGTGGTTGAGTTTAGCATACTCTCCGCAGCTTTTGCATTCTCCAAAGTTTATATCTTTGGCTAGTATTATCTAGTTATATCTTTGGCTAGTATATTTTGGCTAGTATTGCGGGGCATGGGAATGTGTGCGTTTGGAGCAGCCTGAGAGTGGTTGCTTGCTATTGCGTGAGTGTACCACTTATAACCCATGCAGAAAAAAAAATGTAAAATTGTTTTTTTTTAGGACAGGAAATAATGCAGTGTCTAAAAGATCTCGATGGACACCCGACCCCGCCGTAAGGGGTGGGATAAAATAGGGAGTGCAAGAAGAAAGATAAAAGGGGCTGGAAAATTGGTTTTTGAGGAAAGGAAATGGCGCAGTAACTGTCTCAGAGATCTCGGTGGACACCGAAACCACGCGCAGGGGAAGGGACAAAGGAGAGAGTGCAAGAAGGAAGGTAGAGGGAGTGGAAGAAGGAAGAAACAGGCTCGGTTTATGGCTTGGGGTTTTTTACCTGCCGAAAGCGACCCAGGCAATGTGCTCTGCGATATCAGTGCACATTACAGATTCCCATGTTGCCAAAATTATTACCCGCCGCGGTGGCTCAGTGGTTAAGACACTCGTCTACGGAGCCAGAGCACCCGTGTTCGAACGGGATCGTGGCGGCCGCGTTTCGATGGAGGCGAAACGCAAAGGCGCCCGTGTGCTGTGCGATGTCAGTGCACGTTAAAGATCCCCGGGTAGTCGAAATTATTCCGGAGACCTCCACTACGGCATTTCTTCCTTTTTTTTCCACCTTCCTCCCTTCTTACCCTTACGGCGGGGTTTAGGCGTCCACAGAGATATGTGAGTCGGATACTGCGCCATTTCTTTACCTCAAAAAAGAATTCCCCTATGAGGGACGCCGTAGGGAAGGGCTCCGGAAATTTAGACCACCTGGGGTTCTTTAACGTGCACTGACAGCGCACAGTACACGGAGCGTACAGTACACGGGCCTCTAAAATTGCGCTTCCATTAAAATTCGACCACCCCGGCTGGGATCGAACCCGCGTATTTCGGATCAGCAGCCGAGTGCCATAATCACGGAAGAAAGATGTGCTGTAGTAGAGGTCTCCGGGATGATTGCGACCACCTGAGAATCTTAACGTGCACTGGCTTACACATCTCTCTCTCTCTCTCTCACTACCGTGACGTAGCTCTAAGCGCGAATTAGATGTCCACTTAGTCAAGGAGCCAGTTATGTGCTTTTTCTTTTTTTTTGTTACTGTCTCGGATTTTTCCATCCACCTGCTGATTTTGCAGGGTTGGACGCTAAATGTGCTTTTTGTGCTCGGATGGAAGGTAATGTAGGCGACGAGGTGCAATGCAAATTGCGAAAGTGGCTACGTTTAACACGAGGCATGACCGGTTGCAGCGACAGCATAGGGCTCTCGTGCTGTGGCCAGCGAAGCTGAACTGTTCGCGCGGCTGCAGATTCGGCCCGCCGCAAGTTTTTTTATTGCCAAAGCACTACTACGCTAGGTTTTGAGCCCTCAGCGTGGCGCGGTGGTAGTTACGGTTGACCTTTCGCGGAGTGACGTCATACCATGCGAAAAAAAGGGCCCCCAGCTCGATCCGTCGGCGTAGCGAGGCGGTAGTCACGGCGGTGAGCCTCGCGCTCCTCTCACCAGTGGCGCTACAGTCGAGGTGACGTCATACCAGCTGCGAAAAAAGGACCCCCGGCTCGATCCGTCGGCGGAGGGCGGCTGTAGTCACGGCGGTGAGCCTTGCGCTCCTCTCACCAGTGGCGCTACAGTCGAGGTTACGTCCTACCAGCTGCATAAAAAAAGGGACCCCAGCTCAATCCGTCGGCGGAGCGCGGCGGGTAGTCACGGTGGATCTTTCTCACTGTGTACAAAGATAGTTTGCCATGCCGTCTACTGCCAAACAGAAGGAGAAGGCAGCTGGCCAGTGTGAAGCCAGGAGGAAACAACGAGCTTCCGCAGCCTACCGGGCTTAACCAAGCTAAGCCTCTGCCAATTTTTTTTACCGTTGCGGCAATAGTTATTTTATTTCTGCAGGTATCTCGGGGGCTTCAGACAACTATCCTCCTTTTCAGGGTTGCCAGTGAAGTAGTACTTTCGGAATTAAAAGTCTTCATTCGACTGCAAACAACGCATGCAGGGACACGTGCAACTGACCGTACTAAAGAATCTGAGATATTTTGATTTTCATACAGTTTGTCACAACTTTTGTTAAACAGAGTTGTTACATTGAAAGACCTGTGATACAAGTATGACAAGAATGCTTATTTTCCTTTTTGCAGAACGAACCTGTTTAGTAAAGCACCGACTGATGACGCTGCCCACCAAAATTTAACTCTAGCTAATGTAGTGCAGACTGATATGAAAGGAGCAAAATAAGAATAAACCATAGGATTTCGACATCCCGGTTCTCCAATACTAATTACACAGCTGTTCATTACGAGATGACTGCTCATTTGTCTGTCAAGCCTGCTTCGATTTTTTTAAAGGCATGTCATATGTTCTTCAGGTCTCTTGAAACAAAGGGAACAAATATTTCTTGAACTTTTGCTATAGATTACATTTGAAAATGAAGTCTTCTCGACTTGTGGACCTACTTAGGAACGGAATGCCATAATCTTTGCTACGTATCTTCTGCCGGAGCGATGTTTTGCAGGTCTTATGGCTAACTGGGACAATATTGGTCTCGTGCGCGTGACTCCAGGCCAGCATCAAGTAAAATCAGCAACACTTTCTGGTAGTTTATGGCACCTTAATGAAGTTAGCTCTTGGAGACTACTGCAGGATAGGCAGCACATTACTGCGAGGCGTGATTATTCGTTATTTCATGATATTGCTGTCCTAAAAATGTTGGCAACTTGCGCGCAATGGAGAACTCCATATTATACTGCACCATTTTTACTTGTTACACATGTAGCCCATACCATGACTAGCTCGACCATCAACTGAAGCTCTTTAATCGACTAGCCAGGACTGCCGTATTCGAAGCCTGCTCCTCCTTTTGGAATTATTCTAATACCAGAGCATCTAGCGAGGATAAAAGAGCACAGGAGAGATGCCAGCCAAGAGTTCTTGTTATCTTTTTTTTAAATTCCGAGTGAAAAATATTGGCACGACTACGATAGTCAGTGATGCAAAATTTCAGCGCAGCTCTTCACAAGCCTCCTGCCGCCTTTGCTAGGTGATGCGTTACTCTATTAGCTACCCTCCGGGACCTGCCGGTGGCAGCCACTTTCCGGTGGTACATTGTTACATTCTCGCCATGGCAAGTGCTAACACACCACGCCGTGATAGCACGCCACCTGTCAGCTGGCGTATTCTGCGACGCCGAAGACTACGCCGACGATACGACGCTGAATGCGAGAGCGGGCGCCTAAGAGCTGTACTCTAAAATGAAGGGAATAAAATGACAAAGCCCTCCCGCAGCCTTTGGATACATAGTGGAGCACAACAAAGTGTAGCTTCGGAGTGCGTAATTAGGGTGACAGACCTAATTTTACCGTCAACCAATTTGGGGAACTGAATTCATGAAATGCTTTAAGGCATTTTAAAGAGTGATTTCGTAGTAACGTGTCGTGGAGTCGGGTAAAAGAAAGGGAGAAGGGCTCTGCACCTGGCTGTAGGTTCTGATTCTAGAATTTCGCCTGCGTTATTGCCAATATGGTCCAATTAACAGTTGCATTCACGCATAACTTCTTTGGTATTGTTTTGTGCCCATAAAAACCGGCGCTTGCTCTGAGGGCAACAGCCATGCCCCTATTTTCCCTTGGCTACAACAATTTGCATCGTGTGGCAGAAAAATAACATCAAATATTTTTCCTTTTGAGGCGTAGAAACATTGGAACTGAGCCATTTTTTTTATTTCCCATGCGCTTGTAGTCCAGCAGTTATAGCATGTGCAATGGCACATGCCTCAGCGGGACATGAGTCGGGGTGGCAAAATTTCGAATTCGCGCCTACGAATAAGCGTTTCCGCATCAGGCAGGCTTACAAACAGTCTTTGCTCCATAAAATTGTGTCCGGGGAAAAATAACGCGAGTGATAAAGGAAGCAAATAACATATATATGTCTTAGTGACGACATTGACTGCTGGATTACTTTTCTGTATAAATCGCTTCGTGGCGATTAAATTTGAGAGTGAACGAGTTTGCGGCATGCAAGGACCCTCTCAAGACAGATCCTTCTTCGCTTTCTTTAAATAAATGCGCATTATCTCAGAAATAATTAACTGCCTAATGAATAAAGGCCTTAACCCTTTATTGACGAGACTACAAATAATGTGTTTAATTGTTTATTTTTGGGAAATTCATATGAAATGAATAAAGAAGAACGCAAAGAACCAAAAACAAAAACATTTCTTTCGGTTGTCTTAGAGGTATCGCTTTGTTGCCTGTAGGCAACATCAGACAAAATGCAAGAAGTTGGCTTTGTCACACATTCTTGAGCGATTAACGCACGAGTGTGAAAGTTATAAAAGCAGTTTTTTGCCGGAGGGAAGCATAGGCGCACGTGGCACTTTGTGCAAAACACACGTATGATGCCAGATCAGTTTGGGTACTTGCAGAGCCCTTTCTTTTCAACAAACTTCATAAAGTGGCCGACTGCATCGAGGCGTACCTCTTTGCATAAGACAGGCGCAGCCGGTCCCCTGCACTTCTTAGCTTGAAGGCTGTTCTCAAGTTGCGAAGCCGGCGGTGGCCGCCTCCTTGAAGGTGTCAACACTTTTCCTTCTTGTCTGAGCGCACACGCGATCTCAGCCTTGAATGCTAGCAGGAGCATCTGCTCTTTCTCGGGAATGTCGGCAGCTGGGGCATCTCTCCTGTAGATTAGCCAGCAGTTTACTTCCACAACATCTCGAAATGAAAAAAAAATTGGCGGTACCAGTTATTTGGCCTCAGTGCTATCCTGTAGAGGGCCACCAGCATATCGTCAAGGTCCACCTCGCCCATGGACTCGTTGTACACCGCTACCACGGAGGGACAAGGGATCATTACACTTGTCTTCATTTTTTTGTCATAACGCTTTACAGGGTGGATTGGCGATGGAGAGGAGAAAGTTGACAAGAGGGTAACATGGCCGTTATCGAACCACTTTACGGCTCTGAGCTTGACCCCATCCACAGTTGCTTCCTTCCCGCTGTATGCTCCACGACCTTTCTTTTTCAGTTCATTGTCAGATGAGAGAGCGCAGCCCTTCAAACGGACTTCGCGGACTGTACCGATGGAGCTGGTTCCGACCTTTTGCAGCACCACTTTTAGGTCTAGGCTTGTAAACCAGTTGTCGAAATACAAGTTGTCGCCTTTGTTTTCCGGCACTTCATTTGCCATGCGGAGGACAAGATTGCCACTGGCGCCTATGTCTGGCATGCCTCGCTGTGGTGAAATCTTACCCTTGTACACTTCAAAGTTGTAGACGATCCCGGAAGCGTCGCACAGCAAGAATAGCTTGTATCCCCACTTTTTGGGTTTTTTGGGCAAATGTTACTTTAAGAGATGCTACTGCCTTTGAAAGGCACCAGCTGCTGGTCTACACAGAGCTTCTGATTTTTTGGAATATCGCGGGATTTCTCAACGAGGTGGTCAACAAGAGGTCGAATTTTGTATATACGATCCCGATCTAGTCGCTCAGGTCTGGTGCCTTCATGTTGTCATTGAAGTGCAGACACTTTTTTTATGAACTCGCAGCGGTCCCTGGGCATATACTGTCTACTAGAGCTTTCTGTCTACTAGAGCTTTCGTGTTTCAAGTTAGACGCGCGGCCAGAAATGTCGTTTAGCCTGTGAATGACGGCCGAAATGGAACTGTGCGGTAGTTAGCGCCGTGTGAGCTAAATTTACTTTGCACCTCCGAAAACGTACTTACATACACTCTCGTTCTATGGTGGATTACATTTATTTTCTAATCTTTGTGTTATCGCTTGTCTGGACCTTGGAGTGCTGTTCTTTTTGAGGTGTGCATTTCCTTCCTACGTATATGGACGCTCGCTCGGTGCGCGTCGTGGGCGCCGACGTTTCAGCAAAGGTGTCTTGTAACGCTACAGACTGGAGCGCGAGACGTTTGTCAAACTTGTAGTTAAGCAGCGCTGAAGGAATTCTTTTAGTGTGATGGTATAAAATTCATTGCCCGCGCGATTGGCCGGCGTGCTCAAACACCGCGAAGAACCCACGAGCTCCATCCCGTCTCCCCGTCGTTGCACACGTACGGATTCCTCCATGTCTGTCATCAGAGCCGTTGGCCGCCCCCGCTCGCCGGCGGGCACTTCATTTTGAAAGCTGGGTAAAGGTCGGCTCGACAAGAGGTGGCTTACATTTCTTTCCGAGTGGTTCGTTCATGAATCCCGCTCACGCGTGCACAGATTTCTCTAATACCATTTGTGCGAGAGGCAAAGTATGTGTTTCTGATTTCAGACTGCTAACTTACGAAAGCGCCGATGTAATTCGCCGCTTATTTGCGCCTAAAATTAAATTAAGCTCTCGTGTTACTATAGCTGCACCTCTTGAAAGCGTTAATTGCTTCATTTAAATACTTCGTACTTTGAGCGCATTCAATGCTTTCGTTGATTTTTCTAGCAGCGTTGGGTTAGGCTACCTCCATGCAAGAAACACACCTCTTTACGGCGCTGTTGGGGCTGCACTTGAAGGAAAGACTAATTGAATTTCAGACGGTATTTTATCGTGACAGTAATTTGTTGTCTTAAACTCGCGACTGCTTTTGAAACGGCGCAGCTGCAGCCTCTGTGTGCAGTATGGGTTTTCTGAATAATGAGCGCGGCATGGAAGCGCTGCAACCCGCTTGTTTCTAAGAGCACGCGCAGATGTATGAGTATGCTGTTCCATCTTTGTGCTTCAAGTTATAGGCGCAAATATGTGGTGAACTGGTCGCTTCTGCCTGCCGGTTTTGTATAGCTTGTGCCCGTTTGAGTATCGACTTACGTACACCCGGCCAAATCTTTAACTGGCTCTGGTGTTGCATCGATAAATGAACCTTGTAAAAAAGGTGCCTTTTGGCTACACTGCTGGCATATTCATGTTGTAATTTGACACGTGAGATGGCATTTCATAGTTTCTTTTTGTTACTATAACGTTTGAGTGGAGTACTTGCGTGTTTCGATCAAAGTTATCAGAAATATTCATCGTCTGCTGCTACGAACAGCCGAAACAAGCGGAATACGCACCAATGGTTCTGGTGGCGCATTTGCACATACTCTAGGTAAACGACTTGTCCGCCATGAAAGGAGTGGTAGTTTACCCAGAGGATGTGGCCATATGGACCAGATTCATTGCTGCGTCTGCCGCTTGTTTCAGCTGTTGTAGTGGCAGACGAATATTTCTGATAACGTTGATCTAAACACGCAAGTGCTGCACTCAAACAATATATGAACAAAAAGAAACCACGAAATGACATTTCACTCGTCAAATTACAGCATGAATATGCCAGCAGTGTAGCTAAAAGGCACCTTTTTTACAAGGTGCATTTAGCGATGCAACACCAGAGCCAGTTAAAAATTTGGCCGGGTATACCAGGCTTCACGCAGGGTATTTTGAAGCGCTTCTTCTATAGCGGTTATAAGAATAAATGCTGCAATATTCTTCTTTTTGGATCCCTGTGTAAGGTGCGCTGAATCTGTATTTTATGGAGGTGGCATTCTTAACACCTCCTTGCGAGTCAATGCAGATATGTGGCACAATTGTTCAATGTCTTCTGTTACAAATAATGTAAAAGAATTGCCATACAGAAATCAGTATCAGTACTGGATTCAGAGTAGAGTGCTCCAGGGATTACGGGTCTTTGTTACAATGTTTTATGAAGACACTTATAATCTGTCGTGTATTTACTGAAATGATTGCGCCGGCGTGATAGCTCAGTGGCTATCATGTTCGTCTGGCGACCTGAAAGATGCAGGTTCGATTCCGGCCTATGCGGTCGCATTTTAATAGAGGCAAAATGCTAAAGGCTTGTGTACTCTGCAGAGTTGGCCGAAATTATTCCGCAGCCTTTTACTTCAGCGTCTTGTAGCCGTGTCTCCTTGGGTCTTTGAACCCCATAAAACCAAACCAAAAGATCAAGATTGCCTTTCTAGAATGGCATAGCCAGGATATGCCTTTCATTGTAAAGCACATGTGTAGAGATGGTATGGTAATTTTTTTTTCAGTTCCTCTGTTATTTTTTTCCTTTGTGCTGTACAGGTGAACATGCCCGGATGATTAACTGCAGACAACAGGCCGCAAGAATGCCTCTGAGGAAACTAGCGGGACTGTTACTTTCAACATTTATGTTATTGTGCATTCTTATGGTCCATGTATTTCATATTCCCGGCCTGGATAGCTTGGAAATAAAACTAAATTTGTAAGTATATTGATTGTGTCATTTGTGAACTCTGGTGACTTTTTTCAGTGGTTGTAGACTGTCTATAGCCAGTTTATAGATAATGGTCTACTAATAGTTTAGTAGACAGAGGTCTATAGACTGTCTATAGACAAAGGTCTATAGCACTGCCAGGCCACACACCTATGGAATGTCTATAGACAGTCTATAGACATATGTCTACTGGACCAGTAGACTTTTGTCTGTAGACTGTCTATAGACAGTAATCTACAGGAAGTCAATGGCCATAAGTCTATAGGTCGTCTATAGTCCGTCTATAGACAAGTGTCTATAGACGGTCTATAGACAACTCTATAGGAAATGTATGACCATAAGTCTATAGATCGTCTATAGACTGTCTATAGACATGTGTCTATAGACTTCCTATAGACCTATAGACTTTCAGTAGACATTTGTCTACAGACTGTCTATAGACAAAAGTCTACTAAAAGTGTATGGCCATAAATCTATAGACTGTCTATAGACCAGTCTAAAGGATTTGTCTATAGACAGACTATAGACTTCATAGACTAAAGTCTATAGACAGTCTATGGACTTTCTATAGAAATTTTTATAAGGGTAGTATCTGCTACTTGGTTTACTCTGAACTCCACAGACCAATACATTCGTGTGTGAGGCAGTTCCATCATAGACATAGTAGGTATAGTGCCAATAAACTGCTCGAGCTCTTTAGTCGTCCGTACCAAGGCTTTGTTGGGGTTTTGTTGGGCACTGTAAAAGGTGGACTGATCACAGATATGCTTCAAGATCGCTTCATCAAAATAGCTCCGAAAGTAGCCAATTGGGGATTGAACAAGTGACGTGAAAAGGAGCGTACATTCCCATGTTACCTGCTCGCTCCCCTTGCTGTCGTGAATAGTTCATGACGCAGACGGCTTTCTTGCATTACTTGGGGCATGGCGCGACGACGAAACAGCGGTTCTCACAGTGCTTGTGTCAGCGCTGCCTTCTTGTTCATTGGAGTCGTATAAAAAACCTACGCAAAAATTAGGCAGCTAATTATTTTTAGGTATTACCAGGGCCAATTACTGATCACTTGCCAGTGGAACGTGGCGTGTGGAATCCACTTCATCGTCACTGAAGGACGCGAAGTCAGAGTCATCACTGTGCTCCGGTGGCACTTTTGCTTGTATTTTCCCATAGGATATCCCAGGATCCATGTTTTCGGCCCATACAACTGAGCCGGTAACGTCCGAGGGAGCCAAAACATGGCACACATCAAAAGGGATCTTATTCAGTTCACGAACGGTAGCATTATGCATATTGCGTAATGAAATACAACGTATTGCCTGTTGTTGCACACAGGCAACATATTGAAAATCTCTCATTTCGATAATTCACGTTTTCTAAGAAAATCCATTCTATCAGCTTACCATGAAGCGCCACTACAGCTTCTGTTAAAGCCGCAATCATCAACAGCGAGCACTAACCTGTTTTTTTAGTGCGTTGAAGTTGACGAGAGAGCTCCCTCGATGTTGTTGTTGTCATTATTTAGAGGACAACAACAGCAACAACTACACGATTTGCGCGCCAAACTTCTTCCTCCTTGTAGTTTGCTTGTGCATTCTAACATCAGATGGCGCTAGAGTGAGACTGATTTTATTGTTGCCAGATCAACTGCTGAAAAAACCGCAAAATTGATTTCTGGTTTGTTGCTCACAGGCAACACCCGTCAATAAAGGGTTTTAACTAATATATAAGTAGGCGCTGTGTGTTTAAACCAACATATGCCCCGCGTTGTACATGTAGGACACCGCATTTTTGCTCAGTAACTCTAAATGTATAGCGTGTAATACCTTGCTCCCGCTGGAGTTGCTTTAAGAGGCCCTTAGCATTCCCTCTGCAAGGGTTCTGGTGCTTGAGTTAATTTACAGAAAGGTCGGCCAGTCTTCTCTGGACGCCATTTTCAGACTGGATCTTAACGCCTACAGTGCGATATTGAAAAAAACAAAAACAAATTTCTTCGCATTTTTCAAAAACTATTTGAGAAGTGTGATTTTAAAGTGGATGTGAAATGTTTGAAGCTTGATTACAAGTAACAGGTAGGGAAATCTGCCTAGTATCCTGATGCTGCAAGACTGCTCAAAAGTCGGTGTTGAGAAAATGCACTAATAAAAAAACGATTCTGAATTTTCAAGTGAAATACATCTCTTATATAGAAAACATTTTTGGTTTTGAAAATTTTGAAATTTAGACATATATTGGTTAATGATGGAATGGCAAAAAGGATGTCAAGCAAAATATCTAGCGAAGTTCAAAACGTGGCAGGGTGTGTAACTGCCAGAAGAGGTTTAGGTTTCATAATTTCTTTCCTGCAGTGAAATTACTAAACACACTAACAATATGTTTAACCGAGATGGAAAGCCTTCTTGTCTAAACAAGCAAGGAATGAAATGAATTTTTTAATTTCTTAGGTCTTAGCACGTTGTAGCGTCAGAATTTTTCACTTCCCTTCAACAAAAACGTACAGGGGTAGTTTGAGAGCAAGACACAAGAGACCGTTTCATCCGCTTTTAAATTATTCAACGCAACCGAAGTTGTTATAAATTTTGTTTAATATTATTGGCTGTTGGATTTCCCTATCAGTGTTTGCTTATTTGAACCTCGAGGAGAGTGTAGATCTGGAGACTTGTCTCATAGAGCGTTCAATATTATTCGCTTGAAACAGCAACCGAAATTATTTTTTTCTTGTATAGAGTTCTGTCGAAGAGCGATATAAGGCGAGCATTTTACACAACCTGAGATCAGCAGTTATAACGTAACGGCTATTGACAAAGTCGTGATTGTAAATACGGAACGCAGCAAACGTTTCTGTGGTGTGAACTTCAAGGAGGCACAAATCGTCATGTGTTCGAAATATTAAACTATTGTATATGAAAATATATAAATAAACATAACAACTCGGTCATCTAACTTCATGTTATATGTAGAAGCTTTTCACATTTTCCATTTAAAATGCTGATAACTTTCGGATCTTTACACCCAAACATTTATTCTGCAATGCATAACCTTTTATTCATCTGGACTAGCTGCCTTGCCAGCGACACCGCCGCAGGAGAACTATCTGCTCAGCTAGCTTGTTTGGCGGGAATTTCGCATGGTTGTTATGGATTCATTGGAATTATACGAAGATCACATATTTGACAGACCGAACCCAGCAAGGTCCGTTTGGGGGAAGAAAGAAGACGTCATTTGGAAGAGAAGTTGGAGGAAGGGGAACGGTATATAACATGGGTGATTGCGGAAAATTCGCCTTGCCGGCCATGCGAAACCTTGAAAACGCATGTCACGCCGCAGCTAGCGTGCGTCGTGGTAAAGTGTGAGGAGTGGCGCCGAAAGGGAGCAGGGGAATGCGCAGACAAAAGGAGAAGGACTTAAAACGGCGTAGCGTGCGAGGGTCGCGCTCCTCGGCCCCAGCGAGTGGGGAATGGTTTCTTCTAGGAAGTCGGTCCGAAACCCGAGACGACGACAGGACGGCTGGGGCTGTTCTTGTTTTTGTTCTTGCTAGCTGGCCAGAGCGGCTAACAGTGGAGCGTGTGTTTTGAATAGTGTTTGTTTCCTTTTATTGTAATGGTTTTTAGTTAGCCATGGCTGCTTACAGCGAGGCGTGTGTTTTATATTGTTTACTTGTATTTTGCCTTGTGACCTTTTACTGCTAAACGACGGCGGGAAAGTCGTCTATTGGCTAAAAAGTAAGTTTTGGCGGGAGGATTGTTTATTGGCGGAGGATGGAGTTTTGGCGCGAATGTGACGAGATGGGTGCGCGCGAAGGAGAGCGCCGAGGTTGGGTGTGTGGCAGCCGGACAGATCGGTCGTGTGTGGCCGGTGGTGGTCCAGGGGCCGAGAGCGTAGAGTTGGAGACGCGAGTTAGTTGAGCGGCGGCCGGACGGGTTGGCCGTGTGTTGGCCGGCGGTGGTCCGGAGTCGTGGAAGTTTTGAGGTTTTATATTTAGTTAAAGTGGAGAGGCCGAAATCATTCGGCATATGTAAATAAGTTGTATATACATGTGTAATAAATAATTTCTTGAAGAAAGCCTTCCAAGTGCCTCACCATCCGAAGACCTGCACACCTGTCTAAACCCACCAGTCGCAAAGTACGTCCCCCGGGTCACTCACGAGACCCGCCCTCTACGACTCCGCATCAACATCAAGGAGAACAACATCAACGACATCACAGAGCAGAGAGAGGGAAAAAAAAAAAATCGTGACTGGCGCAGCCGACAGGATTCGCAAGGGACCGCTGCTTTGCGACAGGAACGAAGAAAGACAGAGGCAACGCAGGTTGAGAAGACGACGAGCTGGTCACCCCACAAGGAACGCTTGCCCTTGGGTGGCGAAGAGGGGTGGAAAGCCGGACTTCAAGAAAGAAGAACAACAGCACAAGAGACAGCAGAAGGATCTTCACCGATCATCACCGATCATCGCAGCTTCGACACCGATGTAGGCGGGGAGAGGAATCGTGGACTCCAACAAAGCAAACGAGGACGGACCTAAATTGAAGGCGACTTGAGAGTGCGGCGGCGTTTCGTAACAAGACTTGTGGCGTATCAGCGTGAAGTTCATTGTGAGAGAACTTTCGAACTTGGTTTGATTGACGATCTTTGAAGAGAAGGCGGCGAAAGATAAACGGTGAGCGAACAGCGCTGCTCTCAAACTTTGTGCTTTATGCTTTCGAGAGGAAAGAGTAAACTACTGTCGC
This sequence comes from Amblyomma mixtum, assembly GCF_055824585.1. NCBI lineage: Eukaryota > Metazoa > Arthropoda > Arachnida > Ixodida > Ixodidae > Amblyomma > Amblyomma mixtum. Next base: position 42,753,293 of record NC_143017.1, on the reverse strand, counting down.
CAGAGATGGATAGTAGCACGACTGGGGGAATGAGTGAGCCAAGCACGGAAAGGGGCCAACCTGGAGCCATTATGCAAATGAGATTGGAAATTGAAAAGATGAGGTTAGAGAGGGCCAAAATTGAATACGAGATAGAGAAATTACGCAGACGAGGCACAGCTGATCTGTCAGAAGGGAAATCATTGGGGGCTGGCGTTCCGCACTTGAATACGGCCAGTGGTGGAGGATGTAGAAGCGAGGAGGTGGCTGGGACGTTGCCACTTCACAGGGAAGAACAGAGGGAGGTGAAGTATGCGCCATTTAAAGCACATACGACGGCACTCCAGTGTTACCGTTGTGGCCGTTCAGGTCACCTGGCTAGGGAGTGTTGTGAAGTAGAAGTAACAAGTGGAAACAGAGATACAGGTGTTCGTAACGTTGCTACGGAGGGGCATTCTGCTGGCAGTAAATGGGAGCAGGATAGGGGAAAGAACAATGCGTCGTCTCCCCGTTACCGCTGTGGCCGTTTAGGGCATATGGACGGGGAGTGCCAAGAGACAGAGACAAGGAGAATTACCGCCACAGTGATAGAGGTGAACACCCATGAAGCTGAAATTCTGTGCCAGGATCAGGAGCCAAAAGCGAGCACTCAGCGGGCGGAGACACATAAGGTAGGCGATATTTCTCTCTGTTCGGGCGAATCAGTCATTTTGGCGCGACTGGATTCGGGCGCAGACATCTCTGTGGTCAGGAAGCCACTGCTGCCGCAGGAAATGGTAGATACACAAGGCAAAGTGGCATTAAAGGGAGCCTTCGGGCACCAGGTTGAGGCTGAGCTCGCGTATGTGCCGCTGAGAGTTGATCCGGGGGGCTCAGCCGTGGGCATCTTGTGCGCAGTGACAGAGGAGTTGACGAGGGAAATTGACTGCTTGGTGACAATGAATGGTTATAATGAACTGGTCAAGCAGAAGAAACCCCTGAGCACGAAACACGAGAGCAGCGATGTTCGAGGCTCGCCTTGGTGGACTGTTGTTGTGGTTGCTTTCCTTTTTGTTTGCATGCATGCTTTTTGTGCCATTAACCTTCCCTTGAAACATGTAATCTTGTGGCGTATGGTGTGGTGTGTAGAAGTGTGCCTTGCTTTCATGTACTTTGATGCCTGTATTCTTTTTCGGAGTGTATCTCGGAGTGTATCTCGGGGGGAAGCTTTAGGGCATTCTCGCACTAGAGAGAGAGGCGGCGGCTTGAGGCAGCCTAAAGGAGAAGCATGCTTTGTTCGGGACTGGCGAAAAAAAAAAAAGGGGGGTCGGGGAAAAGAATTGAGAAGATGGGGGGAGGTGTCACGCCGCAGCTAGCGTGCGTCGTGGTAAAGTGTGAGGAGTGGCGCCGAAAGGGAGCAGGGGAATGCGCAGACAAAAGGAGAAGGACTTAAAACGGCGTAGCGTGCGAGGGTCGCGCTCCTCGGCCCCAGCGAGTGGGGAATGGTTTCTTCTAGGAAGTCGGTCCGAAACCCGAGACGACGACAGGACGGCTGGGGCTGTTCTTGTTTTTGTTCTTGCTAGCTGGCCAGAGCGGCTAACAGTGGAGCGTGTGTTTTGAATAGTGTTTGTTTCCTTTTATTGTAATGGTTTTTAGTTAGCCATGGCTGCTTACAGCGAGGCGTGTGTTTTATATTGTTTACTTGTATTTTGCCTTGTGACCTTTTACTGCTAAACGACGGCGGGAAAGTCGTCTATTGGCTAAAAAGTAAGTTTTGGCGGGAGGATTGTTTATTGGCGGAGGATGGAGTTTTGGCGCGAATGTGACGAGATGGGTGCGCGCGAAGGAGAGCGCCGAGGTTGGGTGTGTGGCAGCCGGACAGATCGGTCGTGTGTGGCCGGTGGTGGTCCAGGGGCCGAGAGCGTAGAGTTGGAGACGCGAGTTAGTTGAGCGGCGGCCGGACGGGTTGGCCGTGTGTTGGCCGGCGGTGGTCCGGAGTCGTGGAAGTTTTGAGGTTTTATATTTAGTTAAAGTGGAGAGGCCGAAATCATTCGGCATATGTAAATAAGTTGTATATACATGTGTAATAAATAATTTCTTGAAGAAAGCCTTCCAAGTGCCTCACCATCCGAAGACCTGCACACCTGTCTAAACCCACCAGTCGCAAAGTACGTCCCCCGGGTCACTCACGAGCAACATCAAGGAGAACAACATCAACGACATCACAGAGCAGAGAGGGAAAAATTCGTGACTACGCATATCTTGGAAAAAGTTGGTATTTGCAGACGAGACGGGAGGCCACATTGTTACGGGACGGCGGGCCCGCGCAGAGAAAGGCACAGAGAGACAGACACAGGAGACTCAGACATAACCGGTCGCGGCGATTCACCTTTGTTCTCTACTTCACGCGCTAGCGCCGCGCGCTCTCCCCTCGCGCTCGCCCCGCGCCTCTTCTTTATTTGTACACCGCAGCGCGCTCTTGGTTGCGAAGGTCGTATGCCGTTACATCTTTCCACCGGGGGGGGGGGGGGGGGGGGGGGGGGGGGGGGGGGGGGGGGGGGAAGAGGTGGAAGACAAGAGTCTCAAGAGACAAAGATGAGAGAGAGACAAGAGAGAGACAAGTCTCAAGAGAGAGACAATAGACAAAGAGAAGACAAGAGACAAAGATGTAACGGCATACGGTTGAATTGGTAGAGGCCGTCGGGAGTCACGAATGCTGTCTTTTCCACATCATCGGGGTGAACAGGAACCTGCCAGTAGCCCGAGAGCAGATCTAGGGTGGAAAAATAACGGGCCCCCTTCAGGCGGTCAAGTGCATCGTCGAGGCGGGGCAGCGGGTACACGTCGAGACGAGTGATAGCGTTCAACTTGCGGTAATCTACTCAGAAGCGGAGTGTTCCATCCTTCTTGGGAGGACCAAGGGCTACAAGAAGGGGCGATGATTCCCTGGTCAAGCATGTCGCATACGTGCTGCTGGATGACTCTCCGTTCAGCTGGCGCGACACGGCGAGGTTGGTGATGAATAGGCCCACGGTTTTCGGTGTTTATCCGGTGTTGGGCCCAGGAAGTGCACCAGAGTTCACTGGCGCTTAGAGCAAGGCAACTGCGATGCTCGAGCAGCAAGGCCTTCAGAGAGGCGAGCTCCGCGCAGGTCAGGGTGGGCCCAAAGTTAAATGCGTCCCATGATAGGACCGCCGGCGATGGAGTGTGGTGAGATGGTTTTTCATGCTGCAAAGACGCAACCGGTGATGCTGAGTCCAAGACTGACGCTACACCCAATTGCGTGCCGGGAGTCAGCACGAGCGGTGCGCGGCTGATATTAAGCATTAACACGTGGGCCTCTCCATTGAGCACCGACAGAAGGCTTCGAGGGGAGGTCATCTCTCGGGCCGGAGCCGAACACCGGGTAGGTTCGAAAATCACATCCGCTGTGATCGGATTGTCAGACTTGGCATGCACCCAAGTTGCCGCACCCGGTGGCAGAGTCACGGCGGTCGCCACAGTCACGGTAGTGACGTCGACTGGCTTGACTCGACGTGGCCACTTCGTTCCGAGGTAGCGCACAGATCCTGAAGCACGCTTGGTCGCCGACACCAGGGACTGCCACAGGGTGACACCGACGCTGGAAATCCAGCTAAGCCAACCCGGCCCACACAGAGTTTGGCTCGCACGTGGTTCTGTGGTGGTAAAATTGAGAACGACTCCGGCTTGCTGGCACCACCCGCACCCGAGGACCACTGGCCAAATAGGGCTGTCCGCGACAACAAACTCGGTGGAGATGGTCTTTCCGAGTGCTGTCACGTTGACGGTAACACGTCCGACTTGCTCCACCGGGGCGCCGTTAAAAGCTACGAGCCGGGTTTTGGCGGCTGGAAGAAGCAGGTGGGGCGCGTTGACAATAAGCGATTTGTCGAGCACATTAACAGCCGCTCCAGTGTCGACCAAGGCCGCTACGTGCCGATCAAGCAGGGCGACGTCAACGAGCACGTAGGGAGCTTCCGTTGTCATCGAAGCCGACGAAAGAAGGGGACGCCGCGAACTAAGGAGTGCGGGGACGGACTTTATCCGGGGGCACCGTTCCACCGAATCGTTTTCCGACGTCGGAGGGCCAGCACAGTCCCTCGCGTAGTGTCCCCTCAGGCCGCAGCGGAAGCAGGTCGTGCGGGTGTCATTACGCCTGCGTCGGGTAGAGGCCGCTGTGGGGACTGAGAACCGAGGAGGCTGCACCGGGACGCTGTGCTCGGAAGACGGTGGCGACCCCCGCGTGGCCAGCAAAGTCGATTCCGCCTCGACGGCGAGCGCCATGGCGGCGCGGACGGACTCAGGACGCCCAGAGCGGACCAAGCGCTGCACCTCAGGGAGTCGGATGGCGTCGACGAATGCCTCGGTGCCGACCAGGGCCACGGCGTTCTGAGGCGCCCCCGGCAACGACTGCAGAGCCAGGCGTTCAATGGCGGCGGCGAGGTCCTGGTATGTCTCCCCGGGCTCTTGACGGCGGACTCGCAGGCGGCGGTATTGCACACGGGGGTGACCTGAGGCACTGTAGTGGTCGGCGAGGAGGCCCGCCAGGACAGTATAAGAGCCCAGCTGGTCAGGCGGCACGTTCTGCAGCAGCTCAGTCGCGCGGCCTCTCAGTTTGGCGACGAGCATCCGTCACTTCATCTGCTCGTCCCAGCCTCTCGCCGCCGCAATACTGTCCAGCTGGATGCGGTAAGCATCCCACAAAATGGTGCCGTCGAACGTGGGCAACTCCACGACGTCCAATGATGCGCCCGCGCCGAGCACGCTGTTGGCGGCTACGACCGCAAGTACAGCGACGGCAGAGCTGGGTACAGCGGTGGCGGGGACGTCCAGAGGCACCGGACCCGTGTTCGGCTCGACTGGCAGAAGGCGACGGAAGTCGCGCCGGATCGCCTCCATCTCCCCAGCCTGGGCAGTCAGACGGGCCTCCCATGCGTCCATCCGCTGAGTAAAAATATCGAGGAGGCGCTCAATACCGGCGTCCAGCCGCTGCGGAGAACCGAGCCCCTCCGAGCGCCCAGGCGTAGCGATGCCGGCCGCGGCGTCGTCGGCGCCGTCGGCTGGTGGCGGAGTCCTGTCGACTGGCACGTCGGGGACTTGATTTTGGGAGCGGGTGAGCGGCATGATCCCACCGCTGCCACCAAATGTTACGGGACGGCGGGCCCGCGCAGAGAAAGGCACAGAGACTCAGACACAGGAGACTCAGACATAACCGGCAGCGGCGATTCACCTGTGTTCTCTACCTCACGCGCTAGCGCCGCGCGCTCTCCCCTCGCGCTCGCCCCGCGCCTCTTCTTTATTTGTACACCGCAGCGCGCTCTTGGTTGCGATGGTCGTATGCCGTTACAATATGTAGGCAAAAACTTCGTTCAATCAATCATTGAGCAAAATGAACGCATTACTTGCAACTCTTCTTGCTCCGCCAATACATTCGAAAGGTGCTGCTGTGAAAGCCAATTACAGAAGGATTGCTGTATTTTCCCTCTCACTTGCTAAATTTTACAGGTTGCGTTCATTATATCACTTACCTCTAACCAGCCGCCTCTACTCTGTTGCTTTACTGGCGCCCTGCATTCACTGAAAGGGACCAGAAGGTGAAATCGTGACGTCACGTGCGCTCTGTCCTTCTTGTGTCTGTTGTACGAGCGTTACCGAAGTATAAAGAATTAAATGAAATTCCCTACGTTCGCAAAATACAACGGGACGGCTGGTGAAGCGCCGTTTCACTGCAAGCGACCACTGAATGCACCAATGCCCCTCCAAGGCATTGGTGGGGCATTACACTTCCGCTGTTGCCTCAGTTCATTTTTGCATATCCTCAAGAACGAAACGAAGTGCAGTGATTCGTAGCTGTTGCGTCAATACGACAAAAATAAATATAGGGCTAAAGCTGATGTACTGCGCAACCAGCACCGGTAACGCATAGTCTGTTAACCTAAAAGCAGCCGGCTGAACTACGCACGCATAGCGTGAAATGCGCGGCGATGTTGTGCTATGTCAAATCTTTGCCATTTCTTACCTGGGCTTTTGCCAACGAGCACCGCGTCGCAGTAACAACTGATGCGTTACATTTGAAGCATAAAATGGCCTTTCACATAATAAAAATTGCCAATTTTTTACGTTTTGCTACGTAAAGCACCTAACACCAAACTATGCGAAAGGTGGCGCTGTGTCTGGGTCTGTCTTCTGCTAATGCTCGAAACCTACGGATATTATGGTAGCCTAAACTGCCGAACTGGGCGCAAGGTCATGTGCAATACGCTGGTTACGGGATGAACCGATACCCCATTATGGTCACGTGTCATTTATTCTGTCATCCCAGTGCTACGGGTTATGTGACCAGGGGTTTGAATACGGTGCGATAGAAAGCTACTCCAACCTTCTTGTCCCAATACCAGCCTTCTCTCTAAACCTCGGTTACGCGACGTGTCCTCGTTTAAATCTAATTCCTTATATGAGTCACATTACGCTTATTAGCTGTCACAGCTTGGCATGCACTATGCTACCTATGGGGAATGTTTGGCGTGCACCCTTAGTTTCTTGTAGATATCAGATGCAGACGGGGTGGAAGCAGTCACCATTTTCCAATTCATATTTTGAGCACGTATGAAGAATAAGGCAGCAGTATTAGCTTGTTCGCGAAACATCTCACCGCACCGAGGCATCTCACCACACCGCAATTCTCGAGAAGGGGAGTGTGCCTTGGAGGCCTACACCGTCGTCGATCGGAGCGGCCAGTGGGCGAAAGTCTTAAATTCCGTCAGTGGGCGTAGATCTAGACGCTGCAGTGCACTGCAGACAGCCTACAGTGCCTATAGTGCCTGCGCAGCATTCACAATGTGGGCTGTAGTCACATCCCACCCACAGATGGCACATGCAGGGCTATCAGCCATGCCGATAAAAAGGAGTAACGGTCGGTGAATGATGCACCAAGCGGCAGGCGACGCAGCAACGTGTCTTCACGTCGTGGTAGGCCGTATGGAAGCCGCAGCTCCAGATCATGGTCCAGGTTTTTCAAACATGAATGGGAAACTTTTTCGGGATTCCATGCAGCAAGAGTGATCTCCCGCACAATGGTTGAAGCCTGCCCGCTGCATCTGATCTAGAAATGGGGATAGAGAAACATAGTAACTAGCGCCACAAAAACACAAGGGCCTACGAAAAGGCACCGACGGGACATGCGATAGCAAATTAATCAAAAGCAGCAACGAACCCGCCTTTGCGCATGTTATTTGAAGTAACGCTAAGATAAAGGAGTATGGTATGGTTCATCAGTTGTTTGTAACTCAAATTCTTTACAAAGCGTGCAAGAAGAAACACACAGGCGAAGCGGACAGACAAGCGCACTTGTCCGTCGTCTTCTGTTAGTGTCCTTCAGTGCGCATCGTCCCGTCTTCGATCTCCCAGCTAACAGGTCCCCTGTCGTTGCGTCGTCCAATCTGTCAGCCTAAACCTTATTACTACTCTCTTTCCTCTACTCTCTTTCGGATCCTACCGGCGACTTGTGGTTGTTTTTTCTTCTGCGTTTCTAATCAATTCGCTTTAAGCGATAACATATTCAGTAATATAAATTGATCAACACCACAAAATAAATGAATAAATTAAGAATCCCCTGTGCCCCTTGGTTTCTGTGGCTATTGGCTTCTCTCCTCTTTCCAGCAGTTCACCGCCTTGTCTTGGCCACTCCCCCGTAGTGGGTATGTGCCATATTTTTTTAGACCAACCGACCGACCGACCGACCGACCGACCGACCGACCGACCGACCGACCGACCGACCGACCGACCGACGACAAGCATGACTAAAGCAGTGTCTAGGCAGCCCCTCTTTATACGCAATGATTAAAGTGAATATTGGGTGCCGTATTCGAAAAGGGCAAAAAAAAACCGGCGGTGGCTTTGCATGATGATGAACGCCATTTTGAGCTTGCAGACCACATAGGTGCGCATACGAACGTATACAGAGAAAGACGAAGACAACACAAGCGTTTTCTCTGACTTCTGTCTCTGTGTTCTTTCGTGTGCCCTCGTACATGGCCCGAAGTGCAACACCAGCTCGCCCATCAGTCAGAGGCTGAGGTTCGAACTTTTGTAACGATTGATTATTTCTAGAAGTTCTGAGCACAATTTTGACTTGCTAAACTGCAACTGCATTTGACACGCGATCGGATGAATTTGACCACATGAGGTTCTATATCGAACACGAAGATAGAGTACCCATGTTATCCTGCACTTCACCTTCACTGAAAAAGAGGTGGCTACCATACCACATCTGCTTTTATGCTACTTCTATGTTGCCTAACATTTATTTGTCGTCGTCGTTGGGGTGTGTATCCCGTTACATTTAGCAAAATAATACACTTCGGTTGCTGTTTATTTTGGTCTTTACTACCTCGGTGTTTATTGTGGAAAGTGAAACCGGCTCAAACGACATATATCGAGCCTACTTTAGGACGAACAACCTAACTTAATGTGGGGAGACAAGGCAGGAACAACGCCATCAAATTCTGCCCTGCCATTAGGGATGAAAAATTATCATATTGCCGCCAGGTGTCCCCGGGCGGCGCCGAAAGGACGAAGAAGTGTGGAACTCGCGTGCTGTCGGAGCTGTGGGTACGTGCCATTATCTAGAGGACAACAACAACAACGACTCTGCTTCTCTGTTTGCGGCCTGTGCCTAGCCTGTGTGATTAAGGACCCATCTGTGACATTTGTGGTGGAGTGCGCTGGGTACATCGCCCTGGAATATGTCGCACACCCCTCCTAACACCGACGACCCCAGACCTCTCCCAATCGACACGCCAGTGCATCGGGTCAGTCGCGGCAATCTAGGACTGCCCCCTGAGCATGGGCTGTCGGAGACTACCTCGACACCTGGCCGGCTGCCTCCTGAGCTCAGGCCATTTGACACTACCTCGGCGCCTGCCCCTCGACCAGTCATGCAAGGCGCCGCGTACTACACCCTCCACAACCCACGGCTACCAAAATCCTTTCACGGGACTCAGCTGGAGGACGTGGAAGATTGGCTCCTCCAGTTTGAACGTGTCGCCACATTTAACCAGTGGGATGACGCCGCCAAACTGAGGAACGTTTTCTTCAGCTTGGAGGACGGTGCTCGGACGTGGTACGAAAACCGTGAGGACGCTCTTTTGTCATGGCATGAGTTCCGACGTCAATTGCTCGCCGCGTATGTCAGCGCTGATCGTCGGGAGCGAGCTGAACGCGCCCTGCAGTCCCGCATGCAGATGCCCAATGAAACGGCTACCATGTACGTCGAAGACATGACTCGTCTCTTCCGACGGGCTGACCCAGCCATGTCGGAAGCCAGAAAGCTGCGCCACCTAATGCGTGGTGTGAAAGAACAGCTTTTCGCCGGCCTCGTGCGCAGCCCCCCAAGCACTGTTGCCGAGTTTCTAGCAGAGGATATCACGATGGAGCAGGTTCTCCGGCAGCGTTCCACCGCGTACGACCGGCCAGTCCTTGCTGCTTCTGTTACGGAGCCTCTCCCGGCGTTCAACACCAATACTGACTTCCTCCGTGACATTATCCGCACTGTCGTCCGCGAGGAGCTGCAGAAGATCTGTGGTACGTCGCAGACCACGGCCAGCTCCTTTATGGGCGTTATCCGCGACGAGGTGCAGCAGGCTATCAGGCCACAGTTGCTACGCGGCGAACCACAGCCAGTACAGCCAGATTACTACCGCCCTACGTACGCTGAAGCTCTGCGACACCCTGCCCCGAATCCAGCGGCATATACACAGCCTATCGAGACGGACTACTGCCGCCCGACGTATGCTGACGCTTTACGACACCCTGCCCCAAATGCAACGGCGTTTGTTCAAGCCAATCACGACGTCCCGCTACCCTCGGTGCAGCCAGTGCAGCACATCCCGAGTGACCGACGATCCCTGCGCAGAGCGGACGTCTGGCGTGGCCCAGACCGACGACGTTTGTGTTTCCATTGTGGGGAGCCCTGTCACCTGTTCCGGCGGTGCCCATATCGTGAACTTGGCCTGCAGGGTTTTTCCCCCGATGCGCCAAGACCCCGATTTGGTCAACGGCCCCTTGCGATTGAAGCGTACGTGACGCGGCAACCTATGTGGTCCATGGCGCGCCGTCAGTCCCGATCACCGTCACCTCGCCGGTCATCATTTTCACCGAATACGCAGAACTTTTCGCGAGCGACAGCGGACCGCTCGACCAGTCCTCGCCGGGAAAACTGAAGACAGCGACCTCCGGGGGCGTGGTCGCTGGATATCGATGCTGTAAGGACCCCCTGACGACGCCGACATCCGATGATAGAGCTTTGTCGACGTCGACGACAGCAGGTGATCTAAAGGAGCGATTCTCACTCGACATACCCGTGCTTCTCGACGGTCGCAGCATTAGCGCGTTGGTGGACACAGGAGCAGAGTTTTCAATTATTAGTGGCAAATTGGCAGCGCTCCTCAAGAAAGTCACGACTCCCTGCTCTGGCCTGCAGATCCGGACGGCGGGGGGCCATATCATTACTCCGCTTGGACAGTGCACGGCTAGGGTCCAGATCATCGATTCGACGTTCCTAGTGAGCTGCCTGGTGCTCCGCGATTGTTCTCGGGACCTGATTTTGGGCGTAGATTTTCTCCGTGAGAATGGTGCCGTTATCGATCTGCGGAATAGAACCGTTACGTTTTCTACAGCGAAAGCCGACGACACCTCCGATGTTCGTCAACGCAGCTCCGCCCTTCGTATTTCCACTGAGAGTGTTTTGATCCCGCCGCCCGCCAGTGTTTTTGCAAGAGTTGAATGCGATGATAGGCTACGTGATGGACCTGCAGTCGCCGAGGGTAACCTTTCCTTGCTACTGACACACGGCATTTGCTCGGCCCGAAGCCTTCTCCACCTCCATAACGGTCGGTCGGAGCTCCTGATTACTAATTTTACCAACGAACCTCGTCGCCTTTTCCGAGCTACTGCCATCGCGTGGGCCGACCAATTGGCAGATGTTAATGAGTGTTTTGCGTCCGAGGGCATGGTACAACCGGACACGTCCCTGGATCGCATCGATATCAGCTCCGGGCTATCAGCGACTCAACAGCGCGACCTACGCGCCCTACTGCTTCAATACCAAACCTGCTTCGCATCCTCCTCGAAAGTGCGGCAAACGGCGGTCACAAAGCATCGAATCATCACTTCCGATGATGCTCGCCCCATACGACAGCAGCCATACCGCATTTCCCCGAAGGAACGCGACGCCATCCAAACGCAGGTGAAGGAGATGCTTACAGACGGCATAATTCAGCCTTCTAAGAGCCCGTGGTCGTCGCCTGTTGTTCTGGTAAAGAAGAAGGATGGGACTTTGCGCTTTTGCGTTGATTACCGTAAGCTGAACGCCATAACGAAAAAGGACGTCTACCCGCTGCCTCTCATCGACGACTCACTCGACAGACTTCGCCGCGCCAAGTATTTTTCATCGATCGACCTCAAGAGCGGATATTGGCAGATTGAGGTTGATGAACGTGACCGCGAAAAAACTGCCTTCATCACACCCGACGGCCTATATGAATTTAAGGTGTTGCCCTTCGGCCTTTGTTCAGCGCCTGCGACGTTTCAGCGCATGATGGACACTGTCCTGGCTGGCCTCAAATGGCAAACCTGTTTAGTTTATCTAGATGACGTGGTGGTGTTCTCAGAAACCTTCGACCAACACCTTGAACTACTGCGGACCGTGCTGGATGCCCTGCGATTGGCCGACTTAACACTTAAACCCGAGAAGTGCCACTTTGGCTACAAAGAGCTCAAGTTTCTTGGCCATGTTGTGAGCGCCGACGGTGTAAAACCCGACCCCGAGAAAACTGCCGCCGTAGCCGAGTTTCAACGTCCTACTACGAAGAAAGCGCTGAAGCGCTTCTTGGGTTTGTGCGCCTACTACCGCCGTTTTATCGCAGACTTCTCCAGCATTGCTGAACCCTTGAACCGCTTAACGCGTGAAGATACACCGTTCGTCTGGACTGCCGCGCAAGAGGCTGCTTTCACAGAGCTGCGACGACGGCTGCACACTACCCCTGTGCTTGCTCACTTTGATGAGGAGGCTGCTACCGAGGTACACACCCACGCTAGCAGTATTGGGCTTGGTGCCGTCCTCGTTCAGCATCAAGAAGGCGTGGAACGTGTGATCGCGTATGCGAGTCGCACACTCTCGGGCACCGAAATCAACTATTCCACCTCAGAAAAGGAGTGCCTCGCCGTCATCTGGGCCACGATGAAATTTCGGCCTTATATCTACGGTCGCCCTTTCAAAGTCGTCACAGACCACCATTCCTTGTGCTGGCTGACCAATCTCCGGGGCCCATCAGGCCGCCTGGCACGCTGGAGCCTCCGCCTTCAGGAATTTGATTATACAATTGTCTATAAGTCCGGACGTAAACACGAAGATGCCGACACGCTCTCGCGCGCACCCGTCGAGCAAGCTGATGACAGCACAGAGGACGACAATCGTTTCCTACGTGTGGTCAGCAGTTCGGACTTAGTGGCAAGGCAGCGTGCTGACGCTGACCTGCGGTCTGTCATGGATCACCTAGAGGGCCATGCTTCCAACGTACCTCGACCCTTTTCCCGCCACCTGCCCTCTTTTTGTATTCGCAATGGCGTACTCTACAAGAAAAACTCACGTAACGGCGACCCGATCTACCTCCTAGTCGTGCCATCAGACCTCCGCGACGACATCCTTTCAGCGTGTCATGATGAGCCCACATCTGGCCACTTGGGATTTGCCCGCACGCTCGCCCGAGTGCGTCAGGCCTATTATTGGCCTAAACTTGCAGCGACCATCCATCGCTACGTCAGAGGTTGCCGTGAGTGCCAGCGTCGTAAGTCGCCACCGCTAAAGCCTGCAGGTTTGCTCCATCCAATTGAACCACCTCGCACACCTTTTGACCAAGTCGGCTTTGATCTTCTGGGCCCATTTCATGTATCAGCATCTGGCAATAAGTGGATTATAGTTGCGACTGATTATTTGACGCGCTATGCGGAAACCAAGGCGGTGCCGCGCAGTACATCCTCGGAAATCGCGCATTTATTCATACACCACATCGTTTTACGACACGGCGCCCCGTCTTCCGTAATCACCGACAGGGGCACTGCGTTTACTGCACAGCTCATGCACGAGGTGTTCCAGCTGAGTCACACGACCCACCGCAAGACTACTGCATACCACCCGCAGTCAAACGGGCTCACGGAGCGCCTCAACAAAACCTTAGCGGACATGCTCGCCATGTACGTCGATGTACAGCACAAGACCTGGGACGAGATCCTCCCCTACGTGACGTTTGCCTATAACACGGCGCTTCAGGAAACGACTCGCTTTACGCCGTTTCGCCTCGTCTACGGGCGTGAAGTACAGACAATGCTCGACGCCATGCTTCCGTGCGCCCCTGACGACCAGGAGCTCACGTCGGACGCCGAGGAGTTTACCCGGCACGCAGAGGAAGCCCGGCAACTGGCCCGTATGCACATCCGACGGCAGCAGGTCACGGATGCACAACGCTACAACCAACGACATCGACACGTAGAGTACCACCCCGACGACAAAGTGTGGGTATGGACCCCAGTACGTCGCCCAGGCCTGTCGGAAAAGCTCCTGAGCCGCTACTTTGGACCGTACACAGTGTTGCGCCGTATGACGGATGTGACGTATGAAGTCCTCCCCTATGGCACTCTACCGAGTTCGCGCCGTCAACCTCAGCCTGAGGTCGTGCACGTACTGCGCATGAAGCCTTACTGTACGCAGTAAGGGGCGTAGCCTCTTCCGCGTGTTCTTTTTATTTGTACCTGCAGCCGTTGAGCGGCATGTGACCGTTCACTTGCTTACTTCCTCCCGTTCACTCAATGTGCGCCCACGTTTTTGCTTTCTTTTTTTGGGGAGGGGGAATAATGCCGCCAGGTGTCCCCGGGCGGCGCCGAAAGGACGAAGAAGTGCGGAACTCGCGTGCTGTCGGAGCTGAGACTCTGCTTCTCTGTTTGCTGCCTGTGCCTAGCCTGTGTGATTAAGGACCCATCTGTGACAATATGGTTTAGCGAACGCTTCAGATCACAAACACATATGAGAGGAAAATGGTAATAACTGGTGCTAAATTCTACACGTCTGCATTCTCCCGCAGCCATTTGGGCACTAATATATGGAAGCCTCGTTCTTGTTTCCTTTTAACCTGGGACACACACAGCATACAAAGCCCGATTTGAATCTCCAAACATCTGATACAGGCTAATTTGCATTATGCTAAGTTGTGTGGGCGCTCATGCGTCCATTTTTGAAACTTTTAGTTCCCTGATTTCTATATCTCTGTTTTTGGAACTTTCGAGCAAAAGGCTTAACATAATGGACAAAGCGAGTTGCACGAATGCACCCATTCATCATCTTTTATAAGGCTGACAATGGGAGGAGCGCCTTAAACAGTGGGTGTCCTATACCTCAGCTGTCTTAAAAATTCTTGATTTTCTTGGAGTTATTCGTGCTTCGGACTGGTGAAATGTTTGCCGTAACAGGTGAGGCTATGGGAGTTGTTATAGTTTCGTAGACATGTTGCGCTGCGATGCCCTCAAGCACCTTATCTTTAAGAAGGAAGTTTGACGTTCAAAGCAAAAAAAGCAAGACATGTTCTAGCCTACATGCATCTATACGACCCATGTTTATGAAGACACTGGAAGCAGAGATGGAGCAGCGAAGTGCAATGACTGTTCGGTCACTGTATCTTTTTTTACTGCACTCTGAGCCAGCACCACTACAGCATATCTTTAGTATTATGTAAACAACGCACACGATGCACTTTATGGACGACGAGAAGCATTCTTTTTTGCATCTAAACTGGCAGTAGCTCAATGTCCGTTTTGCATATGATGATATTTATAATTTTGAGCTTATTAGAGAGTAGAATGCACAAAAAACTACGGATACTTATGGCCGCGAAGGTGTCTTGCCGAAGCTAACTTGCTAAGGTGAGGTGATGCATAATTTTTCTTCCCACTTTCAGGAGCAGGCGTCTCCTGCAGGGACAAAAGATGCCAAACGCTAGATAAGGGCTGACCTCCGAAACTTGAAAGACAGTGTCAAGCACTGTAGCGACATATGTGACGTCGTGAACGAAATCAAAACCGAGATCAAAGAACCTCGGAAAGAAGTTCAAAGGCTGTCTAAACAAAATGATGATCTGACTGCTGAAAACCAAAAGCTTACTGAAAAAATTTAAGAACTCGAGCAGTATCTGAGAGCAAACAATCTAGAAATAAAATTTGTACCTGAGGAGGTTGATGCAATGGACATACTTAAAAGGATTGGAAATCTGGTCAATGAGCCAATTGACGACTCTGATATTGATGTGTGCCATCGCGTCAGCACCTTTAAGTCCGACAAGAAGAACATTGTTGTTCGCTTTGTGCAGCGCACGAAGCGAGACAAGCTCCTGCAGAAATGCAAGAAGCAGGATATCGATACCAAAGACCTTGACTATGGTGGGGAGGGTACACCTGTGTACGTGAATGAACACCTGACTGGCACAAACAAAAAGCTTCTTGGTGCAGCCATTGCTCAAAAGAAAAGAGCAGGGTGGAAGTTTGTGTGGTTTACTCGCGGTCGAATCCTTGCAAGGAAGGACGAGCAGGCAGACATTGTCAGAATCGCCAATATGACAGATATTGCCAAGATTGCAAGCTAGACAACATAACCCGCATTCTTGTGTGCTTCTGAAGCTGGTACAATGGAAAGGCAGGACATTTATTGTTCTTATTATGACTGTCCTACATTTAACAAAACATGTGCAACAAAGAACTTACCGTTTGCGACCATACATTTGAACATGAGAAGTGTTAAAAACAAGATAGACGATTTAGAAATGTACCTCGATTCTCTTGCTGTATAATTTGATATCGTAGTCCTTACTGAAACTTGGTTAAAGAAGGATGAAGTGCCTCCTCACATTCAAGGTTATAAGTGCGTAGCCGTTAGCAGAGAAAACAGGAGAGGTGGCGGTATAGCCATTTACTTTAAGTGTAGTTATGAATATGAAATTCTTGATGACCTAACGAAGCTGAATGAAAATAGCGAAAGTCTATTTCTTAAAGTAGCGAACGTGGTAGTCGGTGCACGCTATAGACCACCATCTGGCATTGTAGCGGAATTCTTAAATTTTTTTGAAAATGCCCTTGAATCACTTGGGCATCTAGGTGCCTCTTTCGTTATTCTCGGTGATGTGAATATTGATGGTCTGTCCGATGAACCATGTGCAAAAGAATTTAAAGATATTGTTCATGAGCATGCGTGTAAAAATATGATAACCTTACCAACCAGGATTACTGCTGATACTGCCACGTGTATTGATGTATGTGTCACAAACATTTAAACAGAAAACCTTATTGTTGGTGTGATGACAAGCAATATCAGTGACCACATGCCAATCTTCTGTCTGGCCTCTGTCGCAACAAAAAACCACTGTGAAAAGAAGCATATTAAGTCACAGGTCCGCACAATCAACAAACAGACATTGGAAAACTTTCGTTTTCTTTTACAGCAGGCAGACTGGGATCATATATTTAAAGACATCAACCCCAAAACAGCTTATCAAAAATTTCTTCATCAGTTCCTTTCCTGCTATAATACAGCTTTCCCTCTGCGAGAAAGTAAGACCAAAAATGAAAAAATAAGAAAACCATGGGTAACCAATCATCTATACAAAAGAATTAAAGAAAGGGACAACATGTATTGCCGCCGCGGTGGCTCAGTGGCTATGGTGCTCGGCTGCTGGCCCGAAAGACGCGGGTTCGATCCCGGCCGCGGCGGTTGAATTTCTTTGGAGGAGAAATTCGAGGCCCGTGTACTGTACGATGTCAGTGCAAGTTAAAGAACCCCAGGTGGTCGAAATTTCCGGAGCCCTCCACTACGGCGTCTCTCATAGCCTTAGTCGCTTTGGGACGTTAAACCCCATAAACCAACCAACAACATGTATCATGCTTTTATAATAAATCGTGATCCCGCTTTGCTTGCTGAGTACAAAACGATCAGGAATAGACTGAACTCGGACCTGAAAAAAGCCAAAACTGAATTTTATCAGATTAAGTTTAGCCAGATCAACGGAGACCAGAAAAAAATGTGGGACATGATTAACCACCTTATGAAGAGAAAGCATAATTGTGATGCTGTGCAAGAAATACTAAAAGACAACGAGCATGTAAAAGGACAGAAACTGGCAGATGAAATGAATTGTCACTTTGTTAACATTGGTCAGTACGCTGGGCAAAATACGTGCATGGATAACTGTCCACAAGGACATAGACTGCCGGAATCTGTTATGCTTTGGCCATCTACTCCTGCTGAAATTGAGACAATAATAGCGCAACTAAAGAATGATGCAGCAGCTGGAGACGATGGAATAAGAGCATTTCCACTTAAATACACTGCGCCTATTATTAGCCCAATACTGGCACATATCATTAATGCGATGCTTCAGTCTGGAGATTATCCTGAAGAATTAAAAATTGCTAAAGTCACGCCCGTGTATAAAGGTGGTTGTGCATTAGATATTAATAACTATCGGCCAATTTCCGTCCTCCCAGTTTTTTCGAAGATATTTGAAAGAGCTATAAGTGATCGGCTTGTGTCCTTTTTTGAAAAGCATCAGATTATTACCTCTGCCCAGTACGGGTTCCAAAAGAGAAAATCAACGGAAATGGCTTTGATTCATATTAAAGAAAAGATAGCGGAAAACATTGAACAGAAACTCTTGACCCTTGGGTTATTTTTGGACCTAAAGAAAGCATTTGACACTGTACAGCACGACATTCTGATAAAAAAGCTGGATATGTATGGTGTACGAGGAATAGCACTCAGTATGTTGACATTAATGGCATAGCATCCAGTAAAATGCGAATTTTGTATGGTGTGCCCCAGGGATCCATTCTAGGACCGTTTTTATTCCTGGTGTACATCAATGATATTACCTCAGTCACTGGCTTTACCGACATAGTTTTATATGCGGATGACACCAATGTCTTCTTCACTGGAGCAAACAAAGCAAGCTTGGAAAAAGCTGCTAATGAATACTTGCTTAAATTATCAGGATGGATTTAAATAACAAATTGAGTCTAAATACAAGTAAGACAAAGTACATTATATTCAAGCCCATAAATAGGAGAGACTATTCAACCATAAACGTCACCTATAATGGAACTCTGATAGAAGAGGTAAAAGAACAAAAACTTTTGAGTGTTTGGTTGAGTGAAGAGCTTTCCTGGACTACGCATGTTAATAAATTAAATGCTGATTTGGCGCTAATAACTGGGAGCATCTACACGATCAGGAATCGGATACCCACGTCCTTAAAACAGGTGTTATATTATTCTCTTTTTTACTCAAGATTAAGTTATGGAATATTGGTCTGGGGGACGACGACAGCCTATAATTATAATAAATTAATTGTTGCACAAAAGAAGGTACTACGCTTATGTGAGAACTATAAAGGCGATAGGCGCAACTTACGGACCGGGCCGCTTTTTGTTAAGTACAATATGCTAAAAGCAAACCAGGTCTATTACTTTAATCTGCTGCAGTGGGTCCATCGAAACAAACTACATATCCATCTTGGACAATATAGCAGTACATACCCGATCCGCGAGCCTAAACGAAGAGTGCCTATGATACGAACTAACTATGGTAGCCAAACGCTAACTTTTCAGTCTACTAAACAGTTAAACAGCTTTGGGAGGCACATGGATTTCAACAAACCTTTTACTGTTTTTAAATGTGAATGCAGACACTTCTTGGTTAATTCAGCAATTTCATACACAACTTAATCATATGTATTTCTAGTAGAGCCTCATCAAATCGATTTAATCGTCAATACGTGTTCCGCGGTTTGCCCATGAAATGGGGTACCTAAGGTTTGCCATTGGATACAAAATTGTTTTGGTGTTCTATTTTTCTTTTCTTTTGTTCATGATGGGGAGATGGCGCGGTGGGGAGCACGAGGAACGGTAAGGGAACGGCACGTGTTCCTTCCGCGCTATCTTTTCATCATGAACGTTATCTAATTCGCCCAACTTTCGGCTTTGCTTTTCTTGTGTATTGGTTTTGATGTTTGTAGTGCCGGTTTTGCACTTGATGTTTCCTATTGCCTGTGTCCTTTGTATGCACACCTGGGATATATTTACAGAATCCGCGTTTTCTTACAACTTTGGATCGTTTGAGACTGATGTACAGGACGGTAAAATTTTGCCTTTTAAAGAATGGTTTACATTTTTTCCCTGCCACTGGCCGAAGTATTATGCCTGAGTTCTGTTTGTTGATGGAAAAATTTGTACAAGGGGCCAAGGCCTCGTCAGGCTCTTAGCCTTTAGCCTTGGCCTCCTCTTAGACACTGTCTGAGGAACAAATAAAGAAAAAAAAATTTGTCGGTCATGGGTGCGAAATAAAAGCATCAGGAACTTTATTTAATTGGTGAAGGAAAAACGCACGTTTTATTTATGCGTCAATTTTAGTATTGCCGAAATTATATTTACAAAACATTTTGTATCGCTTCGGTAATCCTTTGAACGCCAACTTTGTGTTTGTGTAAATGATGTTCTAGCAAAATTTCTTTTCCTTCTAAAAGACATATTACTTACGTAATATGTTTTACAATTGTTCTCGCGCAAAAACAGCCGCTTTTACTTTGCAGATGTTTGTATGACGAGAAGAAAACGCAATAAAACGCTTTTTTACACCATTATACGAGCCATTGCGAATAATCGCGGCATAAAGATAGTAGATCTAAACCCGAATAAATCGAACTCAAAAGAGATGGCTAAATATTTCAATATATCGCTAATTGAAAGAATTGAGAGAAATGAGAGAGAAAACTGCTCGCAGTTCTAATTTTTCGGCGCACCTGGTTACAAACGTGTTTTGACAGAATTTTCTCCCACGCAGTGCTAATTGTTGTAACCAGTGAACAAAAATGGCATACTTGTTCCTTTCTAAACAAATATTGATCTCTATGACACCAAAACACGACTAGATTTGTGCAAGAAAGCAGCTTCCTGTTGGACAGTATTCATGATAACGCAGGCGGAACGCTAGAATCGGATGCTATGCCGACCCATCCTCCTCTTCATTTACCCTACTCCAGACAATGCTGTCACGACATTACTGTTTATAATTCCTGAAAGGTGTTCATGAATTCATTACTTGAAATTCTTGAAATTGCCGCCTCGGTGGATATGGCGCTTGGCTGCTGATTCGAAGATACGAGTTCAATTCTGACCGCGGCTGTCGAATTTCGATGGAGGCGAAATTCTGGAGGAGGCCAGTCTACTATGCGATGTCAGTGCACGTTAAAGAATCCTAGGTGGTCGAAATTTCCGGAGCCCTTCACTACGGCGTCCATTATAACCTGAGTCGCTTTGGGATGTTTAACCCCCATAAACCATAAGCCAAACCATTACTTGAACTGAGGCCACGTTATCTTAAGAGTCTCTGCCCCCTCACTACATGTTCTCAAACTACGGGCTGGAGGGGTCTACTCTGCAACCAAAGAGTGCTGCAGCGTCTATCATTCTCTATCCGTTTCTTTTCATTCGGAATGGAAACAAAAAGACAGTAACATGAACTCGTGGTTGGCATCTCTCCCGTGCTTGTTGACCCTCACCGGCTTTGATGTTTAGGGGAACCTTTCAAGGTGTAGTAGAATTCTAATAAGGAGTCGTCGCTAGTCGAATCCAGTGCTTCTGATGAAGGTCGAGCTGGACATGGTATGCATGTGCAACAAAACATAAAAATGCTGCGAAATAATATGTTCTCTATTTCGAGTATGTTCCAGAGCAGCACACGTAATTGGACCAATGTTGCAAATGGACGGTTTTACTCTGGTCCTCTCTAGAACCGGCCTTTGCCAGTACGTTACCAATACTGGACCGATTACCTGTTCTGCTTGGGTTCCCAACGCTGCTTGGGCAGCACTCTCTTCAAGTGACGTATAACATCACATGCTGCCAGTATTATGCCGCCTGTCGTGCGTCATTCACGACGCACTAACTCCATTAAGGTACAATAAGGTGGCAGAAACCATTGCTGACCTTGACTGACGCTGGCCTGGCGTCAGGCGTCACAAAGAAAAGTTGTCCACGATAGACATAAGCCCTCGCCGAAACATCTCTGCAGCAGCACAGGCATAGCAAAAAATGTAGCTTTTTCAGAGTTGTACTGTTCGAGGAGGCTTCATTTTCTCCGTAGTCTTTGAAAAAACAAACGTCGAGAAATGTACAGTCGTTTACTTTAAAGTCATCTGAAGAACATGTACCATTTCTACAAAAAAGAGCAGCATCTAGAATGACAGAAAAATCAGCCTTCGTCTGTTTATGAACCTCTCTGTAGTTCACATTGCAGAAGTGGCATGTCATAATACGATCGTTTATTATTCTTTTGCTATTTTTGTATCAGCCTGCACTTCACTGACTGGAGCTGAATTTTGGTCGGTAGAGTCGAGGGTAGGTGCTTGGTTAAACAGTATCGTGCTGCAAAAGGAAAATAAACACACTTGTCATACTTTATACAAGAGCTCATGGAAGCGAACGCTGATCTACATATTATGTAGTGACCAATTCAATTAAAATCAAAATATATACCTCAATGTGACTGTTGAGTAGGGTAAGTAGCACCTGTTACTTCATGCGTTCCTAGCTCTCAGATTGCAGCTTTTTAATGAGTACTCGCTTATAAGTAGTTGATGATAGGTGTAAAGTTAAGAGACATGAAGAGGGCAGAGTGGGTCAGGGAACAGACGCGGAATAATGACATCCTAGTCGAAATTGAGAGGAAATAGTGGGCTTGAGCAAGGCATGCAATACGAAAGCAAGAGTAACGGACTGCATTCGAAGAATAGGCAAGCGCAGCAGGGAGTGGCAGAAGTTTAGATGGGTGGATGAGATTAAGAAGTTTGCGGGGATAAGGGGGCCGCGGCTAGCACAGGACAGGATTAACTGGAGAGATATGGGAGAGGCCTTTGCCCTGCAGTGGGCGTGGCGAGGCTGCTGATGACGATGCCAATAAAAAGCTATTGGAAATGTTTGCTGAGGAATTCCTTGAGGATCTTCTGTTGTTGATTGTGATGCGACATAAGAAAATATGGCGAGCTATATATGGCGAGAAAAAATTAAGGTTTGCAGGTTTCTGAAAATTAAGCGTTTACAAGTGAGTAAAATGTACTCCTAGATAAAGACTTCGCGGTCAGGGGGACACATTGTGAGATAATAATTCTCACCTTCCTGCGCCTAATTGAAAAGATATAATAATACACTTCTTAGCCACAGCTGCTGGCATTTTTATGTTTACATTGTAAACACCACGGCGATTTTTTATTCAAGCATCTCAGTGCTCGTGAGCTCTTAGATACCTGGCCATAAAGCTTTCACTGACTTCGCATGAGAGAGAGACAGAGACTTTAATGAATGTGACTTCGCATGATTACGCATTCAAGGCTGTGACAGTCAATACGAAACTCCCGCTCTTCGATTTCTACAGCCGCAAAGAAAAAGAAATAGTTATCAGCTTCACCGGTCGCTTTACGCTGCTGGGAGACGAAACGTGGCGTCACGCCGAGAGGACTTTCGGGCCGATCATCACCGCCTTGTATGCGCATTTATGCGCATCGAGCTGTAAATTTGGAAGCAACATCTTGGAACACATGAGTGCTTGGAGAATTCTACGAAATGCGGTTTTGTAGACATACTACTGTCTCTGTGTTCGTTATGATCTACGCGCTTACTACACCCCTTAAAAAAATTCATTATTCGATTGTAGGCGGCTTGGCGGCAGCAATTATAAACGCACTTTGTGTCCTCCTGGTCATTTAAATTATGTGTAGAGGTGGGTTTCACGTAGCTCTCAGAGTCTGTCTTTAAGAAGCTGCTAAAGCCTAATTTTGACCATCATGTATTTCATTGATCACAAGGTATAATCGGTGTCTTAGCTGCGCTTGAACGTATGATAATCTGAATGTGCACATACCTGGCGCGATCATTCAAGCGGTCTTGATGAAGTAGCTTTTGTGTTGTATGGCCGCTGCCATGAATTCTCGCTTTGTGCGAACGCCGCAACAATAGTGGCCTCCCCCATTTGATGCGGATGCCCGCACTGGGAGCAGGTCTCTTATGTCGTGGCTCTGAGTACTCAATCCATGCTTGATCGTCAGGGCTTGATTTTGTTGGTACCTTATGAGTGACACGGAAGAGATGAAAAAGAACATAACACATAAAGTAATGAACAACTTTTTCCGCATGGCGACCAGTCGAAGGAGAGACATTTGGCAAAGATAATTGTACCCCTCTCCGCAGCACCAGCGCACATACACGCAACAGGCTCAGTTACCAGGCACTACACAAAATTTCCTTAGCACTAGGTATATACTCTGACTGCTAAGTAGCCAACCTCAGCAACGCCTCCCTTAATTCCGCAGAAGCAAATCACATAAGGCTTGAGTGCTCGTAACATGTTTTCAGCCGTACCTGCGGCCAAACCTGCGAAACCTGCCTGGCCCAGCTCTCATAATAATGTAGCCTTTTTGGTCTTACATTCAGTGAAATGCTGGTAATAAGCGACCCCTTTCCAGTCTATCTTTAATAAAACCGCACTTACTTTTATTTTCCGTACTGTAATTGATGTGCGTTTTATGCAGGCCTCCAGGCGGATCCTGCACTCGAATCGAAATAATTGTCTTCTGCATTCGTTCAAGCGGAAGTGCTTGCATCAAACATTTATGCCATGGAGTGTGTTCCTCCGTATTGCGAAATACAGAAATTCATTACATTTACACTATCGTCCGTAAGTCGGAAGACTCTACTGAGCAAACGTAGACGTCGTTTTCTTAAGCTCTTGCCGCTCACGTCTTGATAGTTGTCCCCTTCAATAGATGGTCCCGGTGTCGACGAACTGTAAGGCTACTACCACGCTTTTCCTGATAAACACATACAATACCACATAGAACATTCTAAAAGCGTTTCCTACCACCGCGGGCTTCGTCCAATAACAACGAAGGTTACATGAGAAGCAAGGTACGCGCTAGGTTCACGGGATACCACCCAATCTCGAAGAACATATACCTAAATTGCAATGCGCACACAAGTAAGACCGCGCTCCATCTGAAGGAGGGAATCGTAGCGCAAGAAGCGTGCAAAGGACGCTGGCGTTATAGGAGACAGCTTTGGGTTTGTTTAGGAGCCCTGGCCTCGTTACTTTTGTCGGTGCTTGAGTTCTCTGTGGATCACTCTTCAACGTGCTGCCACGATGAAGCGATTGCTGGCAGATTTAGGACAAGGCTAATCCCACCTGCACACAAAATCAATCTCAATCTAAACCCAACCTCAACATCATAGACGAACCATATGCTGTAGAATCTTTTACGTCACGTTTATCGAAACATTCGTATCCGCGGAAGCGATGGGCGCAGCGGGAAGTGTCAGCGTAATGACCCCTATGGTTCAGATCTTCAGGCTATACTTCAGGTCATAGGAAATATTACTTTTAAGCGTTATTTATTGGTACAGTTGTCAGCACTTGCACGCTGGTGATTCTAAATAATCTGACACTTTTATTCCTGGAGAGATCTTTAAGGACTCACAACTTTACCTCTCGAACGAAAGGTAGTGCAGATAGAATTCTTGGAGGTGGAAGCTAGAGCCCAGAATAGCAGCTGTCGTGCTCATTTTCTCTGTCTCTAGAGGACGGCTAGCCAGGAACCTCTACACGAATGCACACACGCTGCTGCGAAGCTCCTGTCTGCTATGTGTGGCCGCGTCACTCACCTCTGTTTGATCCTCAGCTTTCGCAAGAGCAGCTTTGTAGCCGCGTACCGCCAGGCGTCTGGCTGAAGGGGCCAAAGGTGCAACGAAGGCGTTCGTCGCGACCACCGGCACGCCAGTCGTCGCTTGCCCCGCTTGCGCTTTATCGGGAGCTCGCCGGAGAAAGGCGACACGAAGGAGGATAAGCGCAAAAATTGCTATAACGACGAGGCACAGACCGTAGTTTGTGCTGTGCTCTTGCGACTTGGGCAGTGGGTCGACGTTTTGCTGGTTCCTGTCGCCGGGCTCGGGCCAGATTCGGTGGGTGCGGCGTGGCCCCTCTGGAAAAAGCTCGCCTAAGAACTCGGCTGCATCCACGGCTTGAGTCTTTTCAGGGGGGACGGCAGTTGGAGGTGCATCTAGCGGTGAGGACATGTATCCTTCTTTGTGGGCGTCTTATAGAAACTGTGAAACTTCTGCTTCTTCTCTTTGCCAAGACTGGGTTCATTTGGGAAGCGGATGAAGACACCGTAGACCGGTAAATGAACCGACTTCTTATGCAGGAAAGAGAAGGCGCCTTCCGCTCTTTAGCATTAGAGTTTTAACTTTTTTTGCGTTCAGAAACTCCGAATATCAGGGCCACCATGCGATTGCAGGGCCCACATGTATCTGAACGTTTTAGAAGACCTTCTACAACGCCGCACTCATTCGCCAATGCTAGCCCAGCGCCCTAAACTTTCATTATTATCGTCACCAAACATAGACTTCATACAGATACTTAGATCTCAGAGAGATAATGTAGTAGTACAGCGTATTTCTTTTTTTTTCCTTCTTATGCCGTCTGGCCTTTCAAGCTTTCTTTCGCCAAAGTGTCACAAACCTCCATCCGTGGAAAGCCGTTGGTTCAAATTCCTTATGTCCCGGCACCATACATTTGCAACTAAAGTAAAATAGTTCATTAATCGCCGCTTAATTTAGATTGTTCTGTCAAAATCGGCATTTCGACGAGATCTCTAACTCCCAGGTTCTGTATCAATTTTCTCGATGGCACCACAAACACTCCGCTCAAGAAGAAATGCATCATTTCTCATTGAAATAGTTTTATGGTGCCCCTGCTTAGTCATAGCAGCATATCACCGGCATAACTAGCCGACGCGGTGGCTCAGTGGTTATGTAGCTCTAGAGCCAACCCCAAAGGCGCTGGTTCGATCGTGACCTTGTCGTTCGCATTTCGATATAGGTGCTAGAGGCCTATTTATACTGTGCGATGTCGGCGCACGTTTGGTTGGTTTTGGTTTTGGTTTTATGTTTAAGAGCCCACGTAAGAGCGCACGTTTAAGAGCCCCAAGGGACTCAAGCTATCTTGATTCCACTACTGTGAGAGAGAGAGAGAGAGAGAGAGAGAGAGAGAGAGAGAGAGAGAGAGAGACTAATGAAGAGCAGAGAATTTAGCAGGCGTTTAAAAATCGCTGGCATGCTACTCTGCGTAGGGAGGGGAATTTGGGAGATAAAGACAGAAGGAGAGCAGAGTGGAAGAGGTAAAAAAAAACGAAGATGAAATGCGGCCATGAAATGGGTACTAAGAATTCAATGGCGAGTATTGATGTAACCTATGGAGTGATGGAGTGCATAGTCCGTCAAATGGGCTGACGAAGCTCACTGCATGAAGAATGCATGAAGGTGACGTACAAGTGATTTTAAAGCTTATCGAGATATCCAATGTCTTTTAAATATGTGAATAGAAAAGTCATTGCAAGTCTCTGTTGCCGAAGGCAGGCTAAGGGACCTAAAACTTTGTCCATTGTAAGGGGCACTGAGCAGAGCTTCTCCATGCAATGTTCATAGTACGCACGCTCGTTAGCATATGCAGGGCACTCAAGCAAGATATGCTCCACAGTTTCTATCGCGGCACAGTTGTCACAGTGCGGACTGTCCATTTGTCTAAAGCGGTATCGTAAGCCGTTTGTATATGCAGCATTAAGACGAAGTCGATGATAAAGTGTTTCCAGATGTCGAGGAATTCTGGGTGAGAGTCTTTATCTAAGATGTGGGTCGATTGAGTGAAGAAATTGGTACTGATATGTCGGAAAACTCCAAAGCCGATACATTTCTTCGGAAGCAAAACTTTTGGCCACCTGGGACGCATCAGATTTCGTAAAAAAAGTTCTAATGTATCTCCGATGTTGATGGCCCTTACGGGCTGCTTCATCTGCTTTTTCATTAGCCTGAATGCCACAGTGAGCAGGCACCCACTGAAATGTTACACAGTGGCCTGCGGCAATAGCTAAATGATGTAGATATCCGATGTCCAGGGAAACTGGCTGGTGATTAGTTTTCTTCAGCAGGTTGGCCAGGATCTGGAGGGATGCTTTCGAATCGGTGAAGATAACCCAACGGTTGGCGGTTCGGCGCAGGATGTAAGAAACAGCTTCCTTAATGCCGTGAAGCTTAGCTGTCGTAGAGGATGTCCTCCGCTGCAGCCGGTTAGAAAGGGCATGGCCTGTTGAGGGCACATAAAGGCCACATGAAGAGGTTTCTTTAGTAGTTGAACCATCGGTGAAGATATGGGTGTGCTGCCTATATTCCTCCGTTAAGTAGGCGAGAGTAGTTTGCAGAAGCGCTGCCTGTGGCATGCGGCTCTTTGCATTCACATCTGGAACAAACTTCTTCACCTTTAGAGGAGAGAGTGTACATGGAGGAAAGGCCAGAGGTAGTAGTTTCTGTGGCTGATTAATAGTAGGGATGGGCAGGAGCTGCACTGCCTGGCCAAAGCTAGAGTTGCTGTGAGTTAGGTGGACACGGTGCAGGAAGTGCTTCTTCCCTTGAAGAACATGGCGGAGATTGGTACGCATAGTTTCCTGGGCGGCAATCACCTCTAGTGGGAGACATCCTGCCTCCGCTACTGTTCCTGATGCAGAGGAACCCTTTGGGAGGCCAAGGCATATTCGCAGGCAGTTGTTCCGTGCGGCAACGAGAGACTTATTGCTTGATGTAGATAATCTTTGAAACACTGGTAGACAGTAGCGCAAGGTTCCTTCAACGTAGGCTTTTTCAAGCAGAAGCATTGATCGGCAGTTGCTACCCCGCCTTGTTCCCGCCATGAACCTAAACACTTGCGATGCTGCAGTGATCCTCTCGCGGAGTTTTTTGATCTGAGGTGTCCATGACAGATTATAGTCGATTACAACACCCAGGAATCGCTGAGATCGTACATATGGTAGCGATCGTCCGCCTAGGAGCAGTGGATATCGGGTCATCGTTTTTCTTGTAAACCCCATTGCAACACTCTTTTCTGGCGAGAGACGAAGACCTCTGGAAGCCAGGTACATCGAAATGTGCAATAGCGCTCTCTGTAGACGTTGCTGGCTGATATAGCGTGAGCGTGATGCGGTCCAGATGCAGATATCATCAGCATAAATTGTTATACGGACCCCTCGCGGAAGGTTTCTTCTGATGTGTATAAGGGCAATATTGAACAGGAGAGGGCTGAGCACCGCTCCCTGTGGTACGCCCCTCTCTACTGCGTGAAAGCGTGTTGGACCGTTTGGAGTGGTCATAAAAATTTGCCGTTCTTTCAAATAATGCCCAATCCATTTGTATAGCTTTCCTCCAAGGCCAAGACTGGCAAAGGCGGCGAGAATTGCATGGCGAAAGACAGAGTCAAAGGCGGCCTTGATGTCTAGGAAAACGGCTGTCGGGGTGTACCCAACATGAAGGTACTCCTCAATTGATGAGACGAGGGAGATGATATTGTCAGTCGCAGACCTGTTTTGACGGAACCCGTTCATTTCTTGGGGGAACTCATTTCGGCTTTCTAGGAACCAAGTTATGCGTTTGCAGATCATGCGCTCCATGAGCTTACCTACGCAGCTCAGTAGGGCAATGGGCCGGAATGATGCGTAGCTTGTTGGCTGCATACAGGGTTTCAAAACAGGCACAATTTTCGCCAGCTTCCATTCCGTGGGGACCACACCAGTCATCCAGGAAGAATTGTAATACTCCAGGAGTCGAAGACGGGAGGTATGGGGTAGCTTTGCAATGGCTTCATAGGTCACCTCATCATGACCCGGAGACGTGTGTCTTTTTGTCTCCGCGATAGCTGTGGATAGTTCTTCCATTGTGAAAGGCAGGTCTAACGCTGGCACTGCCGCCTTTGGGATGCCTGATTGACCATTTGCGGAGAGTGTCGAATGCCCTGACCCTGCCGACAGTAGCCTGCAGTATTCTTCTGAGACTTCTTTTATAGATTTTTGTTCGTGAAGGGAGAGTGCAGCGAAGGGGTGGAGTTGTTGAGGTGGCGTGCGCATACTTCTAACTATCCGCCAAATATTGGTTACTGGTTGGCGCACATCGTAGAACAAAGGTCACGCCACTTTTGCCGACTGAGTTTATCCATATTGCAGATTTCTGTGGTGCCTTTCGAAAAGCCACAGGAAGAAATATATCTATATGCAATGAACGCAGGTCGAGCAAGAGCACACTTGGGGCCAGTTTTGACAAGAAAAAACACAAAAGATCCTGATACATAGTGCCGCACCAAGAGAGGTGATGATGAAAGTGCTTGAAAAACACATTAGGTTCAACCAATGCATTGTAACTGTCACATCGTGGAGGGGGAGAGGGCGATGATAATGGGGTCAGCAAAATGATGCGTATAGCCACTGAAATACTTAGAGGTTACAAAGCACTGTTTATAAAGCGCGATTTGAAATCGTGTGCCGAGAGGTCACACCCTCTATGTTTGCTAGAATAGTACGTGTCAGGCACGTCGGGTATAAGGAAATTTAGTGTTCATGTACCGCAATTATTTCTAGTGCTTGGAAGTGACCATTTCTCAGTAGATCGGGTTTGGAAATACACTTTTTGTTCTTTAATATTGCGATATTAAGCAATAAATTAAGACTTCATGGAGAAAAAAATTGTAGGTAGAAAGAGGCAACACCGGAGAAAAACATTTCCGTGAATTCTCTCATTGTTGGAAAAAATCAGCAGTATGGGCAGTAAAACTCGCATCTAGCTGCTATAAGCTTGACAGCTTTCTTTTCAAGAAATATAATTTTCTGAAGCTTCGTTTTTATATGGTGACCAAAACTAGGAGGCAGTTGTTAATGTGTGAATGGAATCATTAACATCATCAACCTGATTACGCCCACTGCAGGGCAAAGACCAGGCTCGTATATATTCAATTATACTAGTCCTGTGTAAGAACAATCTCATCTGCACACCTAACTTTCTGCCGCCCCCCGCTACGATTCCTTTCCTTGGAATCCAGTCTGTTACCCTTTGGGAGCATCGGTTATCTTACATTCGCAGTATGCACCATGCTTACAACCATTTCTTCCACTTAATTTTGTTTAGGATGTTATCAACTTGTGTTGAGCCATGATCCACTCTGCCCTCTTCCTGTCTCTTAACGTTACACCTATAATTTTTCTTTCCGTAGCTCGCTGCGTTAGCCTTAACATAAGTTTACCCCTTATTGTTAGCCCCCACATTTCTGTCCCATAGGTAACTACTGGTGAGGTAATATACTTTTCTCTTCAGGGAAACAGCCAGTCATGATCTGAGAGAACCTGCCATATGCGCTCCACCCCATTCCTATTCTTCTATTTATTTCACTCTCGTTATCCGGTTCTGCGGGTCACTACCTGCCCCAAGTAGACGTATTTTCTTACCACTTGCTGCACCTCGCTACAAATTGTAAACTGCTGTTCTGTTCGAAGACAGTTGAACATTATTTTGGAACATGACTTTGCTTTTCTGCATATTAATTTTTAGACCCACCGTTCTTCTCTGCTTGTCTAACTCATTGACAATGCTTTGTAGTTGATCTCCTGAGTGACATAGCAATGCCCTCATATAGGCGTCAAATACTACGCCTAGTGATTGGAAACTGTCAACTATTGCAATCTAATGGTTTTCAAGTAGGAGGTCTTGGTTTGAGTTAGCTTCGATTTTCTTGAGTTCTTTCAGGTAGGAAGAATAGAAATTTTGAATTCGTGGTATTCATATAAAACCCATTATATGAGGACTACGCTGTCAATATTTTAAGATGAGCATTTCCCCAATTTATTAACTCGTGTGTTGAAGGGCCCGTTCGAGAAACACGAGCGTCATCCGCGTACAAAATTAATTTCACATTATGTCAGTGGCTACGAAAACATTCATATACACATTAACAGTACGGCTGTGCCTTAGCTTAGCTAACCCTGGTTATGCAAGCGAAAGCTTTATTATCACCTGGTTCTACCTCGGCTTAGCTGTGGTTAGGTTTGGCTAGACATGAGGACCTATGCCTAGGCTGGCTCTTACACATGAACATTCGTTTACGCCCAGGTAAACACAACACAACAGATGCCCAGGAAGGCAGTTATGCGCCCTTCCTTTCCTCATAATCATCAGAGTCTGAAACGTTGTCAACGCCAGCGCTAAACAACCCAATGAACGTTGACGACCTATAGCTTTAGAGCCATGTTTCTGGCACAACGTTGTCAATGCCAATGCATGCAGCGCACCTCGGTCACTACCACCACGTAGCTTAAAGTGGGACTGAGGCGTCCACTGTCCCAGAGGGCCAGTTATGCATCTTTCCTTTACTTTCGAAGCTCCCGCTCTTCATCGGTTTCTGCTGCCCGTTTAGTCCGTTTAGCTCCCTATCGATTGCTAAATCCCGCGCGCGGTTGGCAATGTCGACCGGATGATCACACCGGACCCGATGTCTGCGAGTACCCATTGTCGAGGACGTCGATTCTGGCTGACTTGCTTGGTTCATAGCGAGGCGCTGGACACATAGTGCGCAGTAGCCGCGGCGACGGCGAAGCGTGCGGCTGCAGATGCTGCGAGTCACGTGTAACGACACGTGGTTGCGTACGCAGCTCCTCTCCTTCTGTTTAAGGCCACTCGTGCATACACAGCGAAACTGGCGCCGCTAGGCTAGTAAATCTTTTGATTTAAGGAAAAAAAACCTATAGGGCACATCGCAATTTGTGGCATGAATATTGGATCCATGCTTATCACAGAAGACATCCAGAAAAGAAGAACCTACATAAATGTCGATATCCATATATCAGCCAGCATTGAGCTGTCCCGAACGACTGCATTGATTTTTTCGTTTGGGCCTTGCACTGCTGTCGATGGAGGTTCGTTTGTTACGTTAATTTCACCCTTCGACTTCGGACTACGCACTGCATTGCCAGGCGTTCGCAGGGCGGGAACAAATCTCCAATCTGTTGTATTTTTGCAGCGTTGTGACACGTTGTAAGAACACAAGTTCGGAAATATTAGCGAAGAATTCAACCAAACATCAAGACTTCTTGGCCTGCCCTATCTCATAGGCAGTTTCGGTGTTCTGCATATTTAGAAATCTCATGAATGGAATTGAAAAAAATTCAAAGAGTGCAAGGTTCATCTAGGCAAAATATCCTTCAGCCTTCCTCCGTAAACAAAATGCTCAAGAAACTCAGCGTTCTCCTGCTTTGACAACGCAGAAAAACTGCCAAGAGGCAGTTGGCAGTATGTAATAAAAAATTAATTAATAAACAAACAAATAAATAAAGAGATTGTTGAGGGTCGTGCTCAGCGAGAAACCCGATGGCAACGGGCTCGGCGACGTGAGCGAGAAATCTCCATAGAAGCAGATGGCCACCTGCAACATAGGTCACATGACCTTGTGATGTCATCGCAACCTGTCCACCGCGGTTAGTGACATCAAAATTATTGACAGGTCGCAATAAGTTGCTCGGAAAGAGAAACCCTGTTCTGATCAGCCCCACCAGTGCCTGTGTTTGAAACAGCCGCTTTTCCGGGCAGTGGCGCATTTCTTAACCGCTGCAGCACTACACCAGGAGTTGCATCAGGACTCCCTGCGATCTAGGAATGTTATGCTGAATTCCAATGGCAGATTGAGACCGCTCCGTAGGATCGCGTACGGAGCGCGTCGGAGCGCGCAGCTTCGCCACCTCCCTTTTTGCGATTGGAATGCCAGTGCTCTCTCGGGAGCGCGACGCAAGCGCCGCAGCGGCGAGCCGCGGAAACTAGGCGCGCCGTCGGAGCGGACGCCCTGCTGGTAGGGTCCCTACTGCTAGCTTCGTGTTCGAGTGCGACAGGAGTTGCGCGAGGCGCGATCCCTGCGTTGACAGACGCCGTCTCGGCGAAACAAAAAGGAGGTAGTACGAAGGCCGGAATGTAAAGCCAAAACCAAAGCGTATGTACAGGATGGTCCAGTCCCCGTGAACACGCGAGTATGCGGCCGCGGTCTTCGGAGAGCCAGTGAGCCTGTCCCTACCGTCCACGAAAGAAGTGGCGGACGACGCGCAGGCAAGTCGTCGCTGCTCGATTTTCCAGCCTTGCGACTGCGAGACGCAAGCCGCTGAACCAATCAGCGAGACAGTCGAGCTTTCGGCAACGACGCCGCCCGCGGACCCGCCGAGCGACGAACTGCGCTGCCCCCCGGACAACGTTTCTCCCTGGCTGCCGTAGTCGTCGCTAAGCTTAACTGTTTTTCATCGATGCCGCAGCTGAGGGCGCTTCGGAACTGTCCAGCGCTGTGGTAAAGGTGCTACTCGCGTGACCGTTTTACTGTGTTCCTCGTCTCATAATAAAATAAAGACATGATCGATTTCTGCGACGCCTCCAGCAGCGGAGCTAGCAGACAGCAGGCCAGCCGCACTGGGCATCAGGAACAAATTTGCTTGTATCGCAGTTATCACTTCTACCAGCAACTCGGTATTGGCCAACGATCCTCAAAAATGATTAATTTGTTACATTCCTCTACTCCAGGGCTGGTTACGAGCGCGAACAAAGAATATTAGCGCATTTTTCTGACGCCGGCGGCAGGCATATACAGGCCGGCAGCTTCACACTCGCTGTCCGTTTCAGACGAATCTTCACTGCTGGACTTTC